>NC_091060.1:85986274-86306274 GCF_000393655.2 Nicotiana sylvestris
GTCACTATGAAGCTCCCACCGGATTGTAGTATTATAATAGAGCTTCAAGTTGTGGTGTGAATGATACCTATGTGGAAGGGAAGTTATGAAGGAGATAGAAGATATGATGCGAGATTTTAAGTAAGTAAGGTAAAGGTGAACAACGTACGAGATACTCAAATGCAAGAAGTTGTGAATAGTTCATACTTCGGATAAAAGGCTAGAAGCGCGGGGATTCGATACCCAGGAATGATAGCGGCATCGTCAATGGCATATCTCATAGCCTATGGTTTCTAGGTATTGAGGAGGCTAATTAAGACAATAAAGAAGAGTTAGAGACAATGTGATGTCTCGTTTGATGTTCCAGAGTGACATAAGGAAACCTATGATACAAGCAAGTTGAAGGAAGATTGCCAGTAATATAAATAAATATGGGTAGGTCGCGAGCTTAAGTATGGCAAAGCGACAAGGTTTAAGGAAGGTAAGAGTAAGGATACGAAAGAGTGAGTGAGAAGGTGACGACAATGGATAAGTCATCAGGATTAAACCCATGAAAACAAGCGAGCTAATGGCTTCTCTAAGTCATAGAAAGATCAGTATAGCCTGAATGAACTCAAAGAAGTCTAAGACTAATATCATTTGAAAGAGATGAGGGTGTAATTGTGGTAGATAATGAATGACATTTGGACCTTCGTTTGAATAATGATTTTGAAAAAAAAAAGAGAAGGAGAAAAGATTTCACTGACGGCACGAGATTAGGATACCCACAATAAGGTGAATTACATTGACACACTATGAAATACGATTATGGAAATCACTTCAAAAATTCCTCAATGCAACGTAAGCCCTAGTGGCAATGTATTACGTAAGAAGTTTCAAATCTTCAAGTGAAGGATTATTGATCAATATTGAGGTGAATCAACAATAGACTGATACGAGTTACAAAGTATGACATGAGATTACGCCATCCATCTTAAGACGAACGGTAATGAAGGAGCATTAAAGGACTGAGATTTATACCTAAAGGATAGGCAACAAAAGTAACTGGGAGTTTGGTAAGCATGCCTCAATAACGATAAATTGAAATAAAAAAAATTATAGTATAGTATAACCAATGTAGATGCAGTAAAGAAATACGAATGGATAACCGGATCTATGAAATAAGATATGGCCATATTAGCAAGTTTGACAAAGTATCGAGCGAAGAACTTCAGTACACCTATAGATGCCCAAAGAGGCATCCTATTAAGCCTTGTATATGTTTACAAAGTAAGGCCTAGAGATTGACTAAAAGCTAAAGGGAAAAAGGGGAAATGAATCGCATAAGCACACTTACAAAGCCAAGGTCATACAGGCTGCATGACAGGAGGTAGCAATAGTTGCGAGATTAGAAAGATTTCGACCACAAGTCATGATATGAGCAAAAAGACTAGAGGGGGGAATACCCTAGACTTTGGATTTATTCACAGAGCAACTACTTAAATGTCAAGGAGACTATTAAGGTATTCACAAGAGCTATAGGTTTTGAAAATAATAAGAGCATTTACGATGATGTTACGTCCTGCAATATTATATTACGATGATGTTACACATTGCAGTATTACATTATGATGATGTTACATTTCGCAGTATTAATTTACGACAATGTTGCACCCTCCAGTATTACATGGTGATGTTACGCTTCACAGTATTAAGTTACGACGATGTTGAACCTTGTAGTATTGTACGTTGAATTTGTCGTAAAGTAATTGACATAATTCCAAGTAAAAGATTATTTGGAGATTATAAGGATTATGCTATTACACAAGTGATGAGTAAATTCGTGAAGGTGAAAGGGGAAGAAAGTCAAAGAAAATTAATTTTCGTCAAAGTTTGGCATTTTGGGGTAAAATACGGCCCGAGCTAAATACATAGTATTTATGGACTAGTGTCATACAAGGTATTACATGACCATAAGGTATACAAGGTATGTTAAAAGAGAGTAGTGTTTAAAGTAAGTTGAGATAATGTTTAATTATGCGGGTAATTAATTAATTATTGGGTAACGGGACATTACCTAGTTAATTATTAAAATATAAGATAAGACTAACACACACCCCCACCACCACCAAAACGTGATAGCAAATAAGCTAACCAAACATATGACTAAGTATTCACATAAGCTTAGGTGGCAAATATAATGTGTAGTACCAAGACACTTCATTTCTAATTATTTTCCTACACAAAAAGGATCCAGAAACATTAGCCTTGCATTTGCATATGTGAGCTTCTTTCAAATCTAAGCTTCTTGCTTTACCTTAGCAACAAAATTCCTTAATAAAGTACTACAAGAATTTCTACAAGTTGGAGTACAATCTGTAGCTTCTCACTTCTCAATTGAGAACAATTTCTACAAGCATATTCAAGGTGAGGTTGACACAACAATTAATCGTGATTGTCTCTTCGACAATTTCACGACTATAACGTCGGTTTTTCTCCATATTTGAGCAAGTTGGTGGTTACTTCATATTAAAGTAAGGTATGTTAAGGCTATCCCTTCTTTCTTTTGGCATGATTTATACGACACAAACAAAACGAGCAAATGCACAAATTTCATAAATGACTCTATTCATAGAAGTATTAGAGATATTTATGTTCTTGAATTTCCATGTGTCATAATATTTTATCACTTGTTCATGGGTCTCAGGAAAAAAAAATACAAAAGCTGAAAAGAGTTTACTTTATAATATTGCTCAAATGCAAAATGGTCTTATGACATTCCGAAAGATTTTATTAACGTAACTTTCATGCATTGCATTCATGTACATTGACCCATGAACGGATGGCGTTATATACGCGTATATATGTATGTATATATATGTATATGGGATATGGGAAAGGTTATGGCATTATATATATACCATCACCTGATCAGCTGGTATACGTTGATGATTTTGCCCATAGTGGCCGAGATGATATGATGGGACGCCCTCAGAGGCTGATGATTTTATGAAACATGTACCTATGCACAACATGACATTCATATGCATATGTATGACACTATAATTATTTCATGATTTATAAAGTTATCCAGACTTACAGGTGGAGTCATTTACTTTATATTTCCTCCATGTATGTTATGTACTTATTTATATGTCTTACATACTCAATACATTATTCATACCGACGTCCCTTTTTGCTTGGGGATGCTGCATTTCATGCTCGCAGGTTCCGATAGATAGGTCGAGGGCCCTCCAAGTAGGCTATCAGCTCAGCGAAAGATGTTGGTGCGCTCCATTTGCTTCGGAGTTGCTTATTTGGTTAGTATGAGTTAGATGTGTATTGTTTGGTATGGCAGGACTCTGTCCTGACCTTTATGAAAATTATGTATTCTTAGAGGCTTGTAGACAAATGTCATGTACGCAAAAGATCGTTTGGCCGTGTCGGCCTATGTTCAGTGTTCAAGTGGTTAGTTTGGTCTTAGAGGCTCATATGTCTTAGGTATAAGTTGGCATTACCTATTGTATTCTACCTATTTTATGGCAGCCTCTCTGGCTCAGTAATTTATGATAGTATGACATGAAAAGATACGTTATGTTGGTACCCGATTGAGTAAGGTACCGGGTGCCCGTTGCGGCCCATCGATTTGGATCGTGACACTTAAGTTCTTCTTTGATTTGGGTTACCTTGGTAAAAAGGTTTTCTCGCATGAATGTAATAGGCCGGAGGCTAACATCAAGGTCACGGATAGTTGAGCTAAAGAGCATGTTATGCTCAATATCCTTCTTATACTTTTCCTCCAACTAGGCATATTTTATCTCAGCAGCAGGAAGTTTTTCGCCTTTGGAGTTGAAGGTTGCCTCTAAATTTGTCAATCTTTCAATGGAAGCAGCCTCACGATCAAATGTATCAAGAATGACATTATAGACTTCGGCCCATTTAGCCCTAGCCTCTTCAAATTGAACCCTCAAGGGAGCGATCTCTTGGCTAAGAGTCTCCACTTATTTCTCGCTCTACTGAAAATAAGCCTCCAACACAACAGCCTCAGCAGCTTTGGTTTCTAGTTCCGAAAGGAGAGTAACGGCTTGATCCCACTAAACCAAAAGTTGATCCCACTTGGAGGTAAGTTTCTCATTTTCCCAAATCAACCTCTCAAGGCCTTCAGAAGCAAGGAAATTGGCCTATGAAACAAGAAAGGCAAATTCAAAAGTAATACGAAATCGAAGATAGAAGAAATGATAAATGAAAAGGAGAGTATACCATTGCGGCATTGTGCATGGCATTGTTTAACAAGCATTCTCTTGAATCCAAAGGCTTCAGATAGTTAGCAAGTCCCACCAGTCGGGATAGCAAATTGTATTCGGTGGAGATCGAGAGAGTAACGCTCCTCCTCCTTTGCAGATCTTCCGAGGGGACGGCATAATTTTTGTCCCAAATTGCCATGAATTGAGGACTAGGGAAGGGGAGCATGAAGCTGACGATGAAAGAGTTATTTGTGGAGATGATGTAGCAACTCGATGCTCTAGCAGAAAAGTTATTGGTGGAGCATGAAGCTGGTGGAGATGATGTAGCAATTGTTGGTGGAAGAGTTTGTGAAGAAGGAAATGAAGCTAAAAGGATAAGAAGAAGCTACGGAGAATGCAGTACTAGTTGTTGGTTTCTCATTAAATAAATACAGCAAGGGCCAGGTAGTCAGCCTCACGGTACCAGGCACAACGATTGGGATCCAAAAATGGGAGTTGGCATTTTCTACCATCTCAAACTCCCACTAGAGCGTCGAGGCAGAGTCCTCGGTTGGTATAACAAACTCAGCAGATTGAGCATTATGTTGAGTTGATGAAGTCCATCATCTTCTATGTAATGAATCCCCCTCATCACTAGCTTCTCTGTCATCTCAATAACCGCAGTATCTATGGCCGTCTCGGGTGCGGCGCTCGACACCACAGCATCTGAAGACGATTTGTTCATGGAACTCCATGCCCTTTTATTTTTTTCCCCGACCACGGAGAAATGTCTCTTTTTTACGTCTCCGAGAGAAGGCACTTGCACAAGAAGCAGGCCCAATGATGCGTATCTGTGAAAAATCTTTTTGCAGCAACCTTGTCGCATCAGCAGGATCCGCCAAAATGTCCTCCTTGGGGACAAAAATTGAGCCCTGGGGTAGACTTATATTCAACAGGAGAGAAGAATCAGATAATTTTCTCATAAGAAAAGGTAAGGAAATGATGAGTTGTACTTACCATGATTTTTGGCCTTCCACCTATATTTTAGGGACAACTCTTTCTAGGAGCGTGTTTCGGGTGTGGTAATGTCCAAAACGTTTTTGAACCCATTGGTCCAAGCCCTCAACCCTAGGGGGAACCCACCGAGTCGTTAAGGCAGGAGAAGAGGAAAAATTAATAATAATGAGAAAATGATCTTTAACAAGAGTAAGGGTGAATTATATACTTACGAGTGCGGTTCCACAATTCTGAGAAGGAAGGCATCGAGGCCAGAATGATATCATTAGTGGCAATGGAAAAAATCATTCCATCCACCGAGGATCATTATCATCATCCATATTGGATAGCAATGCAAGGTGGCCTCTTTTGCTGAAGTTGATCATTCCCCCGTAGAAAACCTTGGGGGAATAAAGGTTCATTACATGAGCTAAGGTTAGCTCCTATTCGTTTCCTAGCACAGGTGTCGAAGGCAAGCAATCGTCCTCCACATGGAGGGACTCACCTGTGCCAAACACACTTGGGAGGAGAGACAAAACTCCACAATGATGGAGTCGAGCCCTCCACTCAGAAAAAATGGTCCCAAAGTGAAGGGATATGTATATAAGTACGTAAGACCTTTCTTGGGTAAAGTTACCCGCTCCGCCAGGCTAGGAGCGATATTTTACAAATACTAGCAACGAAAATCTTCCTTAACATCAAAAATAGTGGAAAGACGGATAGTAGAAGGATATCTACTAACGACCCATGTGCGAGAACTAAAAGAAGGAAATTTCTGCTCAAAGTCTTTTGTTGTGATAAGACTTCTAGGGAATGATGGTGATCAGTGTTGGAGGAACATCATCCTCGACTTTGCTCTTTCCCTTTGAAGAACTGGTATTTTGTCTTGAAGAAGCCATTATATGTTATGAAAGAAGGTAAAGCTTTCTTGTTTGAAGAGAGTTAAGAGAAGGTTGAAGAACAAAACACAAGTTGAATGAAGTGAGTTTGAGAGAGTTTGGAGAATTATGAAGTATAATGAAGGAAGTTGATTCATATAAGTGAAGGTATAAGCGGCTAAATTCATGGCCATAATTGCCTTGATATACGGTAAAAATTATGTTAAATCATGAGATAACGTGTGCATTAAATGCGGAGAGACGTGCGTCTAATCAACAATTTGTAACGACCCGACCGGTCATTTTGAGCATTTACACTTCGCTCGATAGTTTGGGGGCACAAGTAGCTCTGTATGATGTATTAGGACTTGTGTGCAAAATTTGAGTTCATTCCAAGTTGATTTGATATGTTTCGGCGTGAGTTTTTGGAAGTTGAAAGTTGGAAAGTCCAGTAAGTTTGATTTGAGGTGTGTTTCGTCGTTTCGATATTGTTATGTGTGTTTTAAGGCCTCAAGTATGTCCGTATTATAATATAGAACTTGTTTTTATGTTTCGACGAGGTCCCAAAGGGCTCAGATGAGTTTCAGATAGGTTTGGGTTGTATTACACTCATTTTTCTTATGTTTCGACATCGTTTCTTCAAGCATAAATGGTACCACATTGAACAAATGAGCTCCGATTTCTGTTTTGATTGAAACATTAGATCTGTATCGTAATTACGGAGCCATATCAAAAAGGATCGACAAATTTGAATATTGTATGAGGATTTTATGGTCATTTTACTAAGAATTAGGGTGCTAGATTTTTTAGATTAATTACGAAATTGTCACTGACTGCGTATTTAAAAATCTGCACTATTTTCAAATAGTGAAACCAACATATCTCCTTCAATATAAGGTCAAATAGAGTGATTCAAGAGCCTAACTTGACTAGAATTTTACAAGAAATCCATTGGAGACATCAAAAATGAGTTTCAAGATCTTTTGGCATAAGAAACGAGGTAGAACAGTGTTAAAACGAGGGTTTTGTGCATTTAATATTTTTTGAGTTGGGGAGCTCCGAATTGGGTAATTTTTGAGGTGATTTTCAGCATATGAATTGGCGTAAGTGTTCTCTACTCGGTTTTGTTATATTTCATGAATCTATCTTCGATTTTAGCTTTTGGTTGATTATTTTAAAGAAGAAATTGGGGGTTTTGGCCTAAAGTTTCATAATATGAATTTTTGAGTTTTGATCACCGATTCGGAGTCGAATTTGAGTGAAACTAGTATGGTTAAACTCGTAATTGGATGGGTTGATGGATTTTGTGTGTTTTGTCGGGTTTCGAGGTACGGACTCAGGTTGGACTTTTGGCTTATTTTGGGTTATTGATTAAAGATTTGACCTTTTTCGATTGGGATTGGTTCCTTTAGTATTGTTTGATGTATTTGAGTTGTTTTGATTAGTTTCGAGCCGTTCGGAGGTCGGAAAGCACGTTATGGCATTCTTGGAGCATTGCTTGGCTTGCTCGGTGTCGGAATTGGCTTGTTTGAGATAAGTAACTCTTCTAAACTTAGTGATGAGGGTATAAAACCCCGAATTATGTGCTATGTGAATGGTGGTGAGGTGACGCACATGCTAGGTGACGGGCGTGTGGGCGTGCACCCTATTAATTGTGACTCTGTTGTTCCTAGGGCACTGAATAGTGGCCGTATTTTCGTTGATATATATGTTTTCACCATGTTATAAAGTAAATGAGATGTACATCATGCTAGATATCATGTTTAGGCGTTATGCTGATATTATTGGGACCCATAATGGTCGTTTCTTGTTGTCATCTCATTAATTTCATTGATATTTCGTACTCAGCCTCATTCATGCATTTATATCATATCTCAGTCTCAGTTGTTACTTATTGATAAATCATATCATTGTTCTGGGTCAGTTTTCATGACATTGTGAGCCCGTGGGTGAGACTGGAGAGTGATGACTGAGTGAGGCCGAGAGCTTAATTATGAGTGACAGTTATGGGATCGGGCTGCATGCCGCAACGGTTATATTGATGATTATAATAGCTCTTAGGCTATAGAAGCCCTTCCGGAGTATGTATTACACCTCAAGTGAGCGCGGTTGATTATATTCAGGGATGGATCTTCCCTTGGTATGGAGATGGATCTTCTCCATGAGGCTGGATTGGTCTGTTTCCTCGGTACTGGAGACTGATGTTTAGTGATGTATATATTCTGGGATGGATCTTCCTTTATACCTGGAGATGGATCTTCTCCATGAGGCTGGATTGGCCTGTTTCCTCGATACTGGGTGACTTAAAGTCAGCGATGTAATATATTCCGGGATAGATCTTCCCTGGTCCATATGGGCCATATACAGTACCAAGTGGTTGAGTATGATGAGTGGAAGGTGTGATACAGTGAGGTTGAGTACTCTAAGAGTGTGAGTACATGATTCATCCATCAGACACATGGCATTGGCATGCATATATGGCACACATGCATAGAGACGCATTTTTCTCATGTTGTACTGTATCACATCATTTGTGACTTTTTTTACACACATTGATATGTGGGCATAGAGTGGTATTTCATACTTTTTATTTGGAATGGAAATGAGACATGTTTAATTATTGTGGAAAGGATCTTTTAGGAAAAATTATAGTTTTCAAACTATCTCATGATTTTTTGATGATTTCGATAAAGAATTTGGGTTTTCACTGATATTCTTGAAAAGCGAAACTATTTTCAAACAACTGTGCAAAAGCTAAACATTTTTGTCTTTGAAATTATTTCCCTATTTATATGCTCTACATTGTATGAATTGTTGTTGGATATTTGTGTTGGACCCGACCTATGTTCCA
The DNA here is from genome assembly GCF_000393655.2 of Nicotiana sylvestris. Lineage (NCBI taxonomy): Eukaryota > Viridiplantae > Streptophyta > Magnoliopsida > Solanales > Solanaceae > Nicotiana > Nicotiana sylvestris. Next base: position 85,995,181 of record NC_091060.1, read on the forward strand.
GCTCGTCACTGCTTTCAACCTAAGTTTAGGTTTGTTACTTATTGAGTACATGGGGTCGGTTGTACTCATACTACACTTCCTGCACATTGCGTGCAGACTTCGGACGCTGATGTTGTTGTGTTCGCTGGGAGCTGAATTGGAAGATGTACCTACGTCCCTGCTGTAGCTGCCTCTTGTTTATGGTAGCCTTAGAATCTTAAAATCTGTTTATGTATTTGTCAAACAGATGATGTACTTTCTTCATATCAGCTTTGTAAACTCTATTCTTAAAAGGTCATGATTTGTACTACCAGTCCTTGGGAAATGTATAAAATAACTTCAGTTAACTTCTCTATTTAATTATTTTATTAATATTATTGAAACTGGATAGATGTTAGTTGGCTTACCTAGCGGGTTGGGTTAGGTGCAATTACTACTAGTGGATTTTGGGTCGTGACAAATTGGTATCAGAGCTCTAGGTTCATAGGTTCTACAAGTCATGAGCAAGTGTCGAGTAGAGTCTTGTTGATCGGTATGATGACGTCCATACCTATGTTCGAGAGGCTACAGAACATTTAGGATATATACTTCCTATCTTTCTTTCCTTATCGTGCGGCATTGATTCTGCTTGAAGCGTAATCCTTTGAATTCCTTCCACGCATTTGTGTGCGCACATGAGTGCTCGGTATCAGCTGTGCATCGACGGCTTGTGATTCCATGGAAGAGGTGCGAGATGTGATTTTGGTATGCTGATAATGGGCCAGTCTGAAGGACTTGAGGACAGGTTTTGACTGTAGTTTGAGCACTGAGGTGTTGATTGTGTGAGCACGTGCTTTTGGACTTATATGTATAGTAATATCCCTAGTAGTGGAATTTGTGGTCGGATGGCTATGTGAGGTGTATGACGTGACTGCAAGATGTGTTCATATGATTTTGAATGTTACGAGAAGGGCCTGCTTGAGGTGTAAAATAACTATTTAGTGCTTGATTTCCATCTTGTTTTGATGTATGGCCCCGAGTTATGGGTGTGCTGAAGGATATTTTCATGTTGTTTAGTTGGGGAGTGAAGTAGATTTCATGTCGTGATATGAGTTTAGACTCAAGAAGATTAAGCAATTGCATAGTATTTGTGACTGTTGAAGGGTATGGAAAGATGTCGGTTTGAGGCTAAGCAGGTGGGTTATCTCCTGCGGGGTGTCCTGAGGTTGTGTGATCCCAATGTTGTTTTGTAGTGAGTTATCTTTTACCAGTGAATTATACATGTTGAAATTTAAGTTTGGATCATTATGAGAGTTGGCTTGACTGTTACAAGGATGAATGCGAGAATTTGTAGATGATTTGAGATATTAGATGGTTTGTGTTACGTAAGCTTATGAAGGATTTAGTTGAATTTCAGTGTGGGATTTTGGCAGCAACAGAGTAATGGCACTGTAAGTTATTAGATGCTTTATTCCTTGGCTTTGCTCCAAATAGGGGAGTCTATTATTGACGGGTTGATTGCACAGTTATGTGTTGTATTGGGTTCGTTTGAGGTATACTGATGAATCAGCTATGACTTACAGAGGTTCAGATCGAGGATGACTCGAGTAAGGGAATTTCTGGATATGGATTGTATTACACTCTATAGAAAAATGGAAATCATGTAATGGTTGAGTGTTTATTCGTGAAGGGTGTAGTGTTCATGGAGTAGAAATTTACTCAGTTTCTTAGAGGTATGAATTACTTCTTAGGGTGTTGGGGTGCATATGGAGCACGAGCCGCTCAGTTCGTTTAGTCGTTTTAATTGAGATTTGAGCAGAGTGGAAGGCACTCGAGAATGGTTCTAATGGATTCAAAATTTAAAAGTTGCAATTGAGAATTTAGCGGATTTGTATATGGCTGATGTAACGACCCGGCCGATCGTCTTAAGAATTAATGCCCCGATCCCCCATTAACTGCTTTCTCCAAGTTTGTTTCTGCTAATGTGATTTGTCGGGATGTTCAGTTTTGAATTTCGGAGAGTTTTGGGACACTTAGTCCCTAAATGAGAGCTTAAGTGTTGGAAAGTTGACTATAGTTAGAAAAGTAAGAAGACGGCCTCGGAACGGAAATCTGATGGTTCTGTTAGCTCTGTTAGGTGATTTTGGGGTTAGGAGCATATTTGGATTGTGTTTTGGAGATCCGTAGCTAATTTAGGCTTGAAATGCCGAAGGTTGAATTTTTTAAGTTTCCGGTTCGATAGCGAGATTTTGATCCGAGGGTCGGAATGGAATTTCGAGAGTTGCGGTAGTTTTGTTGTGTCATTTGGGATTTGTGTGCAAAATTTCAGGTCATTCGGATGTGGTTTGGTTGGGTTTTTGATCAAAAGCAGAATTCGAAAGATTTTTGAAACTTAGGCTTGAATCCGATGTGTTTTGGTTGTTTTGATGTTGTTTGAAGTGTTTCGAAGATTGGTACAAGTTTGAATAATGTTTTAGGATATGTTGACTCCTTTGGTTGAGGTCCCGAGGGCTTCGGATGATTTCGGATGGTTAACGAGAAATTGAGAAGATGTTGTAGCTGCTGTATTTTTGCTGCTTTTGGTATTTTCACATTTGCGGTTTGGAGACCGCAGATGCGGCGCCGCAGAAGTGGCTTTGGGTCAACTCCTCAGGAACCGCAGATGCGGTAAAGGGCTCACAGAAGTGGAACCGCTCCTGCGGTAAATGCTCCGCAGATGCGAAAATTGGGTTTTAAGTGAATGTTGCAGGTGCGACCTTTTGTCAACAAAAGTGGGACTACAAATGCGGTCCCAGGGCCGCAAATGCGGAAATCGCTAGGCAGAACATATAAATAGTTCCCTTCGCGAATTTGAGGGATTTTTTCATCATTTTCATCCAGGTTTGAAGCTTTTAAGAGAGATTTTTGAGGAAAACAAAGGGGAATCACTTGGAGGTAGCATCCTTGACTTCATAACTCGTTTTTATGTGATTAAAGACCTAATTAGTGGTGAGAAATTTGGGAAAAATGGGTAATTAGGGCTTGAGTTTAAGAGACCTTTAAATGAGGATTTGAGGGGTCATTTGGACTCCGATTTCAGTGTTCTTGTTATGTATAGACTCGTGAGAGTACGAGGTTTCGGAAAATGTAAATCTCACTCGATTCCGAGAGGTGGGCCCAAGGGGTATTTTGTTTATTTTACATAATTTCGCGTATTAGCTTAGACTTTAATTATAGAAATAGTTACTTGAAGTGTTATTTACATTAATTGAATTGAATAGATTTGTGTCATTTGGAGTCGAGTACTCATGGCAAAGATGTGGTTTCGGGCTGATTTTGAGCTAGTTCGAGGTAAGTGGCTTGTCTTACCTTGTGGGGGGGACCTTCCCCTTAGGATTAGTATATTTGGTAATTGAAATTCCTTGTAGGTGAGGTGACGGGTGCGTACTTGTGCAAATTATTGGAAAATCCGGTTTTCATTAAGTATTTATCATCATGTTTCCTTTCCTGCTTTTATTACTTGTACTGTTAAGCCTATTGTTAGCTTAGGAAAGAATGTCTAAGTGATTAAATTGCTTTGATTGTTCAATCTGTTTACCTAAACTTTGTGCAACATGCTAGGCTAGAATTATTTGTTGCCTTAATATGAAATTTCTCTTCTCTGAGTATTTTCTTGTTACTGCTGTGTATTTACATTGGAACTACGGATGTGGGATTTCGGTAGCTCCCCCTTATCTGTTAACTTTGGGACTACGGGTTAGATTCCCAGTAGATCCCCCTGCATAGTTATATGGAACTACGGGAATGCACCTGATAGATTCCCCCAGTACTGGGTATTTATATTTGGGATTACGGATCATGATTCCGGTAGATCCCCCGTGTATTCCTAGTTGGACTACGGGACGGGATCCCGGGAGATCCACTGGACAGTTGTAAAAGGGACTACAGGACGGTATCCTGGGAGATCCCTGATTTGTTACTATTGGTGTTGAGCTGTATTTCCTTCCGTGTTACCTCATTTTCCAAATAGTTGTTGATGTCCTGTATAATCTATTTTATCTTCACTGTTGTGCTTATTTATACTGTTCTATCTTATATTTTTGAAACTTATTATTTTGTTTAACCTTAGTAGGGACCTAACCTTCCTCGTCACTACCCGATCGAGGTTAGGCTTGGCACTTACTAAGCACCGTTGTGGTGTACTCATGCCCTTTCTACGCATGTTTTTCATGTGCAAATCCAGGTACCTCTACTCAGGCTTACCATTCTTGAGGTGAGGCGATTCTACGGGATTTTGAGGTATATCTGTCGCATCCGCAGACCGAGGAGTCTCTCTCTATTCATGCATTGAGTATTTAGCCCTTTCGTACTTTTCTGTTCTTGTTAGACATTCCGGAAATTAGAACTATGTAGTGCTTTCTCAGCTTGTGTTCCCATGAGTTTCTGAGTTTTGGGATGGTATTGTAAAATTCTGAGATGTTGTGTTGTATATGCCAAGCGGCATTCTATATACTATTTTTCATTTGGTTATTCTTGGTTTTTAATTTATATTTCCACAAGTTTCCTTTTATTTCCGTACTTGTTAGGCTTACCTAGTTGTAGAGACTAGGTGCAGTCACGATAGTTCACAGAGGATGAACTGGGGTCGTGACAAGTTGGTATCAGAACTCTAGGTTCATAGGAGTCACGGATCACAAGCCGGTTTATTAGAGTCTCGTTGATCGGTACAGAGACGTCTGTACTTATCTACGAGAGGTTATGTAACTGTTAGGAAAGTTTCCACTTCATTTGATTTCCTTGTCGTGCGATATTTTGACATCACAATTCTAAACTTCTATCTTCTATTCTCTCAAAGATGGTGAGGACACGTGCTACTCGAGATGATCAGGCACCCGCACCCCTACTACAGCCGTCAGAGGCCAGGGCCGGGGTAGAGGCCAAGGATGTGCATGCGGTGCAGCTAGAGCACTTGTGCGAGCTACCGCCGAGGTACCACCAGTGGATCCAGCCGGAGTCTAGGCACCTGACACGCCTACTGATACTACTACTCCAGTCCTTCAGGAGACTTTGGCACAGTTCATGAGCATGTACACCACTTTGGCTCAGGCAGGGTTGTTTCCCCTTACTGCAGCCAGATCCTAGGCCGGGGGAGGAGCACAGACTACCGTCACCCGAAATCCTGAGCAGTGAGTGCATGTTAAGCAGGTTCTTGAGATTATTCCTATGCCACCTGCAGTGCCAGTTCAGCCCGAGGACAGGGCAACGGCTTCCGAGGATGAGCAGCTGAGGCTTGAGAGGTTCAAGAAGTACAAGCCTCCTGTGTTTAGTGGTCTAGCATCGAAGGATGCTCTGGGATTTCTTGATGAGTGTTACCGCATTCTCCGTACCATGGGTATCTTAGGATCGAGCGAGGTTTCTTTCACTACCTTCCTGCTTCGAGGAGCCACCTATGAGTGGTGGCCCACCTATGAGTTAGACAATCCAGATGAGGCTGCTTCACTGACTTGGGCTCAGTTTTTAGATCTGTTCCTGAGGAAGTATGTTCCTTTGAGCCTTAGGGAGATATGGCGTGCAGAGTTTGAGCATTTGCGCCAGGGTGCTATGACTATTTCAGAGTATGCTGTCCGTTATACCAGTTTTGCTAGGCATGCACTAGCCTTGGTTTCTACTGTCCGCGAGAGGTTTCACCGGTTTATTGAGGGGCTTATTCCCAGTATCAGATCTAGTATGGCTCGTGAGTTGGAGATGGACATTTCTTATCAGCAGGTGGTGAGCATTGCTAGGAGGATTGAGGGTATGCATGCTAGGGAGAGAGAGGAGAGGGGGGCCAAGAGGTCTCGAGAGTCGGGCCATTATTCGAGTGCTCGTACCCCAGCTGTAGGTCATCATGGTAGGGGTTATATGAGTCACCTTGTTCATTCAGCTCTTCCAACAGCCAGTAGTGCTCCAGCTCCTCCTAGGCCTCAGGAGCCTTATTATGTACCTCCGGTTACTAGTGCGCCTCCTACGTGGGGTGCTTTCAAAGGTCAGTCCAGCAGACCTGGCCCTAGCCAATCACAGCCACCACATCCTCCCAAAGCTTGTTTTGAGTGTGGTGACACACTCCATATGGTGAGGGATTGCCCCAGACTTGGGAAGGGTGTAGCTCCGCAGACTTCTCAGCCACAGCGTGCCCCGCAGACTTCTCAGGCTATGGTTACAGCTCCAGTTGCTACCCCACCTGCTCAGCCAGCTAGAGGTGGAGTTCGGGGAGGTAGAGGTCGCCCTAGAGGGGGAGGCTAGGCCAGATACTATGCCCTTCCTGCCCGTACCGAGGATGTTGCCTCCGATTCTGTTATCATAGGTATTATACTGGTTTGTCATAGAGATGCATCGGTTCTATTCAATCCAGGCTCCACTTACTCTTATGTGTCTTTTTATTTTGCTCCGCATTTAGGTGTACCTCAGGATTCTTTGAGTTCCCCTATTTAAATTTTTACTCCTGTGGGAGATTCTCTTGTGGTGGACCGCGTTTATCGGTCGTGTTTGGTTGCTCTTAGTGGTTTTGAGACTAGAGCTGATCTATTATTACTCAGCGTGGTTGATTTTGATATTATCTTGGGCATAGACTGGTTGTCGCCCCATTATGCTATTCTTGATTGTCATGCCAAAACCGTGATGATGGCTATGCCAGGTGTACCGCGTGTTAAATAGAGGGGTACTTTAAATCACACTCCTAGTAGAGTTATTTCTTTCCGTAAGGCTTAGTGTATGGTTGAGAAGGGGTGTGACGCGTATTTAGCTTATGTGAGAGATGTCAGTATTGATACCCCTTCAGTTGATTCAGTCCCAGTAGTACAGGATTTTCCCGATATGTTTCCAACTGATCTTCCAAGCATGTCGCCTGATAGAGATATTGATTTTGGCATTGATCTGTTGCCGGGCACTCAGCCTATTTCTATTCCTCCGTATCGTATGGCTTCTCTTAAGTTGAAAGAGCTGAAGAATCAGTTATAGGAATTGCTTAATAAGGGTTTTATTCGACCCAGTATTTCACCTTGGGGTGCTCCTATCTTGTTTGTGAAGAAAAAGGATGGTTCTATGCGCATATGTATTGATTATCGCCAGTTGAACAAGGTTACAATGAAGAACTGTTATCTTTTACCTCGTATTGATGATCTGTTTGACCAACTTCAGGGCGCACGAGTGTTTTCTAAGATTGATTTGCACTCAGGTTACCATCAGTTGAAGATTCGAGAGCCAGATATCCCGAAGACTGCTTTCAGGACTCGGTATGGTCATTACGAGTTCATTGTTATGTCATTTGGGCTAACCAATGCGTCAACAGCCTTTATGCATTTGATGCACAGTCTGTTCCGGCCGTATCTTGACTCGTTCATCATTGTCTTTATTGATGATATTTTGGTGTATTCCCGGAGTTAGCAAGATAATGAGCAGCACTTGAGGACTGTGCTTCGGACTCTGAGAGAGAAGAAGTTATATGCTAAGTTCTCGAAATGTGAGTTTTGGTTGGATTCAATGGCATTCTTAGGTCACGTGGTATCGAGTGAAGGTATCCAGGTGGATCCGAAGAAGATAGTGGTCATGCAGAGTTGGCCCAAATCATCCTCAGCTATAGAGATCCACAGTTTTCTTGGCTTGGCGGGCTATTACCATCGTTTTGTGGAGGGGTTTTCATAGATTGTAGCCCCTATGACTAGATTGACCCAGAAGGGTGCTCTATTTCAGTGGATGGAGGAGTGTGAGGCGATCTTTCAGAAGTTCAAGATAGCTTTGACTGCAGCCCCAGTTTTGGTATTACCTTCAGGTTCTGGATCTTATACGGTCTATTATGATTCCTCGAGGATTGGCCTCGGAGCAGTGTTGATGCAGGACGGTAGGGTGATTGCCTACGCGTCCAGATAGTTGAAGATTCATGAGAAGAACTACCCCGTTCACGACCTTAAGTTAGCTGCCATTGTTCACGCCTTGAAAATTTGGTGCCATTATTTATACGGGGTTCCCTGTGAGATTTATACTAACCATCAAAACTTGCAGCATTTGTTCAAGCAAAAGGATCTAAATTTGCGCCAGATGAGGTGCTTGGAGTTGCTGAAGGATTATGACATCACTATTTTATATCACCCGGGCAAGGCCAATGTAGTGGTTGATGCCTTGAGTCGCCAGGCGGAGAGTTTGGGGAGTTTGGCATATTTACCAGCATCAGAGAGGCCTATAGCGATGGATGTTCAGGTCTTAGCTAGCCAGTTTGTGAGATTGGATCTTTCGGAGCCCAGTCAGGTTCTAGCCTGTATGGTTTCTCGGTCTTCCTTATTTGATCGTATCAGGGAGTGGTAGTATGATGACCCTCATTTGCTTGTCCTCAAGGACAAGGTTCAGCACGATGATGCCAGAGATGTGACTATTAGTGACGATGGGGTATTGAGGATGCAGGGTCGAATTTGTGTACCCAATGTTGATGGGCTGCGAGAGTTAATTCTAGAGAAGACCCATAGTTCGTGGTATTCCATCCATCCAGGTGCCGCGAAGATGTATCAGGACTTGAGGCAGCACTATTGGTGGAGGCGGATGAAGAACGATATAGTTAGATTTGTAGCTCGGTGCCTCAATTGTAAGCAGGTGAAGTATGAGCACCAGAGGCCGGTTGGGTTGCTTTAGCAGATAAAGATTTCGGAGTGGAAGTGGGAGCGGATCACCATGGACTTTGTAGTTTGACTCCTACGGGCTTTGAAGAAGTTTGATGCTATTTGGGTGATTGTGGATCGGCTGACCAAGTCCGCTCATTTTATTCCTATGTGTCCTACTTATTCTTCGGAGCGGTTGGCGGAAATTTATATCCGGGAGATTATTCATCTGCATGGTATTCTAGTTTCCATCATTTCGGATAGAGGTACTCAGTTCACATCACGGTTTTGGAGGGTCGTTCAGCATGAGTTGGGTACTCGGGTAGAGTTGAGTATAGCATTTCACCCTCAGATGGACGGACAGTCCGAGCGCACTATTCAGATTCTTGAGGATATGCTCTGTGCGTGTGTGATGGAGTTTGAAGGGTCTTGGGATCAGTTTTTTCCATTGGCGGAGTTTGCTTACAAAAACAGTTATCAATCCAGCATTTAGATGGCACCGTATGAGGCTTTATATGGTAGGCGATGTAGATCTCCGGTGGGTTGGTTTGAGCCGGGTGAAGCTAGACTATTGGGCACAGATTTGGTTCAGGATGCTTTGGAGAAGGTTAAGGTGATTCAGGATAGACTCTGTACAACCCAGTCCAGACAGAAGAGTTACGTGGACCGGAAGGTTCATAATGTTTCCTATATGGTTGGAGAGCGGGTTTTACTTCGAGTTTCGCCTATGAAAGGCGTTATGAGATTTGGGAAGAAAGGGAAGTTGAGTTCGAGGTTTATTGGCCCTTTTGAGATATTGAGGCGTGTTAGGAAGGTTATTTATGAGATTGCCTTACCTCCCAGCTTGGCAGGAGTTCATCCGATTTTTCATGTTTCGATGCTCCGGAGGTATCACGGTGATCTGTTGCACGTGTTGGATTTCAATTCAGTCCAGTTGGACAAGGATCTATCTTATGTTGAGGAGACAGTGGCAATATTGTACAGGCAGGCCAGAATGTTGAGGTCAAAGAACATTGCATCAGTGAAGGTTCAGTGGCGGGGTCAGTCGGTCGAAGAGGCGACCTGGGAGACCAAGCAGGATATGCGCAGTCGTTACCCTCATCTTTTCACTACTTCAGGTATGTCTCTATGCTCGTTCGAGGACGAACGAATGTTTAAGTGTAGGAGGATATGACGACCCGGCCGGTCGTCTTAAGAATTAACGCCTCGATCCCCTATTAACTTATTTCCCCAAGTTTGTTTCTGCTAATGTGATTTGCGGGATGTTCGGTTTTGAATTTCGGAGAGTTTTGGGACACTTAGTCCCTAAATGAAAGCTTAAGTGTTGGAAAGTTGATTGTAGTCGAAACAGTGTGAAGACGGCCTCGGAATGGAAATCTGATGGTTCCATTAGCTCCTTTGGATGATTTTGGGGTTAGTTGCGTGTTCGGATTGTGTTTTGGAGGTCCGTAGTTAATTTAGGCTTGAAATGCCGAAGGTTGAATTTTTGAAGTTTCCGGTTCGATAGCGAGATTTTGATCCGAGGGTCGGAATGGAATTTCTAGAGTTGCAGTAATTCTGTTGTGTCATTTGGGATGTGTGTACAAAATTTCAGGTCATTCAGACGTGGTTTGGTTGGGTTTTTTATCAAAAGCGGAATTTAGAAGATTTTTGAAACTTAGGCTTGAATTCGATGTGTTTTGGTTTTTTTTGATGTTGTTTGAAGTGTTTTGAAGATTGGTACAAGTTTGAATTAGGTTTTAGGATATGTTGATGCCTTTGGTTGAGGTCCCGGGGGCCTCGGGGTGATTTCAGATGGTTAATGAGAAATTGAGAAGATGTTGCAGCTGCTGTATTTTTTATGCTTCTAGTATTTTCGCATCTGCGATTTGGAGACCGCAGATGCAGCTTTGGGTCAACTCCTTAGGAACCGCAGATGCGGTGAAGGGCTCGCAGAAGTGGAACCGCTCCTACGGTAAATGCTCCGCAAATGCGAAAATTGGGTTTTAAGTGACACTACTAGAAATTTGACCTATTGCAACGGTTTCTATAGTAACGGTTGCAAAACCGTTGCAGTAGCATATTTATGGGAACAGTTTTAACCGTTGCATATATCTCATAGACCTATCGAGACAGTTATGAATGTAAACCGTTGCTCTAGGTTAATAACCGTTGCACCAGAAAACTCTATTGTGACGGTTACATCAACCGTTGCAATAGAGTTATCTATGGCGACGGTTTTTAAGAAAAAAGGCTATTGCTACGGTTTTGTTTTCCCTCTCTAATTTTATTAAGCCTGCCACCTCTTTTTGTATTGTGTTTTAATTCTAAAAAGGTTCCTCTTTCAGTAGCATCGAACATAATGAAAACATATCGTAAAACTCCAACGAGGGAAGGTTTCACATGCGCATAGCTACGGATCCTACCGGCGAACCTCAATCCTTTGTCGAATCCCGCACCTACAGTGAATCTCAAACAGCGAAAACTTCACCAGCACACTTCTCCAGCAAACCCCCAATCCCTCCAGCGATGGCCTAACCTGCACAAAACTCCGGCAAACCTCATACATACTTCGATTTGGCTAACCCTGCAATTATTTGCTCATCACAATCTTTACCATAGGACAGATCTGACTTCTAAAATTGGTGAGCGCCTCAGAAACAAGGAAGACCCAGTAGCAATCGCTTCATAGATCATTGGCGTCTGGCAAAGCCTTCGTCACTAGGGTTCGGGTACCAAGGTATCTTTGTTCTTTCCCCTTATGTTCACTGCTTTGTTTTTGCCTTTATAAATCTTTTGATTAGCGCCTATTGTTTTATTTTTTTCATATGTTTAAAGAGGTTATGTTCAAATACATGTATAATTAATTTTAAACGATATAGTTAAATTTTATTCTAATATTATAATTTTCAGGGGCGTTGTCGGGTTTACTACTAGCCATTTAAGAGGACTGTGTAATCTATCTATTATCTAAGGAGACAATTTTTTTTGTCAACAGTTTTGTTAGTTGGGGTATTCATCAGATGATGTTTGGTACCCACAAAGGTTCTATGTACTTCTAGGTTGTTGATTAACAATATATTCAGGTTGAATTCCATGATAGCAAGCTAAAAGGCTTGTGTCACAACTTATTTCAGTTTAATCCCTAATTTCGAGCAAGATAGGATCACGCAAATGACACTTTTTTAACTATTCGGGTAAAATATCAATGCTCTCTTTTATTCGTATAATTTTTCAGTACTCGTTAATCAATTAATTCAATACCTTTTTTGGTTAAGATTTACAAATTACTTATCCTATTTTGAGAAAGTCCCTTTTTGACAATGACACACTTTCTGTGAATGAAACTTCTTGGTTATGGATAACTTCAATTGATTATTGGTTTCCAATGTAATTACAATCTTCAAAATTTATTGTAGTAATCCGCTCTCCCTTGATAAGGAAAAAATAGAAAACTTTAATCTCTGGCTACCAACGTCCGTACTCATGAACACAATGTTTATCCTATATATAATTTAGCATAGATCACAGGTCTGTGAAGTCTCTGTTATTTGCTTTAAGTTCTTCATCTTTTTGCCTTGTTAATATTTTTCTTTATTTCATTCTATTAAGATAAGTTGATCTTTTTTTGGGAACTCCTGTCTTGAAAGTGTTAAAATTTCCATGTTCTTCAAGGTTTTGTTGGTATTATCCACTGTCAGTCTTCTAAAGTATGGGTTGTTTCCTTTGATGTTGCAATTGAAGCTATATTGATCTTTCAAATTTTGCAACTGTTGTAACTTGTCATTTTACTTATTTATTTTATTTGTTAATAACATAAACCTAGTTAATTCATAATGGATACATTCTCTTGTTGCTAGCTGAAAACATTAATAGGGTAATGACTAAAAAAAGCTACTATTTATTCAACTTGTGATAAGCCTTGTTAGTTCATAATGGCGAATTGGCAGTGCACTATGTCACCCTCACTTCAAGGTTTTGGGTTAGAAGCTCTCAGATTCACTCTAATTAATCTTTATTGAGGGTACTGAATGTGTATATTAATATTGAAACCAAAGACTAATTTTTAGTGGGTTGTATAAATTAGACTTTCAAGTATTATTGCTTGTTGTATATCCTCATTCAACATTAATCTCTTCAGATTTAATGTTTGATACAAAAATTGACATGTCCATTCTGTTGGGACAGCAGACCAGGTATATTGCTTATTAAGTTATGACTGAAGAGAGATGGTGATTAGCAGTTTAAGATATGATGCATTAAGAATAATCTAAAAATAAAAAAATTATATGTAAATGTTTAACTTCTGGATTTCTTTAGCTGGATATTGTATAGTCTGCAATAGTTATTTGTAACCCTTTATTCTTTTTGGTTAGTCATCTGCCCGAAAACGTAAAATAATGATTAGATTTGAATAGATATTTTGAGTTTGTTTAGCTATCACCATCAGTAGGTTAATTCAATTCCAAAATATTGTTACTGTCAAACCAATTTTATACCATGTATCTTATTGATACAATAATGTTATATTAAGATACTATGTTCATTTCATGTGCAACTTTAGAAAAGTAATATAAGGAGTAGGACATGCGGGACCGCAGATGCGGGACCGCAAATCACTGTGCAGAACATATAAATAGTTGCCTTCGCGAATTTGAGGGATTCTTTCATCATTTTCATCCAGGTTTGAAGCTTTTAAGAGAGATTTTTGAGGAAAACAAAGGAGAATCACTTGGAGGTAACATCTTTGACTTCATGATAGGATCATTTACATTTGTATTTCCATTTTCTTTCCTTTGCTATGTATTATTATTTATTCAGCATATTTAGATTCTTTTTTATTTACTGTGCTTTTATTTTTCTCTCTAATTTTTCTCTTTCTCTTTCTATGCAATTCTCTGTCTTCTTCCCTTACCCTGTAATCTGCCGCCTCCTCCTCCCCATTCTTTTTCGATCATCATATCACAATCTATCCTATACTCTGAAAAAAAAAAAAAAGCAATGAATATCACCTAGGCTTATAGGATCCTCCACTAAACCATCCCATTTAAGACTCCAAAAATCAAGCAGGTGAGTTAAAATGTAAATATAAATAGATATAGTTTTCAAAAATTTGTCAATAAAAGCAAATATGTAAATAACTTATTTCATTAGATGAATTAAATCGCCATTGGATAATGAACATCAGCAAGATCATATTACTTATCCGCAAGTCATGTTACTTTTGGCTTCTGAAAAGGTTTTGTCAACGCTATTAGAGCAACAGGTGCATCCTATTACAAACTCATAACTGGTCACAATAGTGAAAGTTTTAATAACTAAGAAGACTTATTGCAAATCAAACACACTCCATAAAGTTACTAAATATAAAAGTAGTAGGAGGAAAAAATGGAGGAAGATGCAATTTATAATACATTAAGCAAATGGGGGTTATGGATTCGAAAAGTTATAATCCAAAATGCAATTTATAACATATTAAACAATTGGGGGTTATGGACTTGAAATGTCATAACCCTCAGTCAAAAGATGTGAGTTATGGATGTGAATTTTTAAAATAAGATAGATGGTTAAAATAAAAAATAAAATGCCAAAAGATAAGAAAAAAATAAATAGAATTCCTACACTATGGACATGCCATGTCATCTTGCCAATTCCCTCCTTGGATAAGATCCATTCCTACTGTTTTCTTCTCAAAATTAAACTCCACTGCAATGTTCGAATGTTGCTGATATAAAGTTTCATTCTCAGGTCCCAAAACAGATTGAAACCAAAAAAAAGAGTAACATCAATTGAAAATGATAATTATCAGCCAAAAATAACACATAAATAAATCTCCGGGAAATAAAAAAAAAGGATAAATGAAACTACATCCACCAAATCAAAGAAATATAAAGAATATATTAATGGAATTAGAAGAAGAAAGAAAAAAAGGATCAATAAAATTACATACAAAGAAACAATGTTGTAGACAAAAAACTCTAAGAAGATAAAGAACATGGTAAATAGAATGAAGCCAAAGTGAGAATATTTTAGGTAATAAAACTGTAAAAAGCTACGAAACTGATAAATAAAATTACATTCAAAATAACAATTCTCTATGAAACTGGTAAATAAAATTATATTTAAAGTAACAATTCTCTAGGCAAAAAGGAAAACTGGAAAAACATATAGAACGAAAAACGGAAAAAATGATTACAAAAGGATGTTATATTCTCCATATTAGAACGGTGGTGGTATGAATAATAGAAGGGTAGGCTGTATGGATAGAAAGGGAAATAACATGTGATAACGGGCATGTGTGAGGCAGAAAGGGAAGGGGGGAGGTTAATTAAGTTAAATGACTCTTAAAGAGGAAGAGAAAGAGAAGTGAATTAAGAAGATTAAAAGACATAACTTTTGGTTTTCTCTTAGCACATAACAGGAAAAAAATGAGTTATGGTGTGAATTTTTAAAATAAGATAAATGGTTAAAATGAAAGAAAAATGTCAAAAAATAAGGAAAAAGATAAATAAGATTCCTACACTATGAAAGATGCCACATCATCTTGTCAAGTCCCTCCTTTATATAGATACTAGTGAATTTTATCGCGCAATGCGTGATCATAAAAGATATCATTAGATATGTTGTAAAATTTAAACTTCTTTATTTTTCTTTTATATGATAAACTAAAAAAATTCATAAATACAAGTATAAAACTGATATGAATTTTGGTGAAACTTAAATTTTGGAAAACCAAACTAAAAGTCAAATATCACCTACATATTTAGTGAAAACTAAAGAGAAGTTATCGTAACTACAAAAAGCCTAAAATGAAATTGTCAAAATATTTCTAGGGTCAAAAGCAAGTTATGGTTCCTGAGGCAATAATAGGAAGCAACTATGTGTCAACAAAATACGTATATTGAATGATCAATTTATACTCGTTTTGTTTACTGGCGTATCTAACTAATCAAAATAATATAATTGACTAATCAAATGAATCAGTTATAAAATGTATATCAATTCATCAAGATGTGATTCTCTCTTAATTAAAAATGCTCAGTTCTTATTACAAAAAATATCGGTCGTTCTTTAAATATAGTATCGAGTATTGCAGTCGTGGAAAGTTTTCAATACCCTGTTGTGACTATTGCTCTTCTTCTTCTTTTTTTCACTTATCTTCATATGCCAAAATTTTAATTGGATTATATAATAATGTGAAATAGGTTATAGCATAATGATTCAAATATTTCTTAAATGATTTATAATCCATTTTATAATCTTTTTGTTATATTTAAAGAAATAGTTGTCATATTCCAATTTTTTACTGAATAAAATTTACTTATACTTTCTATAAATATGTTTATACCTACCCTAATATCTGATATTTTTTTACACATTTATTTCGTTTATTTAACCTAATATCTATTTACTGTAAAGCATCAAGTGGTAAAAGAAAAAAGGGCAAATTAAGTAACTCAAAACTTCCAATGCTTTGAAAATATAGATCAGACTGCATTTGAATCATATTTAATTATTTACCAATGCTTCAATCTCGGTCTGACTTTGTAAATGGAGCTTTCCTTTTTATATTTCGTTGTTCCTTTTACTCTTTGTTTGTTTTCATTTTCCTTTTCTATACCGATATATATTCCTCCTAATTTTGTGCAAAATCCCCAAAAATCAAAATTTTCCTAGAAAACTCTTATAAGTTGTATCATTTTAGCCTATAAAGTGGAATTGTTCCTTTTTAATATATAAACGATCAGTGCTTCAATGAAAAAATGGGAGAGGGGACAGTTGAAATTGAAAGAGAAAAAAAACTACATTCACACAAGTCCATGCAAAAAAAAAAAAAAAAAAAAAAGTATATCAAAGTGGTTGTTGCTTGAATGAAGAATTTCTACAATGCTTCTGACCCCTGTTTCCTTTCTACTTCGCTTGCTTCTACCCATGATATTCGTAAGAGCTATTTCTATATAGTATGATATAGTGCGCTGATCCAAGAGGAGTGCCAGATAGCAGTGGTGTTGATGCCGTACGTGAAATTAGAAAATGACCTTGGATTGCTAATGGCTTGGTCCCTTGACCTCATTCATCTTAACAATAAACCTATTTTTGCTAAATTTTACTGCACAATGTGTGCTTATATAGTGGTTTTTAAAATATAATGGTGAAGATTCCATTCAAATTCTGTAATTAAGGGATGCATCTATAAAGGTGTAACTGAAAGAATTTGGAGAAATCCAGGATCACAAAAGCTGTAACCGAAAGAAAAATCAATTTTATAACTGAAACCTTTTATTAAGGCTTTAACATCACAATGGAAAATGAATAGAAGATCGGGAAAACAGAAAATAATTGTAAATATCTGAGAAAAAAGATAAATAAGAATGATGGCTTAGGAGGCATGTCATATAAGCTTCTTGATTGCCCACATTTATATTAATATATAGATAGATATAGATATACACAGAGTACTCTTTCTAGTTGGGCTTCGACTGTGAAACCAAGCGAAAAGAGCTTGTTTTCCAGGAAGGCCAAGCAAATCTCCATATCACAAAAAACTCAGAATGCCTTTGCTGGTGAAAAAAATATGAAATTTTTACCTCCTATAGCAAAGGTTAACACCTTATTTATTTTAAATAAATATCATTTAAAAAAATTATATTCTATAGATACATTTTAATGTTTATAGCAAAATATCTAATTTTGGTTACCTCCTACCCCTAAGCCATTAAATACGCTATTCAGTTACACTATTTTCTTTCTCTCTATTTTGATATATGTCATTCTCTTCCCCCATTCTCTGAAAATACGATGCTCAATCTCAAAATTCCTCTCACCCACATCACCTATCATTACTCACAAACGGTGATTTTCAATTTGACTTTTAATTGCGAGCAATCTACACCCAACTGCCCGACCTTCATTTCCTTCAACCCGCAATACCCTTTCGTAAACTTGAATCAAACCTCTTGTGCTCTAGAAACTTCCACTACCTCCTCAACTTCTTTGTTGTTATTATAGCTTATCCCTATTTTCTTATCTATATTTGAGTCACCAGTGATGTTTATAACCTGTTCATGGCAATTTGGTAAAGGATCTTCGAACCGAATTTTGCATCCGGTTTGAGTTTCGAGGTTATTAATTACACTGCAGGTAATTAAACCACAAATAAATTTGCAAATTCTGCTACAATGGTAATGCGTGGGAACAGTGAGATTCAGGGTTTTTGCTCGACGACGGATTCGCCGGAAATTAGGGTTTGTTCTTGAACAAAGACGACGGAGTTTGGGGCTGAGCAATTTGATTTTCTGTTAATATATTTCAATGTATTTTCAACATATCACGCTATATTTTCATGTATTTCATTGTATTCATTATCTTTTTTTTCATTGTAATTCAATGTATCTCGTTGTATTTCATGTATTTCATTGTATTCACTATCTTTTTTTTTATTGTATTTCAATGTATCCCGTTGTATTCTATGTATTTCATTGTATTCACCGTCTCGCTATATGTCATGAATGTATTCATATTTTTTTTTAATTAATATAATTTATGTATTCAGATGTATTATATAATTTTTCTGAAGATTGCTTATTTTTGGGGTATTTTTCGGTTGAGAATCTTTTTTATAACTGGAAATATAAAATTTGTTTGTTATAATTGAGTTTGTTGATTATATTAGGAGTCTATTATATTAATTGATTCACTTTCCGTTTAAAAACAGTGTAATCCCCTATTTCATGCCGTGAATACAGTCGAATACAATAATCTGTCCAGCTGTAATCCCATGTTACACGCCATGAATACAGTCGAATACAACAATTGATTAGCTGGACTTCCCTGATTCATGCCTATTTTTGCTACTGTATTCATGAATACAGTAGCTTAAATACATCTAATACATCTTATAATGACAGAAAACGTATCTACAATCCGTAATATAGCAAATGGTATCTATAAATAGCTAGTTACCACGAAAAGATAGTGTTTTATGAAAATTTCTCAAAAAATATATAACCAAATGTGCCTAACCTGAAAAGCAATAGAACAGACATTAGTCACAGACGATCCATCATTTTCATGGCTTACTAGCCAAATCACTTGAAATAAAAATATAAACCCGAGCCAGCAAAATTAGCATGATAACGGAACAACCAGAAAATAAAATATCACAGTGCTCACAAGATTGGGTATAACTTGAAATAGAAACTGATCTCTAATTGAAATAGAAATCGAAACTGATCTCTCATTGAAATAGAAACCATTAGATGGAACTTGAGAAGAGAGGATTTAAGAGCTCACCAAGCTTAGAGACACTTCATGTGGACAATTGAGGGACCAAATCATCATACTTGCCCTTTGTTATACATATCTGCATGGGACGTAGGTGTTAGCTACTAAATCCCTTGAGCTTAAAAGAGTTGAAAATTGATCGATTGACTTATCAGTGAAGTAAAGCGAAAAGAAACTAACTTGTTTGAAACTACAGAGGCAAGCGCTTTGATCCCCCAATCCAGGCGCTGTACTTCCTCTCAGGTGGTACAACCACACCGATCTTTATGCTGCTTGGAGCAAGAGCAGTGATTTCCTTGCTCATACATTCTGTTGTACCACCACCAATCACAATATTTGAAAATAAATCTTTCCTAATATCAACATCACATCTCATGATTGAGTTGTAGGCTTTTTCATGAATTCCTGTTGCTTCCATTCCAACCAATGATGGCTGGAAGAGGACCTCAGGACAACGACACCTCTCAGCCCCAATTTTAATGACTTTTCCTAATTTTGTGGTTACTGTTGGCAGGCAAAAGTGGTTCTGTTCCCAACATATGCGATGTGGCAAAAAGACTAACTCAATGGGGTATGGAAGGTTCCGTCAGTATGATCATTCGGGAAGTCCAACGTAGGACGTAAGTGGCAGGGAGATGTTCACACTAATCAATTGTCTTATAGAGCAGGGAGAAAATTTTATCTTATAAATCCTTTTAGCTTGATGACTTCCCCTTAAAATCTAATGAATAACTCTCCCAGCAATCAATTATGTCAGCAGTATTTGACTTTTCCCTTGTAAAATCACTTGTGAGCCAGTACACAAACAAAAATTTAATGTTCTTTTGGTGAGACACTTACACAGATAATCAGGGCCAATTATCAATTCAGGTACACCGCAAAGCATTCCGTATTGTCAAAAGGTCCCATCTTCCTTCACTTCGTGAGGCAATTAAACAGTGCCGTGAAACAAACAATGCACGTTCTTAGTTTTTAACCACTTTCATGGTCAACAAAATTTTAGACCAGAACCACATGAAATCATCATACCAAGTGTCAAACTGGATCTAGAATAAAGACTAGTTAACCACTTACACAACAAATAGTTGAGCAACCAATAACAAAAGCCAAGCACATAACCAATATGATCAACAGAGTGCAAGTGAAACAGAGGCAAATTGAAGCTTACCTTATGAAATCGCAACCACTTCTTATTGCTAGTTCAGTGTTGAGAGTGTTGAGAGAAACGTACACTTTTCCTGGTAAACAGAAAGTGCCAGAAAAGGGGGACAAAGAAATGCTAACCAATAGATTTTGGATCTATTATTTTCGGCATTGCATACAGACAAACACATATATGGTTGGGTATGAAAGCGGAATAATAAAGGGAGAGAAGTGGAAATCCAAACTCATGATTGTAGCTCTTGGAATTTTTTATTATTTTTTGGTATTTGAAGATGCCATTAACATTTCATTTCAGATAGGTTAGGCTTCAACAAATTTGGCCTGAAATACAAAAAAGAAATTGATAACAAAAAGAGACATTTCAGAACACATCCATATTTAGCTCAATTGCAACTGTAGAGGCCGGTGATCCTCCTAATTTCTCCCTCCATTTCACCAAAGATGAGCATAGAAGTTAGTGGAAGAATCTCTTTCGACATCTAGCTGATCCCAGCTCCTCATATTCAGCTTTGATGACGCACATTGCATCAAAATCAGGACTTGATGCCAAAGAGTGATCCTCCACGCCAAACACCTAGTATAGGATCTTCTTGAGTCGTAATCTTTAAACGGTATTTATCTGGGACAAGAGGCCGAAGGTCCATTTCTAGTCTTTGAGCAAAATGAGGGAATAGAGTAGTGCCTCCCGTCAAAATGATGCTCTCATAGAGAAGAGGTTGAAGATGAGAATGGCAGAAACTGATAGCTCTAACAATGCTCTCTGCAAGTCCAGCCTGATTCAGCCCCAAGTCAGCTGGACGAAACATCATCTCTGGGACGAGGAACCGCTCATTTGTCAACCCAAATTCATTTTTTGTCAAATCAATTCTTCTTGATCCATCGTTGCTCCACAGCTTACCCGTTTGTTCTCCTGCTGCTACTTGCTGCTTTGGAGCTGCTTCATCATTATACAAAGACAGGTATCTCTTTGCTTCTTCCGAATCTTTTAGGAACCCCTTAGTATGTGTAATGCCATCAGGAAGCACATACGTGCACCTAAACAAATTGTCATTTCCCGGTTCCCTAGCAATCTGCAAGTCCCTGGCAACATCCAAAGACACAAAGCAGAGTTTCTCTTTGACATCATCCATAAGGAAATTCTCGTCCATCAAATTAACGCTCCTGTAGCTCACCAACTCCTTCAAGAAATTGCTCAAAGCTTTCCCACCAAGATCAAGCCTTTTCACTCCATAATTCAATGTGAAATTCTGAAACACGGGTGAGGCATGAGTAAACGAAAATCCACAGTCCACAACTAAGCTGCATTGGGCTTTAGACACAATCCCATAAGGGCGACGAGATGCCTCATAGAGATGGACCAAAGAGGGTGAATCCGAAACATAGAGAGCCTTAAAATTGAAATCTTCAAAGACGATTTCATCAAGGGAACGTTGTATTGAAGGAATATTGAAAAGGGGTTCAGTGAGGAGGAGAGAGGATTGGGAAGGAGTGATGTTGAGGAGGTTGGAGTTGGAGAAGATATGGGACCAAAGGGAGGACTGGAGGTCCGGGTTGATACGGCGATCGAAAGGGCGGCGGACGGTGGCGGAAGTGAGGTCAACGTCAGGGGAAAGGAGCTGATCCGCCATAAGCCATTTCTTGGAAGAAAGTGGACGCCCCATGCTGTTTGGGACAATAGCTGTTGGGTCTCTTTCGCCGCCGATTCCAGCCTTGATTAGGCCCGCCCCATTGTCCAATACTACAACGTTATTCATTTTGGCTCTAAAATTATCCCTTATCTACGGGAGTAGGTCAATTTTTCCCCCAATTCATCAATCTCCATTGATGTAGTCTTCATGTATGACAACTTTCTCTCTCAGGCTCGGTACATTCACTATCGGCAGCTTCATAGACTTCCAATTTGTCTTGAAGTTCAGTTATTCTAGCCAGTAACTTAAGTCTATTTGTGTTGAAGCTGAGTTATTCTAGGCAGTAACGTTCTTGGAACTATGTATGCCATATATAGAACCTGAGACGAAAGAGTAAAGTGGAAACCATAACCATAAGCAATCTGATAGACATATTTGATCATCAAAACCATGCTCAACGTTTAGTCTCAAATAATTATTTCTTGGGTTATTGATTAGAATGGTCCCGCAAGGTACTGGTTTTAGCCAAATATCCTTAAAATTGGCGGTATTTAAAAAATGGCTCTCGAATCCGCACATAATTATTGCTCTTCAAAAATTTTCTTCCGGATTGATGGAGTTTGTATTGTATTTACTCTTGAATTAGAGTTTGTATTGTATTTACTCTTGAATTGTTCATCAAAATCTACCTAATTTGCATGATTTTGCTCTTCAAGAATTTCTCTCTCGGATTAGTAGAGGTTGTGCTATTATTGCTTTACCTATCCGTTAAATTGTTTATTAGAGTCTACCAGGTTGGCATAATTTTGCTCTTCACGGATTTCTCTACTGGATTGGTTGAGTTTATGCTATATTTACTCTACCTATATGTTTTAGTCAAACAACATCATATCAAAAAGACTCACTTTGTCTTCCTCAACACTTTCTAAGATCCAATAATTAAATCTTGAGTTATTTACCGTAAATCACAAAATCGATATTTGAACTAAAATTTAAGCATAAATTATCAATATTCAAACGATTTTAACTATAATGGATCACTAACCTTCAACTTTTCACCACCAAACAAAAATTTAAAGCTTTAAATATTGAAGAACTATGGGGTTCAAGTAAAAGATAGAAATGTTTCAGTAAGACCAATAATACAGGGACATCCCGCCAAAACTAGTCCCATTGGGGAATATGCCATGTAATTTTTTTTCTTCTTGGGGAGAATTGACTTTATTAATGTATACACACATACATATATATATATATATATATATATATATATATATATATAATATGATAGCGGACTATTTTTTTAGTCACTCAGCTAAAAAAGGTTGCGGACTATTTATTTTTATGATAGATAGCTATTTAAGTTAATTTCTCATGAAAATACAACAAAAAAAATGTTTCTTGAGTTATTTTCTTTTATTCAAATTATAAAGAGTCATGTCGAATCATTTCCACTTTCAAGAAAATTTGTGCAGTCAAAATGATCTTAAATTGCCAAAGAGGGATAACTAATTCGGCAGGGCAGCCCAACCAATTTCGTGTTTTACGAGGGGCCTTAACTTTTTTATTAATAAAAAATATTTCATTTTTATTTAAAGTCTATTTTTTAAAATTTTTTTATATGCAAAGTTATTATTAATTTTTTATAATCAATTTCTCCTAACAAGTCTTTCTCAATTGACAATATAACTAATTCATTTAATATTAACAAGTCCTTCTCAATTGACAATATAGCTAATTCATTTAATATCTTTGAGATATTGTTGATCTTAGGTAAGGTTTTATCAATTTTAATTTTGAAACAATTTTTTCCACTTAAGCAATGTTAATAGGAGTTATTAACATTATTCTATAAGTAATATAGGCCTTTGGAAAATAATCAAATCTTTTTATTTGATTGAGTATATAAGTTATATTGTTATCAATTGTACTATTTTTCTTAATATTTTTAATTCAGAAAATAAATCTAAACTATCAATATCGGGTTGATTATTATGATTTAAGGAGCATTCAAGATGAAGGCAATATTTTTTTTTTCAAATTTCCATCATCTAGTGATCTCAGTTTTTACCGCTAAATAGAAAACCAAAAATATTTTCATATGCCTCTAATTGTTCAAATCTATTTTAAAGTGAAAAAATAACCTTGTCTACTACTCTCTCCGGTCCATAATAAGTGACTTTTTTGGCTTTTATTCTGGTCCAAAATAAGTATCCTTTTATATAATCAAGAAGGAATTAACTTTATTATTTCAAAATTTGCCTTTATTTACATATCTCAATGTGTCAAGTTAACAACATATAAATTTTAATTAAGGATAATTCAGTCAAAATATTTTTTTTTTCTAGGAGTCAGTATTTTCTTAAGGGGTACATCAAAGGTTAAAAAGTCATTTATTATGGACCAAAGAGAGTATGTATAAAAAGTAATCAACTCTAAAGGACTCTTGGAGAGATTTTGAGATTTCACTATTAACATTCTCCTCAAATTGTTTCTTCCTATATATTACACGTTTCTTATAAAATTCGGGTTCAATATTAATTTCAAATGCAATTTCCTTGGCAGAAATCAATTCAGTTAAAAATCCTTACTAAAATTTTTTAACTTCACATAAAAAAATTAGAATTTATATATTGCCTATGAGAAAAAAAAAATGGGGCCTAAAGCAATGGTTTTACCTGCTTTATGGACGGGCCGCCCTGTTAATCGGAGATGCACCTTCTATTTTACCTTAAAACTTGTCTTTCTTGAGGTGTTTTTGACATTCTAAATTGTGTACTGATTTTGTAAATACATAAATAATGATACATCAAACGAGTTGATTTTTTTTTTCTTTCAAAAGAAAAGAAAATGAAAAGTCTGCGATCTTTGTCATTAATGTTAATTACATGTATCTAAATGTTCTAGTGTTTTTCAATTCATAGCTTTGCTTATCAGTTTATCTGTTGATAATATTCTCTGTCATTTGACTATTTAATCTCAGTGAAAAAGTTAGAAGTAACAACTCAATGTTTCGCTTTGATTCCATTTTTTATTTCAAAAATGGAAGGTAGAAAATCAACTTTCAATTTTTTTGTCTTTG
Source organism: Nicotiana sylvestris (assembly GCF_000393655.2). Taxonomy (NCBI): domain Eukaryota; kingdom Viridiplantae; phylum Streptophyta; class Magnoliopsida; order Solanales; family Solanaceae; genus Nicotiana; species Nicotiana sylvestris. The sequence goes on from NC_091060.1 coordinate 86,019,879, forward strand.
TACTTTCCCTTCTTATCTAATAAAGAGGTCAATAGATTGAACAACCTTGTGTATAGTACCACAAACAGAATATCTGGAAATTGGAGTACGCATTCATTCATATCAACTACAGGCTACATGCTACAACAATAGAAAGGTATGAACATAAATATTTGCTTGCAAACTGTTAACACATAAAACAAGCATAACATCGCCAAAGCTAACTTACAAAGCATAAAACATATAGATCTACTTTTCTGCAACTACACAACTTCTTATTGATATATTTTCTGGTAAATATTGTTGAATAAAGGAAAGCTAATCCAGATTCCACACTACTGAAAAAGTCTACTTATATGATAAAAATATAACCAACTTCTCGTAATGGACGATCCACCAATTTCCTGCATACTAGCTAACTTAAAAGGACACCATCGTTCGTTAGGGATGGTTTATAGATCATCAAATTCCCACAAATGGAATGAAAGTGGATCCATGCATGTAAATGATTCAAGACCTCGAAAGCATCAACACTCTTTCCCCATATGGAGTTCGGAACCCAAAGGCAAGGCAAGCCAAGGAAGAATAACACATTAAAGCAGACGGCTCACAGGATTGGTATCACTTAACTAGAAAACAGGTAATTGTGAAATGAAGCATTCATTTGAAGGAGTTTTTAACCAAAGAGGATTTTTTTTAAGTTCTCACCAAGCTTAGAAACACTTTCTGTGGACAATAGAGGGACCAATTTCATCATACTCCCCTTTGTTATCCACATCTGCATGGGACATAGATATAAGTGTTGTATCACTTGAGCTTTAAAGGGTTAACAATACATTGATTGATTGATCAGTGAGATAAAGCAAAAAAGAAACTAACTTGGTCGAAAGTACAGAGGGAAGCTAGAATTGATCCTCCTATCCAGGCACCGTACTTCCTCTCAGGGGGTGCAACAACCTTGATCTTCATGCCGCTTGGATCAAGAGCAGTGATTTCCTTGACCATACGTTCTGCTATGCCTGAAAACATAGTTGAGCCACCACTAAGCACAATGTTTGAAAATAAATCTTTCCTAATATCAACATCGCATCTCATAATTGAGTTGTAGGGTTTTTTCATGAATTCCCGTCGCTTGCATTCCAACCAATGATGGTTGGAAAAGGACTTCAGGGCAACAGAATCTCTCAGCACCAATATTAATGACTCCTCCATTAGGAAGCTCATAGCCCTTCTCTACTGATTTTGAGCAATTTTTTACCTTCTCAATCTCCTGCTCAAAATCCAGTGCAATATAAGCAATCTTCTTCTTCATATGACAAATAGTATCTGTATGAACGTTAAATCTACCATTATAATCACTCTCCCGGAAAAGCTTATACAAATAATCTATAAGATCACGACCAGTAAGATCTAACCACGAGATAGCATGGGGAAGCGCATGTCCCTCGTAAATAGGGACAGTGTGGGTCAGATCATCACCAGATTCAACCACAATACCTTGTTGAAAAATAACAAACGAAATTAGTGACTAATTAAAACAGTAGAGAATTTGCTGGTATTCAATCTTGCGGAAGACACCACTCTAACGATTGGAAAAATTCTTAATATCATAAAAGAAAGGTTTACCAGTTGTACGACCACTAGTAAAGAGAGAAAGAACAGCCTGGACTGCAACATAGATAGCTGGAGTATTGAATCCCTCAAACATGATTTGAGTCATTTTCTTTCTGTTGTGCTTGGGGTTAAGTGGTGGCTCAGTCAGAAGAACGGGATGCTCCTCGGGTGCAACACGGAGCACATTGTAAAATGCGTGATGCAAAAGTTTCTCCATATCACCCCAATTTGTTACTATGCCCTGTTCAATGGGATATCTCAGAGTCAAAATACCTCTTTTACAATGAGCTTCCTGACCTACATAGGCATCCTTTTGTCCCATCACAACCGTGACGCCAGTGTGACGAGGACGACCAACTATACTTTCGAAAACAGCCTTTGGAGAATCATCCCCAGCAAACCCGGCCTAAAGAAACAAACGATACACTAATGATTCACTAGTAGGTCACATAAGGGGCAAAACAGTTAGCACCACGCATTGAGCTGAAATTGCAGGCAGTTTTTTCTAACTAACCTTGCTCATTTTAGCTCCATTGTCAATGACAAGTGGTCGAATATCGTGCCCATCAACCATCTTGTAAGGAAATCAAACGTTTATTTTGCAGATTCAATTTAGGTGTGAGATCACTGGTACAAATATAGAGTCAAAGTGAAAACTGTTCACAAAATCAAGAGTCTGAGAAATTTCTTCTTTTATATATTGTTTGATTCTCTTTTTTTTATCTCCCTTCAAACTCAAAGTGAGATAGATTTTCATATTTCCAGTAAAACTCCAATAAGAACAACAAGAACAATAGAAACAACATAGTGCAAACAAGTGCGGGCTTCATGCAACCAAAACAAAATCCCGCAAAGGGAAGGAATAACAAAAATCAAGTGCAGTGGGAGTTCATTCGAGCAATTTTAAGATATCTCACTCATGCTAAAAGTCCAAAACATGGATTTCCAATATCTTAATTCTCCTCCCAGCCCATAAAGAAGGAGCAAAGCTGAAAAATAGCTAGCTAGTGGTATTTCCAGAATAACATGTCCTCACTCTAGACCAAGATATATTACTGCACTTTTCTCAATTATACAAGTTAGCATTACCAATACTCTAAAGCTGTAGAAAATTCGCATTCATACATAATGGTTGTATAAGAATCACTAAACGTAAGAAAATATAAAAAACGGTTGTATAAGAACTAAACTTAAGAAAACATGAATAACACAGAGTGGATGGTAACATGAAAATTGAAAAATGCTATAAATAGTATTACTAAAGAATATTTTGCAATCTTTGAAACATCATTTCAGAAATGAGTTACAAAAAAGTTGGAAGTATTTGTTTTTACAAGAAAAACGATTATATTAGGTTTCACGCAAACTAAATGTTACTATCAGGCTGTTTAATTACTTCCCTAACTCACTTTCAACTCTCACTCTTCTTTTATTCAACTTGTGTTCAAGTTGCCCACTTTTACATGCTGATCAATCAAGAACTAAAACAATTAACACAAAAAGTCACTTTGTGCAAATATATCACATATGTAAATCCGTTGATCACTTAATTTACACGAGCAAAGCTCCGCTTAAAGAAAATTATATATCTTTATTTCCCAATTTTGGTGTCACGGTTGGCGGGCAAAGGGTGGTTCCGTTCCCATTACATGCGAATTCGCCCCACCTAGGTTGGAGGAGGCAACAAATTTACACCAAAATTAAAGAAACTGATTTTACAGTACAGGGGTTATAAGTGTAATTTGATTTTAAAATACTTACAAGAGATGCTTAGTGCAGTGATCACGCCCAACTCTAGTCCTAAAAAGGATAAGCGGTCGCTGTAAATATAATCCGGTCTAAAAGTCCGTAGTCGAATCCCATAGAGAACTAAGACTTAGTTATAGTTGTTTAATATCACTAAAAAGACAAGTTTGAACAAGTTTCTAAATTATAAAGATTGAGCTTTATATTTCTAACTAATTAACTTGCAAATATTAGAAAGCGGTAAAATTATCAACTAACGAGACAAAGGGTTGGAGACTAAATTAAGGAGGCCTAGAGTTATGATTTTCCCAATTTTCGGAATCCTTCCCGCTATGTTCCCTACAATTTCGCCTATGTATTCTTTACTGATCGTGAGCACTTTAGGTGTCGTAATTCTCTCTCGAGCAACTACAACAATTTACTAGACATATTTTCTCGAACTACGCTAGTTGGCTTTATCTAACCGCTCATTATGACCACGTCAAGGCTTTGTTATTTTTAAACCTACCTTTAAACCCGCTGTATTGATTTCTCACATACGTTAGGAGTGACATTGTTCAACAACCACCTAAATATGTATCCTTTCTCAAGCAACACATAATAAATAGGCACAGTCAATCGATGGTCATTCAATCAACAACAATAAACACGTGGTTGAACAAGTAGAGAAATCCAACGGCTCAATTATATAAAAACATAACAAGAATTTATCCTACAAAAGGTTCTATTAAAACCCTAGATAATAAATTAGTTATTCATAATAGTATGTAAAAATACAATACTAAAAGTCATAACCAACAATGAAAAATAGGAAGAGGAAGGAAAAACTCGTAGAAGAATTCTCCGTCTTGTTCCTATTGTGTCTCTGTCTCCTTAAGTCGAATCTGTGTCAAAAATTGGTCTCCTCCCCTCAAAATACCGTTTTTCCATGTATATATACCAAGTAGGGTCGGGCCCAAACTATTATACCTTCTCCTACGCGAAAAAAGACAAGTTTCCAGGCCTGGACGTCCGCGACCGCGGCCCGGGCGCGGTATTTGGCAAGTCTACTGCCTCAGCCCGCCTCAGGTCCGCGGTCGCAGTTTCGACCGCATTTTTTCACCCTGTTCCGTTTGGAATTTGGAAAAACGTAAAACATGAAAGTTGTAACTCTTTGAGTTAGCTTTCCAACCATATATTGTGAAGCTCAAATGGATATCTGAAAAAAAGGTTATGTGCATTTTACTAAACAGTGTGCAATATGCCTACTCGATTCTTCGTTTTGTTGCTCTATCATCCGTTGATCTCCGAATACGATCCCGGCTTAATTCTTTGGGCTTTTACTCATACTTCAAAGCTCCAAATCACTTGAATTCATTCCATAACATCTACATAGCTCGGAATCACTCCTACAAGGCATAAAACACACAATTAGTGCAAGACACTAGCGATTAAATCTCAAACTCAATTAAAGTGCAGTAAATTTGAGTGTAATAAATGACTAAAATACGTAATTATAGCCTAACATCATGCATTTAATCCAAAATTTAATGTGTGCTTAGTGAAGGCACTTACACATCTAATCTGAACAAATTAGTACTATCATATTATCGGAATGGTCTCGTCTTCCTTCATTTGGTTCTTATATTTTTTTAACCACTTTGACGATCAAGATGATATACATAATTTCTTCCGACCAGAATATGTTCCACAACATTTGGATCAGATTGTTGAAGTTTGGCAAAATGCCAAAGTCCCACATTGGTTGGGAGTTAAGTTTGGGGGGGATTTTTCCCCTATAAAAGAAGGCCTAATGTTTAGGATTGAGACACACCTCTCATTTGCCTTCTCATCTGTTTAAGGCATTTGTATCTTCTCTCTTTAGTATTATTTCACTTGTATTTTTGGAGTGAAATAAAATATTGGTTGTGTCCGAGGAGTAAGCAAAATTAGCCGAACCTCGTAAATTCTGGTGTTCCCTTTATTATTGTTTTATTGTCTTATTTATTATTTGGTGGCTGTCATAATTTTTGGTATAGTAGTTGTGACTTATTCACACTATATACATTTGGCTTCCGCAACAATTGGTATCAGAGCCAAGGTACTGTCTAAGTATGCTCTGTGGTTGCAGCATAGTCTGATCTTCCACATCAGAAAAGATTTATCTTGGTAACTGAGTCAAGGTTCTGTCTGAGTATGCTCTGTAGTTGCAGCTTAGTCTGATCTTCTACATCAGAAAGGAAATAATCTTGATTTGTGTCGTCAGCTATTAAATAATATTTGTGTCAAATATGGGGGACAATAAACAAGAAGAATCTACATCAAGTGTCAACAATACGTCATCATTGGCATCTTCGCTTATGACAAGAATTGTGTCAAATGCGAAATTTGCGGTAGAAATTTTTGACGGGTCCGGACATTTTGGGATGTGGCAAGGCGAGGTTCTAGATGTCCTTTTTCAACAAGGGCTAGATCTGGCCATTGAAGAAAAGAAACCAGATGTTATTGGAGAAGAAGATTGGAGAATTATCAACCGTGTTGCTTGCGGTACCATTCGATCCTACCTTGCTAGAGAGCAGAAATATCCATACACAAAGGAAACTTCTGCAAGTAAATTATGGAAAGCACTGGAGGATAAATTTTTGAAGAAAAACAGTCAAAATAAATTGTACATGAAGAAGAGACTGTTTCACTTCACCTATGTTCCTGGTACCACGATGAATGAACATATCACCAGTTTCAATAAGTTGGTCACAGATTTGCAAAATATGGATACAACTTATGATGATGGTGACTTGGCCTTAATGTTGTTGGCGTCACTTCCTGATGAGTACGAGCACCTTGAAACTACTCTACTCCATGGAAATGACGAAATTTCTCTCAGAGAAGTTTGTTCAGCTTTGTACAGCTATGAACAAAGAAAGCGAGAAAAACAGAAGGGCGGAGAAGGAGAAGCACTGTTTGTGAGGGGTCGTCCTCAAAATCAAACGAGGACAAAGAAGGGAAGATCCAAGTCAAGATCCAGACCCAGTAAAGATGAATGTGCCTTTTGTCGAGAAAAAGGGCACTGGAAGAAAGACTGTCCGAAGTTGAAGAATAAGGCCAAACATAACAATGGAAAGGCTATTATGGATTCAAATGTAGCTGATTGTGATGATTCAGACTTCTCATTAGTTACAACAGAGTCATCAACATCATCAGACATATGGTTGATGGACTCGGCTTGTAGCTATCATATGTGTCCCAACAGGGACTGGTTCATGGAATTTCAAGAAGGAGAATATGGAGTCATCCACACAGCGGATAACAGCCCTCTTACCTCATATGGCATTGGTTCAATACGATTAAGGAACCATGATGGAATGATCAGAACATTGATAGATGTTCGATATGTACCGGATTTGAAGAAGAATCTCATCTCTGTGGGAGCCCTAGAATCAAAAGGGTTCAAAATCATTGCAGAAAATGGAGTGATGAGAGTATGCTCCGGTGCACTAGTGGTAATGAAGGCTAATCGGAAGAATAATAATATGTACCGCTATCGTGGCAGTACAGTTATTGGGACAGCGACAGTAACATCCAGTGACGACAAAGAGGCAGAAGCAACCAAGCTATGGCACATGCGCTTGGGACATGCTGGAGGAAAATCCTTGAAAACTCTATCAGATCAAGGATTGTTAAAAGGAGTAAAGGCTTGCAACTTGGAGTTTTGTGAGCATTGTGTTAAAGGGAAACAGACAAGGGTTAAATTTGGTACAGCGATCCATAATACTAAAGGCATTTTGGATTATGTACACTCTGATGTTTGGGGTCCTTCCAAAACACCTTCATTGGGTGGGAAGCACTATTTTGTAACCTTTGTTGATGATTTTTCCCGAAGAGTATGGGTGTATACAATGAAGAGCAAAGATGAAGTGTTGGGAATTTTTCTCAAATGGAAGACGATGGTGGAGAATCAGACAGGCAGGAGAATCAAGTGTATTCGCACAGACAATGGAGGTGAATACAAAAATGATCATTTCAATAAGGTCTGTGAAAATGATGGCATCATCCGACACTTCACTGTTAGACATACACCACAACAGAATGGAGTGGCAGAACGTATGAACCGGACCTTGCTGGAGAAGGTACGGTGTATGTTGTCCAATGCTGGCTTGGGCAAAGAATTTTGGGCTGAGGCAATTACATATGCATGCCACCTCATTAATCGTCTACCATCTGCTGCTATTGATGGCAAAACACCATTTGAAAAATGGTACGGAAAACCTGCTGTAGATTATAACTCTTTGCACGTGTTTGGCTCAACTGCATATTATCATGTGACAGAGTCAAAATTGGATCCAAGGGCAAAGAAGGCTATTTTTATGGGAATTACTTCTGGAGTCAAAGGATATCGCTTATGGTGTCCTATGACAAAGAAAGTAATATTCAGCAGAGATGTTACCTTTGATGAATTTGCTATGGTAAATAAGGTAACAGAAGATACCAAACAAAATGAAGGTGCTTCTAAGCAGGTGGAGTTTGAGGGAAAATTTATTTTTCCTACACAAGAAGCAGAGGAGGAAACAAATGAAGATTACCCTCTGGAAGGAGAGCCAGTAGAGGAGATTCCAACTCAGGAATCTCAACAACAACTTGAATCAATAGCAACCAGCAGGCCAAAAAGAACAATAACGAAACTTGTTCGTCTCATAGAGACGGTTGCTTGTGCAACCTCAATTGTAGCTGATGATGTTCCTACTACTTATAAAGACGCTGTCCAAAGTTCAGAAGAAGATAAGTGGAGGATTGCCATGAATGATGAAATACAGTCCCTTCATCAGAATCATACATGGAGATTGGCCAATCTCCCGAAGGGAAAGAAAGCAATTGGGTGCAAATGGGTATTTGCAAAGAAGGAAGGATTTCCTAACCAAGTAGATGTTCGCTACAAAGCAAGATTGGTGGCCAAAGGATATGCTCAAAAGGAGGGAATTGATTACAATGAAGTGTTTTCTCCAGTTGTAAAACATTCCTCCATTAGAATTATGTTGGCTTTGGTAGCACAATTGGATTTGGAACTAGTTCAGATGGATGTAAAAACTGCGTTTTTACATGGAAACTTGGAGGAGGAAATCTACATGACTCAGCCAGAAGGATTCAAAGTTGCTGGAAAAGAAAATATGGTGTGCAAACTTGAAAAATCGTTGTACGGATTGAAACAATCTTCTAGACAATGGTACAAGCGATTTGACGAGTTTATGTTGCGGCAAGGGTACAAGAGAAGCAAATACGATCATTGTGTGTATTTGCACAAGCTTAAAGATGGTTCCTTTGTATATCTTCTCCTATATGTTGATGATATGTTGATAGCTTCCAAGAATTTGGAAGAAATTGATAAGTTGAAGATTCAACTGAAGAAGGAGTTCGAGATGAAGGATTTGGGTGAGGCAAAGAAAATTCTTGGCATGGAGATAATTAGAGATAGACGTTCAAAGAAACTCTGTTTATCTCAAAAGGAATATTTGAAGAGAGTACTTCAACGTTTTGGCATAGATGACAAGACTAAGCCAGTTAGTACTCCACTTGCTTCCCATTTTAAGCTAAGTACTACTATGTCGCCAATGGATGAAGTTGAACGAAAGTATATGTCAAAGGTACCATACGCAAATGTTGTTGGTAGCTTGATGTATGCAATGGTTTGCACAAGGCCTGACATTTCACAAGCTGTTGGAGTTATTAGCAGATATATGCACAATCCAGGGAAGGAGCATTGGCAAGCTGTGAAGTGGATTCTACGGTATATTCATAATACTGTAGATGTCGGGTTAGTTTTTGAGCAGGAAGACAATCAGTCTGTAGTTGGATATTGTGACTCAGATTTTGCGGGTGATATGGACAAACGAAGATCAACTACTGGTTATGTGTTTACTTTTGCAAAGGCACCAGTTAGTTGGAAGTCTACTTTGCAGTCAACAGTTGCTTTGTCTACAACAGAGGCAGAATACATGGCTATTACAGATGCTGTGAAAGAGGCAATTTGGCTTCAAGGATTGCTAAAGGAGCTTGGTGTTGAACAAAAAGGTATCACAATTTTTTGTGATAGTCAAAGTGCTATTCAATTAGCGAAGAACCAAGTTTATCATGCAAGGACGAAGCACATTGATGTTCGGTATCATTTCGTACGCGAAATCATAGAAGAAGGTGGAGTCACGGTGAAGAAAATTCATACTACAGAGAATCCTGCTGATATGCTGACAAAGGTGGTGACTGCGGTCAAGTTTCAACATTGTTTGGATTTGATCAACATTGTTGAACACTGAAGATTGAAGATGAAGACACAACCAAAATTTGTTATTGAGAGAGAATTGAAAATGTGGAATTTTGCCAAGGTGGAGATTTGTTGAAGTTTGGCAAAATGCCAAAGTCCCACATTGGTTGGGAGTTAAGTTTGGGGGGATTTTTCCCCTATAAAAGAAGGCCTAATGTTTAGGATTGAGACACACCTCTCATTTGCCTTCTCATCTGTTTAAGGCATTTGTATCTTCTCTCTTTAGTATTATTTCACTTGTATTTTTGGAGTGGAATAAAATATTGGTTGTGTCCGAGGAGTAGGCAAAATTAGCCGAACCTCGTAAATTCTGGTGTTCCCTTTATTATTGTTTTATTGTCTTATTTATTATTTGGTGGCTGTCATAATTTTTGGTATAGTAGTTGTGACTTATTCACACTATATACATTTGGCTTCCGCAACACAGATAACCACATGAAATCATCCTACCTAATGTCAAATTTAACCTTAAAATTGCATTTAGACCAATAAATCATTTAGCAACCAATTAATAATAAATGCAAGTGAAACAGAGATCGACTACACTGAAAATGATCGATTATCAAACAGAATTGAAGCTTACCTTTATGAAATCGCACCCAACTTATTTCTAATTCGGTATTGGGAGTGTGAGAGAAACAGAGACTTTACCTGGTAAACAGAAAGAGCTAGAAAATGGGGAGGAAAACTAACCAAGGGATGGATTTAGGATTTAAGTAATACGAGTGCAATATACAAGGCTGTATTTTTATAATTATGGGTTAAAAACTACTACTACTATTTAATTTAATGTATCCGCCTTTGGAGGATCTATATTTTCGGTAATCCGACAGATAAATTTATATAGTTGGGTATAAAAGCTGAATGACAGAATAATTAGAAGAGAGAAGTGGAAATCCCAAACTCCTACATTCTATTGTATAGGCTAAAATAACGATAAATGCAAATAAAAATGAAATTTTGAATCAAATCATTGTTGCCAATTCTTTTGTTCTTTTCGCCTTTTCTTTTGAGAGCTAATTATAGGGATAATCATTTAACAACCCAACAAAATTTTTCGTTGTGCCCTTGTAAAGAAGAAATATTCAAACATTTCTAGTATAATACTTTTTGAGCTAGTATATTTGACTTAACCCTATGTTGGTTTGAATTAAATTAACTGATTATCACAACAATTAAATCAATTTAATAATCAATATCAATGTTCGGCCAAGGTACAAAAAATTATATTTAACATTTAACAGTACATACATGTTACTAGTACTTCAAATCGATCAAATAATTTAACATTTATAAAAACATTACTATATATTAGAACTAGGTATTGATAGCCCGTGCCAATAGGGGCCCAATGGCCTAGAAACTAAAACTCTCTGTTTTCACATAAAATTGCAGATATAAAAATTGACGCATGGAAATGACCACCAAATCGGATAAAGAGGACAGCATATATTAATTGTTGGATATTATTTACATACGTAAATGAACAAAATGTCGACTCTTGAATGTTGCGCGATTCCGCGGTTGTAAAGTGATACATTCTCTACCTCCATGAGGGTACTATTCCTATATTGTAGGCATATTTATTTTTTTGTTCTTATAATAACGGTATCGAGTGAATATCTATCGCTCCCAGTCCATCAAGCATCAAGCAGCATATGGAAGTTTGAAACTATGCGGCCTTCTTGCTACCTTTCTTTTATTTTGTACTTCTCTTTTTCCAAGTTGGCATCTTCCTATAAAGTTACAGTCTGTTAAGCTCTTGGCTTCTAGACATGCAAAATGTCTCTCATATTGTGAAAATAAGAAAATATGAACAGATGGAATCTTACTAAATCTTCATCATGATGCATTCTCACACTCTGATAAGCATCAGATTATATTTAATAATCTCAATTCAATGGTGATCAAATGGATAACAGTTTAGAAAGCAATATAAATAGTGTTACAGACTTACAGTAACTATATATTTAGGAAATAGTATACTCAATTTCTTTTTTCTTATTTTGGTCCTTCTCATAGCAGATTTTTCTATGTGCATTTGGCATAAAATTATCTTGCAGAGGTATAAAAGTGCAAAGAGCTAAATTCAGATCTCACATTTGCACACAAATAAACATCTAGATTGAAGAGAGATTCTCATTTAAAGCTCTGTCATCATTGATAAGTTTTCGGTTGTGGTCCTCACGGCCATTAAAAGATGTTAAAAACTGAGGGTCAATGTTTTATCTTGGTTATTTTCTCTGTTTCCCCTATGTTTTCTTTCAAAAATTGATCTTTACTAAAGGGAAAAAGGAAGAAGAAAAGCGGAAACTGGGCCAGCTAAATGCTACAAACTGATGCAGAAACAACTGAAGCCTCAAATAAAGTTAGATAAACGGGTATATTTACTTTTATGCATGTGTGGTTTTACTTTAAAACTCTCATCGCTCCGCTACCATTTTATATGTCCTCCAACCAAATGTGGCGACTAAGATCGTTACTTGTTGTAACATCCTCTTGAATCACTAAAAGAAAATACTTATTTTTCGTCGTTAGAGAGAATAAACAGATGCACAGATTCAGGCACACTATAACTCTACAATTTTCCATCTATTCACTCTGATTCTCTCTTTGGCTGCTCTCTTCATTTTTTTCTTGCTTCAGTACTTCCAGTGAGTTTTTAAATTCTTGTGGTTTTTGTTTTCTCCACTTTCTATGCTCAGAATTCTTTCATAAATTTTGTTTTTCCTATATTTGAATTATTTTCAGCTCCTTGAACAGTGTATATTTAATTACAGAGAGTACCAAAAGCTACAACAACGACGACATATCCAGTGAGGGAGGGTAGTGTATACACAGATATTACCTCTACCTAGTGAATGTAAAAAGGCTATTTCCTACTGATACCTGCAATGCAAATATGATTTGTTTAACACTAGAAATTAAAGCACTTGCAAACATATATAAATTGAGACGTCATTGTGTAATAAGTACGTTAAAATCATCATGTAAATTTCACATGATTAGTGTAAACACAATGTGCAAATGTGTGTGCAAGTATTTACTAACATTATCAACAACCTATGAGACACAACAGAGATATTAAGTTTTAGATTCACTTTCAACTAAATCAAAATTTGGGTAGAATTTTTTAAACAAAAGCCAGTTAAGAGTTTGGAATGTTTCTGAGTTTTTAACTTAATCATAATATGTCCACTTCCTCTTCTAAATGACATCGCAAATACGAAATAGCAAAGTAGAGGCGTATCATTAAATAATCAGAATTTGAAAATACATACCAAAATTTGCTAAAATGCTCTGAAGCCACATGGATTCAAGCTGTTCACATTAGAAGTCGGCAGGATCATCTAAACTAAATTAGAATATTTGCAGTAACTTCTCTAGCGAGAGGATCAAAACACAGTTATCAAGTGATCAACTGAACTTATACACCTAATCTGAAAAAATCATGAAGTTTTTTTATGATTCAAAATGGACAGCCTCAAATGACTGAGTTTATACACTATAACAATTAACAATCTATCGAAGTCATGCTAAAATGGCTAAAATTCTTCTTTCAAGTGTCTATTTAAAGAAAAAATTAGGAACTAATCTTGTATCATTTTTTTTTTTTGGCAATCCGTTAGGCAAGCGCCTAGGGCTAGTTTTTTATTAACAAGAGAAAAGAAAAATACAACAATTAGGAAAAATACAAATAAGGGGGACAATAGCACCGGTATTGTTACCTATATGCCTTGGCTATATAATCACTCCTCTGCGCCTCACATTGCCTTATGATGGCAGCCTCATGTAGAGGATTCATGGGGTAGCTGCCGGCAAAGTCTCACGAGGGCATATAATCTCATAGCCTTGAGGGTATTTTCCAAAGGCATAGGACCAAGGCAACACTAACCGGGCTAAACCTTACCTTACTATTCCTATTGAGGCTTTAAGTAGCCTCACCTACTAGCATGCATGTAAAAAATAAGAGCTGGAAATTACCAAATATTCAATGATCATCACAGAGTTTATAACATACTCTGTGATGATATTACAAATGAGAATACTAATATAATGGTAGAATAAAATGATGAAGGAATTAAAATGTTGTCCCTTCTTGTCCGAACTTGTAATTTCTTCAATTTGTAACTCTTTTTCATCACAATCCCAATTCTTCAAGATGTATTCAAAATTCATGATTTCGTTTTTGAACGATTGAACTTTGTAGATGTAGTTGGGGCGGCCTTCTTTTGTTTGACAACTCTCATTGGGAGTCGCCTAACATTTAAAAAATCACTAACCTTGTCGTCCCAACTATTTTTCCTTGTATGAGATTTCCTATTTTTTCCGTTATGCATAGGTGACAAATCACCTTTTCTTGCTGCCTCTGCCCTGCATTGATTTAGAATATCATCTTCTTCACCTTCTTCATATGTATCTCTGCCCACAAGCACCTGATTTTGCAAGTCTTGAACATGTTCTTGAATTACCACACTGTTTCCATCCTGTCTATTAACCAACACTGCCTTGTTTTTGTGTTGTAATATGCTTTGCATTTTGTTCCTGCTATAATTCACTCGACCAGTGCTTAAAGCAGTAAGATTTAATGAGCTAGCAGGCTTTGAGCTTACCATTGCATCCAATAGCTTTCTTTCCGCTGGTGTAATAGTAGTAGTGGTTGTCATAATTTGTTGTTTCCCAGAAATTGTTGTTACTGTTGATGTGCAATCAGCAGTAGGTTTAATAACTGGATCATTTTGATTAAGCTGCTGCTCCATTGCATCGAAGATTGGATTATCTGTTACAATATGCTGCTGCCCAGATTTTATTGTAGCAGCTATTTGATCAGTTTCAGCTGGGACTAACTGCTTTGTATGTGTTGTTGCAGTTCGCTTCAAGCTTCCATTTGGAGAATTTCTGGGCAAAAATATTGGAGCGTTGATGTTCAATTTGCTCCTATGACTTGCTGCTGGTCCCTCATCATATTTTTCCATTGCTAGACAGTCAAGATCTTCACCTGCACTCTCTTGATCGACCTCCTGATCAGCTTCTTCAGATGAAAACCCTGCATGACCATCACCCCAACCCTCGTATTCGTCATCCTCTTCACGTTGTTGTAACCAAAATTTAGATTTGATCACTTTTGCTTGGATAAATTCATCATTGTTTCCAGTTGACAGAAAAATCTGCCCAGCTTCACCTTCAAAGTCGTCGTAGGTTTCAACTGATTGTGATGGAACATCAAATACAGAGGTATTTAATGTGACCAAAGAACCATTAGTTGCATGGTTCTTGGCATTGGTTGCTCGAGCATTAGCTGCAGCTTGCAAAGCACCAGTACCAACCTTGTCCTTGCCAAATTATGCAGATACCTCACCTCGATCAACAGCATCCTTTGGGCCTGATACTTGCGGAACATTAGACTGTTTCTGCTGTGTATTAACCTGTCCAGTAACTGAAGGGGACTTAGAAGCGGTCCTGAATTGACCAAAACCTTCAACACATTCTATTGCTGCTTTGTCCACTGGTTTAACAGGTGCAACAGCAGTTCCCTGAGCCAGAGTCCCCTGCTCAAATCCCTGCTCCCTTTCAGCTTGAGCATTTGGAAATTTAGCCTCTACATTGACAATCTGCTTTTCATGATCAGTAGCATCTTGCAATGCCCCTGTCACAGTTTCCATTTCGTTAGCTTGACCATTAACAACCTTTGATCCTGTTCGATTATCATCAGAAATTCCTTCAGCAGATTTCTGTTGGCCAGCATTAGCCTTATTTAATTCTCCATTAGCTGTTTCAGTCACATTACAGTTGCCAACTTCTTTTGCAACATCGTCCACCGACTGGCCAGATCTTTTGGCATTAAGGAAGTCCCTGGCATCTCTTTTTAATTTATCAACACTGGACATGTCATCGACCAAATTTTCGGCGTCGTCGATCTTATTCTTTAAAAGCAGTCGACACATTTCCTCTATGTGGCCTTGTCGTTTACAATAGATACAATAACCCGGGAGGTTATCATATATTACTTCTTGAAACACCTCGACAATCTTTCCAGATGCATTATCAACATACTGCAAACGTATACGCGTTGGCAGTTTGTCTAAGAGATCGAGAATAACCTTAACTCTAGCAGTGCTAGGTCGAGATTTCACCTGTGTTGCTTTGTCGATAGCGATTGGTTTACCCACTGCATTAGCTATTGACAACAGTGATTGTCGAGCAAATAATTCTGGAGACAAGTTTGGTAATGAAATCCAAACTGCAGCCTTTGATGTTTCTTCCTTAGGATTGTATCCAACTGTCCAAGGGAAGACCCTATACTGATGTTGTTCGCCACTGTGCGAAAAAGAATTTACTGCTCGGGCTAGTGCGTTGACAAAATCCTCTGGTTGATCCAATCTTAACAGTAGTTGACGTGGGGCAAGATGACCAATCAAGCAATGGCCTTTTATGCTTAGTATTTTTGGCAGTAAGCTTCTTAGAACCTGCAAATCTGGCGCTCTTGGAGATAACTTCAGCACAACTGCTTGATGCAATCCTTCTTCAACAGCAAAAGTTTGTCTTTCCTCCATTGTGAATTGAATTGTAGGTTCCCCATGAACAATTTGGACAGGTTTTAAGACCAGTTTTGTGGAGATTGAAGCAGAATTATTTGTAAGTAATTGAGAGGCGTAAGTTTGTTGAATCTTGTTGTTGGGTATATGCTCACTACGATTTGGATTGGGCTCTCCCATAGCTGGAAGCTGGGGAGAGACGATGGCAGCCATGGCTGCTCAAAACACAAATCCTGCGATCTACAGTAAACTTCACATTAATTCATGAAGATTTTCAAGGCTCCATTGGCGTGAAGAAGCAGATGAATTTAATAAAATTTCTGCGCGCTACAGTAATCGCGAAATGAAAATTAAGATATGGAAAAACTGGCTATTGATTTGAGGATGAAACCAACTGGGGATTGTTCGCAAAGAGAAGGGGGTTCTTTTGAGACCAATTTGGTGAATTTCCACTGCCGGAATATGGATTTATGGCCGGTGAACTGTTGCGTCGCTACTGTTCATCGCAGCTAGAGAGAGAAAGAAATTCAATGCTTTGTACAGAACGGTTTTTTTCATGTTCCTTGAGCCAATCTTGTATCATTCAAGAGGGCAACCACATCTTCATTATAAACTTGAATTTAATGCATTTAGCACATTCATATGAGGAATATGCGAACTGATTTCTCCAAGGCAATGAACATAATCATACTCACAATTAATTAAATCACTCTTTCTAAATCAGTAGCGGAAAATAATCATTAAACACATCACATAATCGAACTCTCAAGAAGCTGGAACTGTATAGAATACTTAGAGCCCAATTGACTATACTATCCACTTAATGATTTCTAACATGAATTAAACTACTTCAAGGGTAGAATTTGTATTAATGCAAGCCTTTGATTTTAGCGGTCCTTAAATATCGTATTATCAATCAAAATATGGTCCAAAGATAAAATCACTATTTGATAGGGTTTCTTCCTAAACCTATGAATTTTATAGGACCTTGACCCCAAGAACAAAAGACTTAGAGGCAGAGTTAAAACTTATAGCAGCAAGAAGAGAGAGTAAAATCTAAGTACAAAAGAGAAAAATTTTATCACAACGTTGAAGTTTTGTATCTGATGAAATAAAGACAGTGAATGCTTACACACTACAGCAAACAGTAATCCTCCTTTCATAATCCTATGAAAGGAACGAAGACCAGGAATGAGAAATTGATGACAAGGGTAGAGTTACTGCAGAAAAAGAATAACGGGAATCAAACTGAAGAAGATTACCTGAGCTAAAACCCAATAATTGAAGCCTTTATGTAGATGGTGCAAAAACTCGAATCTCGTTCCTGTTATTCAGACACAGATAAACAAAATCAGCAGTAGTTTACCGTGACAAAGCCATGAAAGAGCAGAACAGAGGAGATGAAATTGAAGAAAAGGAACACTGGAAGAGAACCGAAGAAGATAAAGAACTCCAAACTTTATTAAGCAATGTAAGGCTATACCCAAAATTTTCTTCTTCTTAAGTAGGCTTATCAGCCAGATCGGTGCTAGTATCGGGCTGAGATAGAGAAGCATTTAGGCTCTAAAAAAGAGAAGATCAACAATGGAAACTATTAAGCTTCTGGTAAAAGGGAAAAAAGAGAGATAAAGGGAGATACAAAAGATGAAATTTGAGGTTGAAAATGAATGGATTCTACAACCATTGAATAGCAAAACTAAAATGGATGGAGAGAACTCAAAAGGAAAAGAATTAAGGAAAAAGAACATATGTGCAAAATTAATTGCAGAAAGAACAAAAACAACAGATCTTGAGAGCAAGAAGAAGACGGTAGAAACATAAGGTATACTCTTTGAATTGAAAAAAGCAAGTTGTCAGACAGCTGTAATGAAATCAAATTCACACGTAGGGTTTGTGGAAACTTCTAGCGACACGTATATAAGGAGATACTTTTTTTTGATAAGGTGAAGATTTTATTAAAAACAGTATCAAGCTGATACCGTAAAAATACAAGGATACTGCTGGCTTAAAAACATTAAAATCCTAAGCGTTCTAGCATGTCCAGCATATCATGAAAATTCATAACATTTCCATCTTTCCAATAGTACAAATAATGTAAACAACTGTATTTTACATATTGCAGCTGCTCCTTCTTGCCTTCAAAACACCTATTATTTCTTTCTTTCCATATCGTCCAAGCTATGCTAAGAGGAATATCTCTCCAAAACTTCTTTAAGGATGCTTCTGGACATGCAGGTTCCCAACACTCTAATATATTCCTGAATTTCTTAGGACTTGCCCAAAGGATGCCAAAGTTAGCCGTGAACATGGACCACACCTGCCAAGTAAATTCACAATGCAAAAAAAGATGGCCCACGGATTCACAAGCTTTCTCACACAAGTAACACCTGCTGCACATTATCCAACCCCTTCTCATCAAATTTTCTTGAGTCAGACATGCTTCATGTGCTACTAGCCAACCAAAACATGCTACTTTTGTTGGGACTGTAGTCTTCCAAACCATCTTCCAAGGCCACTTTTGTGCTTGCACCGGCTGGGTAGCATTTAGTATTTTGTAGAGTGAACTAACAGTAAAAAAACCTTTTTACTAGCTTTCCAGAGTAGGCTGTCTTCTTTTTCTGGCGATAACACCACTGATTGTATCTTCTCAATAAATATATCAACCTCATGCATTTCTCTGTCGAAGAGATTCCTTCTAAACTGGAAGTCCCAACCTGTATCAGTAAATATATCAACTAAGAGGATTTTTGGATTATTGGCCAATCTGTACAGGTTGGGAAATTGAATTTTCAGCAGACCAGAACCATCCCAATTATCTTCCCAAAGTCTGATTTTTTCCCGTTGCCCACCCTCAAGCCAACATACATGTTAAATTTCTCCCATAGGTTACAAATCTGTCTCCAAACAGCTACCCCATACGGAGTTTTTACTTTTTTAGGTGCAAAGAAACCCTCTTTTCCATATATCACCTCCACCACTGCTTTCCAGGGAGCTTTTATCCCATCGTTTAACCTCCATAGCCATTTGCATAGCAAGTTTTGATTGTGAGCTCTAAGATTTCTAACTCCCAGACCCCCTTCTTTCTTATGTTTTGTCACAATGCTCCACTTTACTAAATGATATTTTCTCCTTTCTGTATCACCTTCCCACAAAAATTTCTTCCTAATTTTATCAATTTTCTTCTCCCCACTAGCTGGTATAGGAATTAGAGACATTAGATAGGTTGGTATTCCATTAAGAACACTGTTTACTATTGTCAATCTGCCCCCAAGTGATAAGTATTGCTGCTTCCAAGGAGCCAACTTTTTTTCACACTTGTCAATTACACCATTCCACACTGATTTGTCCTTGAATTTGCACCAAAAGGCAATCCCAAATAGGTAGTAGGAAACTTTTCAACCTTGCAACCCATGATATCAGTTAACGTATTAATATCACTGTCAACATTCAAAGAAAACATTGAACTCTTGGCCAGGTTTATTTTTAATCCCGTCACAGCTTCAAATGCCAGCAGAACCACCCTCAAGTGCAACACTTGATTTCTATCAGCCTCACACATCAACAAGGTATCATCAGCATAAAGACTATGAGAAATTTCTATACTATTTCTTGAATGACCCTTCATTTTAAAGCCTTTTATCCATCCACTTCTCACAGCAGTTTTAATCATCTGACTCAACACCTCCATTACTAGAAGAAACAAGTAGGAAGACAGAGGGTCTCCTTGCCTTAAACCTCTTCGAGAACTAAAATAACCTACTGGACTACCATTGATTAGTATTGAGAACTTTGTAGCGGAGACACAAAATTTTATCCATTGAATCCACTTACCCCCAAAATTCATCTTTTCCAGCAACTTCAGCAGACAAGGCCAATTGACATGATCATAGGCTTTTTCTAAGTCCAATTTGAACACCACACCAGGCAATTTTCTTTTCCAGTAGTAGTCTATACATTCATTTGCCAACAGTGATGCATCTGCAATTTGTCTACCTTTCAAAAAGGCATTCTGATTCTCAGAGACCAACTTGTTAATCACCAACTTCACTCTCTCAGTAAGGACTTTAGCTATCAACTTGTATATACTCCCAAGCAAACTAATAGGTCTGAATTCCTTGATGTTGGCAGCCCCTTTCTTCTTTGGCATCAAAGCAATGAAGGTTGAGTTAAAATTTCTGACAAATTCTCCTTCTCTGTGAAACACCTCAAATGTCTTCAGAACATCTTCTTTCACAATATGCCAGCATCTTTTGAAGAAACACATATTAAAGCCATCTGGACCAGGAGCCTTATCCCCTTCTACCATTTTAACTACTCTTGTTAACTCTATTTCATCAAAAGGTCTCTCCAACCACTCTTTCTCTTGGTCACTGATGCTAGCAAGTTCCGAACAATTCCATGAAGGTCTCCGGCTCTCTTTTTCTGAAAAAAGATCTTTATAGAACTCAAGTATGTGGTTTCTAATCAAATTTTTGTCATCTGTGAAGTCCCCATCTATTTCTAGCTTATCAATCCAATTATATCTCCTATTTGAATTTGCTATTTTGTGAAAAAATTTGGTGTTCTTATCCCCTTGCTTAATCCATAAAAATCTGGATTTTTGCCTCCACTGTATCTCTTCTACCTTAGCTATGTGATGCAACTCATTTATTCATGCATTTTTAGCAGGTTCTTCTACCTCTGTGTTACTATCATGATTATCATTTTGTTGCTCCATCTCCAATTGATGCAAGATCTGGTCTTTTCTTGTTCCCAGGTGCCCAAAAGTTTCTTTGTTCCACTTCTTTAAATCTTCTTTTAACTTTCTAAGCTTTTTTGCTAGAACCACATCTGGTCTTCCTTGAAAATCATACGAATTCCACCATTTCTCCACCGTGCTTATAAAATTAACATGTTCAAACCACATATTTTCGAACTTGAAATACCCTTTACTTCTCTCCCATTCCCCACACTCCAATAGTATTGGACAATGGTCTGATTCCACCCTAGGTAGCACGGTTTGTTTAATAGCTTTGAAGGAATTATCCTATTGACTTGAAATTAAAATCTATCTATTCTTGAGGCTGAATGTTTATTATTGCCTCTGAACCATGTGTACTGCCCACCATGTAAAGGAAGATCAATTAGCTCCATATCATCAATGAACCTTGAGAAATCTCTCATAGCCCTAGTATTTTTTGCCCTTCCAGTTCTTTCATCCTCAAACCTTGTGATATTAAAATCGCCTCCAACTACCCAAGGCCAATCTTCTAAACCTGCAACTGCCCCAAGTTCTTTCCATAGTTCTTTCCTCCTCTTTCTATCACAAGGCCCATATACCCCAGAGAAAGAAAATTTAAAATCAGAATTTTATCTTCCAAAAAAACACTTGCTGAATACTCCCCCACCAATTTCTCATTACAACTCCATCTCCTTTTATCCCACATAAGTAAGATTCCACCACTATTTCCTCTTGCTTTAAGCTCTAACCAGTCTGTCCATCTACCTCCCCCAGCCTGCCTCATCAAAGAACAATTGCACTGCTTTAGTTTTGTCTCGCTCAAACAAACAATATCAGTGTTCCACTTTTTTATCAGTGACTTCACTAGCATCCTTTTTTCTGCCTCGTTCAACCCTCTGACATTCCAGCATAAGATTTTAATCTTCATCTTCTATTTGTAATGGCCTTCCTTCCTCGATCTCTGCTTTCTGGCTCATCCCCATAATTAACCCCAAAATTCTTCAAACCCTCTATTTCCCGTTGATTCCTCTTATGTGGAGATGGGCTTTTGTTTTGTGGCTTAGGTCTTGCTAATCTACTCCTTTCAATTCTCATGAGAAGGTTCAGCAAGTCATTCTCCTGAACATCCGCCTTGACACCCAATTGACGACATAACTTTAGCATGTTCGATTTCACCCAGCGAGAAGCATCAATGAAGTTTAGTCTCTCCTGGATATTGCATGGGCCATTTTCGTACCATGGAAGCATTAATATCTGAGAAGGAGAATCAACTGCATGTATATTTTCCACTTCATTATATGGAATTTTACCCTCATCAAAAAAATTAATTACAGGACTAGAAGACTCTTGAACAATCATCTCCAAGTTTGGCTCTATTGGATGTACATTTGTTGTTGCACTCCCCTCTATGTTTTCTGTCATCTCTTCAAAAAATTCTTGACAACTGCTGCACTCTGCTGGTACAATTGCAAATTGTACATATATTCACTTTATAAGACATATATTCACTTTTCCTCAAGAGCGGGGATCAGGAAGACATATATTCACTTTATAAGAGCAACTGGGTCGGGTCTCCTGTTCTTTCTGATTAATAATCAGTCCTGTCTGAACACTTGGACTTAGTACACTCAATGGGCTTGTATTAATAGGGCCCACAGATAATTCAGATGCACCACCTATTTTAACTGGACCCTCCTTTTGTCCAACATCTCCTATTTTATGATCATTTCCAGGATTGGGCTTCTCAATGGGCCTGTAAATCTGAGCAACTTTTTTGGGCCTCTGTATTTTATCAATATATGAGCCTTTTCCTTAAAAATCCTTTTTCATATTATGACTTAGAACAACATGTTCGCTATCAGACTTCTTCATATTTATTCGAGGGTTTGCTCTACGAGGATCTCCATTTATTCTTTGGTCCCTTTGCAAATTTCCAACATCTCGCTTATTATGCCAGCTGTCACGTTTGCCACGCGTGCCTACTATTAATGAAAATTCTCCATTGGGAACCTGCGGCTTCTTCTGCTGCCATAATTGCGCTGCCTGTTCATATTCCCAGTCTCGCCGACGATCTCCAACAATTTTCCGATCAATTTTTTCAACCCAAGCACACTAAATCATCCACTACTAATTCTATATTTGCTGGTACTCTGACATCTGAATATCGAACACAGATTCTGGCCCATCTCATGTGCTTTCTTTCTCTGATATCTTCATCCATTTCAATGAATCCACCCAGCTTCTCCCCTATAGTTCAAAAGATATTATCTGACCATAGATGGGTTGGGAAGCCCAGAACTTTAATCCAGATGTAATTGGGGCACCAATTTTTTCGATGACACAGACTCACCGGCGACCACCATTCCAAATGTAGTTTGCAGTGATTAAGAGACCATCCACCCATTTTAATTTTTTCAGCTTCCTTTCTTGAAGGAAATTCAAATAAAAAGAGGACTCTATTTAACTCTTTAACTTTAACCCCTGCCGAAATCTTCCATGATTTTTCAGCCCACCTTAAGACCTCACTCTTACTGGGAATGGTCGAGTTTACACTCCCAAAATACCCAACCACGCATCTTTGCAGATACTCCACCCTAGACTTCGAGGAACTTTTGTCAATGACGATCACATTCTGTTCTTTTCTGACACATTCTACTACTTTAACTCCATCCTTGGGCCAGCTTTTGATTTCAGCAATCTCTGCATAGCTTTCATTCTTTTGCGGCACCTGATTGCAATTTTTGTTTTGGCTTACTTCTTTCTCCAAAAACTTTATCATCTTCTCAGCAACATCAGCCCATCCTGCATCAACGTCAATTTCTGGAATGATTATGGTTGACTTCTTCTTTCCTTTTTGTGAAACTATTCTGATATATATTCCATACACATTAAAATTTTGAAAGATAGAGTACAAATACAACTGATCCTCAATCTTCCACTTTCTAACAATATTTCCTTTCCCAATTGAAGCAAGTTTAAGGTATTTGCAAACCTCCAGAAGATTGATCCTATCAACAGTTAATCTGTTAACAAAATTCCTCCTTCTCTCAATAATCTCGTACCAATTGTCTCCATTTCCCCTAATTTCAAAAGATTTACCTCCCACAAAAAAGAAAGCATTCCTTGCCATGACGACTCAATCAGCTTTATAACAATCACCTTTCTCGTCGCCGTATAGCTAGGCTTAAGTTACTCAGTGATTGCAATAAGACTGAAAAAAGGGAAAGAAACTAATGGCAAGAGAAAAGTAGAAAAGAAAGAAAGAATGTATAAGGAGATACTTAAAAAGACTAAAACGCCCTAAAATAAAAGTTAATGACTTTAAACAACCATGTCAAAAAACTTGCTCTTCTATAATCTACTAGGTAGTGATAGCCCGTGCCAGCACGGGCCCAATATTGTAAAAGCCGAAATAGTTATTTCTATTTGTATTGCTTGAATGCATGATTCAATAAAATCGTAAAAAGAATAAGTACATGCGTTGAAGACAACATTACATATATGTTGCTTCATTTATCTACGTGCGTTTAGGAACAAAATATTTGCTCATATTGTATGGTTACCAAATGAATATTTTATTCACACCCATGGTAATACTGTCTACACATGCTATGTTGACAAACGGTCATGATGTTGGTAAGCACCTTTCTTGTATTGCCTGAAGAAACTCTGGTACCTAAATAGATAAGATGTGAGCAACTAAGCAAAGAGTAAGAGAATTGAAGTAGTTGATTGCAATTGACATGCCATTTTAGAAAATTATTTGTTATATACATCCATGTTTGTGCTTCATTACAGGTTCCAACAATGCAGTAGACTCGGCTTCACCATGCTTCAAAAAGATTAACTTCAGCTTGCCTTGGAAAGGCCTAAAATTCTGCTTGCTTAGGAAAGGCCTAAAATTCTGCTTGCTTAGGAAAGGCTAGCATTTGTACTTTTAGCCCTAATTGATTGCATTAAGAGAAACAAAAACTAACAGAACATTTTCCAACTTAAAAGAAGAAGAGAAAAGCATGGAGTACCAGAAAATTTCTTAGAGGGCAAGCATGACAGAACTAAAAGTGTTGCCTTTGAAAGGTAACCTCAGTCTTGATTACTAATATCACTTAGGCTATTGACAAATCTATACCAATTTATCCTAGTATTATAAGCAGAAAATAGTGCACATTTGGTGAGCTAGCAAATGGAGACGCCTTAAGAAGCTAAGCCCCAACAGATAGTCTAACGGCTAGAGGTACCAAAATGGCATCTTGAAAATTTATACTTATACCCTTTTGAATAATTTTGCATAAATGATAATAAGTTACTTACTATTGCTAACTTGGTGTTCATATTTTCGTTCATTTGTAAGTGCCTTAACTTTTAAAACTGACTAACACATATCAACACCTAGTGGTAAACATAAAAAAAAAAAAAAACTTCTTCTACTCTTAAGTCACTAATCATATACTCTAAGTAAAAGGCATGCTTCCTAAATTCCATCCCACAAAGTGCCTTGATGGAACTATAATTTTGACAACATAAACATTTGAAATGATGCACAATCCGTAGGAATGAATGTCCTATATGGAGATTTTAACATCTTCACCGCCTTCTACTATTATCTCAATTACTTTGGTTAGAATAGGATGGATATTTCAAGAAAGCATCTCTTCACAAACTAAATTCTTACGATATAATGTGTTAAGAAGAAATATGAGAGAATGAGGCCATGAAAAGTTGACAATGTTATATCAATCACATCTCTTTGTCTCTTTGTTTGTGTTCTGTGGACAATAATCTACCTTGGCATCACTAAGTCTATCGGATGTCACTGAATGGTGGAAAGAAAGAACACAAAGAAGCAAAATTTAGTTGCAGTGATACTTACTTGTCACTAGTGTCTAACAACTACATCAAACAATTTATCCTCGTCAGTTGTCCACTACTTGTAATATAAATAATAGGAGGAGGTTTGTATCAAACGTTAAACTACAAAGAATTTAATGGCGCGAAATAAGACCCAGTGCCCTCTAGTATACCTGGCTTTGGTAACTTTCTATTTTAGCAACAAGGGGATATGCGAATGAGAGGGTCATCTTACTGACTGAAGTACATGGCTCCACTCACCAAACCAATAGTTTTTTTCAGCTCTATCTGAAGCAAGTATTTCCGGCTACGAACTTAGACATTTAAGCCAAATAAGTAACATGAAAAAAGAAGGCATATCATCACTCATCAGACATCATAGGTACATAGTTCATACCTCAGACTTTTTGTATGACAGTTTAATTCTGTACTAATTAGTAGGCATCTGCTTGCTTAATTTGTGTACCATTTATTCTAGACCGAACTCACCTTTTTTTGAAGAGCTGTAGAAGAGATGGAGCAAGATCTCCAAGTTCTGGACCGGAGAATCTAACCAGATCGAAAGAGAATACTCTTCAAAAAATGAGTTTAAAACAACTGAAATTACTACCATTATCTGTACCTTAATCCTATCTGCTTTCAATCACACTCGTATATTTAACACACAATAATCGTTGAATTGCGAAATTAATAAGTATGAAGAGAACCCAAACTTTCATATTGTTAAACCAGCTAGTCAAGCATTATTTGAAATAATTCATACATAAAAGAACAATCTACAATAGCAATTTTTACCTTTTTTTGTTTGAGGGGCTATTTCTCTGTCTTTCTTCTCCACCTTAAGAGTTCTCTTTCATCAAAGGAACTTCTGTATGTATGGATATGGTGAAATAAGAGGGAAAAATGAAGTAT
The DNA here is from genome assembly GCF_000393655.2 of Nicotiana sylvestris. Taxonomy (NCBI): domain Eukaryota; kingdom Viridiplantae; phylum Streptophyta; class Magnoliopsida; order Solanales; family Solanaceae; genus Nicotiana; species Nicotiana sylvestris. The sequence goes on from NC_091060.1 coordinate 86,046,523, forward strand.
TGAGAATGAAGAGGGAGAACAGCAGCTTCCATGAGTGAGAGAATCCGACCTTCTAGTATGTAATGGAGTAGCACATAGCCAGGAAATAAATCAATAGAGAAGCATCCAAGAGGAGTGCAACCGATGCAGTGACGTTTCAGCAGTTGAGGTTTGCATTTGATGGACACGTTGCATTAGGAAGGTGTAAAGTCCAAAATGCCCTTCGCTACAACTGTAATACCAATAAGCTAACAGCTCGAAACTCAAAAATGGTGACTCTAGTAAAGGATTTGAAATTTTCTCATCTTAACATGAAGATGCATCTGATGGTAAAAGTTTGAGCTTTTTTCAGTTTTTTCCTCTCAATTGTCCTGCACAAGTTGTTTATCATTTTATAGTACTATTTTTTGGTTTAAAGATCATATAGGTGGCCAGGAATAGGTGCTAGGACATACTGCTACAGGATATGATGAAATCAGGTAATATGCACTTAAAGAGGTGATTAACCATGGTTGATATTTTTTTTCTTTTCATATTTGCAGGAAAAAAAAAAGGAAAAGAATTTTTACCTGCTAGAAGTAGAGGAAACAAAGTTGAAATGAGCTTTAATTCCAAATGTTATATGCTTCCAATGGAAGCAAAAATCTGCAAAAACAAATTTAAGAGTAGGAGTTGTTATTTCCATAAAACAATTCAAGAATAATAAGTTGGTATGTGTTGGATAAATTGTAATAGTAGATATAGATTGAAAAGTATAATTAGGCATATTTTGAGTGTTGCAAGCAGGATGATGGTATTTGCTAATGGTATTTTTCTGTTGCAAAGATATAAAAGAAGAGCAGATGAATGAGATATCACGGATTTACGTCCCTCTCAAATACATTAAGGGAGGATCATCCTCCAATGAGTATGTTCAAGATTTTTGTAGTTGGCACGAATTGGATGCTTAGGATCTTTCATATGCAGCAAGATACCTATTTTACGTATTCAACTAAAGAGCAGTTGCACTTTGCACGGAAAGCGATATTACCAACCATGTTTTTCATACATGTTTTTTACTATTGACATAGCTATTGTCAAATTTTAAACTATAACTCTCAATAGTTACATTCCGACTTAAATAATAGATACATGTATTTGGAATCTTATAGTTGTTGCCAAATTTCAAAGCTGCAATTCATGAGAATTACTGGACAACTAAAGAAACCAAAAATCTGTAACCAAAACTTGAGTGAACGTGACAGCGCAACCAACAAATTAACCAAATAAGAGAGCAGCTCTAAATTCAAAGCTTTAAGTGAGAATCAAACTTGAGTAAAGAAAAAAAAGGACGGTGGTGAATAAATTTCTGATTTCACAACCAATATTCTACAGTTTTATACACATTCCTAAGTAAAATAAAATAAGAAATCCAACCTGCTAATCCAAGCCAGCGATAGCGGAGAAAGCATCTAAGCACTCAGCATAACATCAAGCTTCAGTATTCATCTTTCGACTCAAGTTAACAGAAATAATATTCTGAACACAATAAAAAGAATACATATGGGGATAATAAAAAGAGAATACTTCCGTTTTACTATCTGATAATTTACTAACACCACCATAGATAGAATTTTACCATAAATTGCAAGAAAATACACTTAACTCTCTAAATTGAATTACAGAGGAATTAAGCACAGTAACAGAAAGTTGATAAACCAACTGAGACGACGAACATGAAAATAGTGCACTTACCTTAGGAGATAGACTTCTTACACCTCTGCTGTTATGATCTGTATGAGCAACTTGCACTCGGTCCATTTCAAAAGTAAAACATGACTTAATTTTCACAAAAGAAAAAATTCTTTGCTTATTCAAAGATCCTTCAATTGAAGTCTTCAGAAAGAAAATTGATAATTTAGAAGCCATATGAAAAATATCACCAAACATATATTGGAACTATGATCAGGAATTAACTTCGATGATTCCTTAAATAGGAAGAAGGACAAACAAAATGAAGAACCCATGTACCTTCCAGGATCAATGCTATATTCCTAATAGAACTCATTTTGCTTCTTCACTTCCACCAGTGTGCTTTGGTGCAGCAAATTTTTTAAGCAATAGACAGTGAAGAAGAAACTCACTTGTGAATACATGAAAGTTCCTATGAAGATAATGGCAGCTCCAAGTGCATTGATGAGTCGAAGAGGTATTTGGAAGATTATGATGCAGGTAACAATGAAAGATATCCGCTTCATTGTATTTCTATGCTAAACAACAGGTGAGAAATCTCATCCAATGACATATAAAACAACTGGTTATATAAGTGATAGCATATGTCATATGTTGATACTCTATACGAAACCCAAAGACAAAAACTGTTATTAGGATAGTCATAAAATGTTTCGTGAAAAAACTTTTAATATAAACATCCAAGTAGGAAAACTGAATTTTAAGTAATTGAATTACTACGAACAATGAAACTAACCTGAATGAAATGTAGTCTGACTGGTTAGCAAAGACTATTTAGGATGTCAACTGTCCTATCACGAAGCTGCATGGTAAAAATACTCCTAGTTAATATAGAACATTATATAAGATGCTGCACTATATATACAAAGACAACTTTGAGGACATCAATCTTTGAATGGGTAGTAAAGATATACCATAAAAATACTAATTGTTCTGCAAAGGCATTCAGGAATTCTTTTGTTTCTTCTAGCAGTTGTACCCATTCATAGCAATGTAAAAGAAAGACAACGACTATCATATTAAACAGACACTGGAAAAGTAAATACACTAATTGCAACAGCGACAAAATGAGCTGAAGAACATCCTGAACAAATTTAAGCACATGCCGTAAGATTTCAACCATAAGAAGTTCTGTCGTTGGAATTTTTTTGTTGTTGAAGGTTAGTGGAAGAGGCAAACATGATAAAACGAACTGAAATCACATGAGTTTTTGGTTAATAAGCTAAGTAAAAAGGAAAAAGTCTACAAATAACTATAAATTGGAAAATATAACCACAAACCCTACGTGTGAAAGAATATAAGTTTGTATTAGAAAGGCAAAGAAGGTTAAGCATCGGAGCTGAGTAATGGATCTTTCTCTTGCCACTATTGACATAGCTGTTTTGAGCCCTAAGAGAAGAGCACTGATACATTGTCGTTGACAACCAGGTAATCAGGTTGTTACAACTGGCTCTTTTTTTCAAATCTCAGTACATGCACACTTTAGCCTTTGTTATCCAACTTTCACTTGCTTGCGGCAGAGTTTCAACCTGCCTTCCACCGAATATAAAAAACCTTAGAGCTTACACGCTCGTCTATCTGGTAGTTAAGTTGTCTCATGGCCCTTAAAAGTATATTGCATAGAGTGTGTAGCAGCATCTCATAATTGAGTAGGCATATTAAACAAAGGCAGCTTAATATAACTGCAATCTGAAGGTGGAGCATTTAGTAATAGCATATTAGAACATATTGCACAGTTATCCATATCGTGAACGTAGCAGTGTGAGAATTTTTTTAAACTCATATACTTACCTTGACAGAGTGAAAGCGCAGTTGGCAGAAGACGACGTTACCAATATTGCACAAAAATGACCAAATGAGTCCACCTAAACCTTGTTGTTCATCTGAATAGTGAAGAAATTCAACAAATATTTATATTAGACAGATAAATATGATTATAATCATAGCTAGCAAACCTTGGTCGTAAGATAATTTAAGAAATTAATTTACTTTCTTAGCAAATCTGAGATAAAGGCAATCTATTGGACATTACCTTGACTCCATCATAAGTTATCATAAGATGCGTTGAAGCTCTTTAGCTTTTAGCTTCCGTCTGAAAATGTAGCTTTGACAAACACACAAATATTATACAAATAACAAACTGAGGTAACTAAATCCCAAGGAAAAATGACCGCTTGTCTCACTTGTTAATTTGCACTTCTAATGTAGTGTAGCTGGTTGTTGCCCATGTATAGCCCGCGTACAATGATGTAGTTTATATAACATAAACTTTAAAGTGTTTAGTGATGTTCGATAATAAATACTTCATCTAAGAAATAAAATCTTGTTTATCAATATTTTAGTGGCAGTAAATTGTTAAACACGGCCACACACTTTTATAACTGAGCTAAAATTAAAATTATATAAATGATATATGTGTAATTCTTTTATTAAAGAGTAAGCGTTGACATCAATAGTATAAAGGAAAACATCATGCGGAAAACGTTGTAAACTTTTGAAAATGTACATGCACTCTAAGAATAAGATGTTGTTGCAAAACATTTGGAGGCCGCTCCAATATCCAAAAATTAATACTAATTGCCTTCACAAACATAGTCACACACTACTTACAACTATTTATGCAAAAAATGTGGAACAATTTGTTAAGGCAACAAACTATCTAAACCTTGTTAAAAGACCAGTCTCCTTGTTGAAATAGATTTTGGATCTTAGAATGCACAAAGCATTATCTCATTGCTGCTAATAGCAGCAAAGTACATGTCACCTAACTGAACAGCAAATCATGGATAGAACATAACATCATAGTCAACTATAGATGTTAGCAAAGAGGAAAGTTAGTAAGTTGGAAATCTAGAGGAGTATCTATACATAGTTAGCCTCTTCTTTCTATAACCACCCTATACCAATACTTTACTCAGTTCTCTAAGGCATCTGGTTTACAAGCTAATATGGGTAAAAATGCAGTATATTTTGGGGGAGTGAAACAAGATGTGAAATAACAAATTTTGAATTATCTTGGATTTGTATAAGGGGAGTTTCCTTTTAAATACTTAGGCATTCCTTTGTCCTTCAAGAAAATTGCATTGATCCAATGGCAACCCTTAATTGATAGAATCACAAGAAAGATATCTTCTTGGACTGCAAAAAAGCTTTCTTATGCCGGTCGTATACAGTTAGTCAAATCTGTTATCTTTGGGATTCAAGCATATTGGGCTCAGCTGTTTATTCTGCCTTCCAAAGTGTTAAAGATGATAGATGCTATGTGTAGAAGCTACATATGGTCTGGTACTAATACTATTACCAGAAAGAGCTATGTGGCATGGGACAGAATGTGTACTCCAAAGTCGACTAGAGGTATGAATATCATTAACTTGCTGATCTGGAACAAAGCTGCAATTGCTAAGGTATGCTGGGATTTAGCTCATAAAGAAGACAAGTTGTGGATTAGGTGGATCAATGCCTACTACATCAAACATCAACAGATTCAGACTATGCCTATCCCAAAACAAGCTTGTTGGATAGTTCGAAGAATAATTGTTGCCAGAGATGTCCTACAACAAACTCAGTGCTCAAGAGGTGACAAAGAGACTATCAAACATATATATCTGCAACTACTGGGAAACTTACCAAGAATGAGTTGGAAGAGCTTAGTATTTCGGAATTCTGCTAGACCAAAGGCTATCTTCAGCCTATGGTTAATGTTACATGGAAGATTGCCTACAGAGATAGAATAGTAAACTAGGGAGTGACCACTGATCAATGTTGTGTCTTATGTCAGGGACAACTAGAAACAAGAGATCATCTGTTTCTGCATTGTCCTTATACAACAGAGCTATGGAGTAGAATATGGAAATGGATTCAGGAGGATCAAGGAAGCTACAACAATTGGCAACATCATCTGCAATGGATCATGAAGAAAGCAAAAGGGAAATCCAAACAGGCCAGTATTTGTATATTGATATTCATAGAAACATCCTATGCAATATGGCTGGAAAGAAATAATCGTATCTTTGAAAAAAGATATCGTCAATGTGATAGTATAGTTCGAGAGATAGCCTATATTTGTGATGTTAGAGTGGAACCTAAAGCTTGAAGTCAATTACAGAATTACTTATTAGTATAGAGAGTAGCAGCTTGTATAGTCCTTTGAAGTAGATTAAGGATACTATGTTTTAGTTGAGATAATCAGCAGAGTTTGATGCTCATTATAGTTTGTAATGATCTCACTTTGGTGATTAATATAAAGGAAATTAATTACCAAAAAAAATCTATACATAGTTAGCCATATTTTTCAGGAAAAATAATCTTTCATATAGAAAGGGTTTCAATTGGGTAGAAACTGAAAAAATAATAAGATATAATATCTTAAATTTAATTTATGCATGCACATACTTTAAGTCCAATAAAAAAACCTTGAATTTATCACAGAAGTACTTACTATTTGGCATGCTAAACGTGTGACTTCTTGAGGCTCTGCACCCAGATCAAGAATTATAAATGGTTGCGACAAAGTAGAAAGCAGACCAAGCAATGAACTGTTATGATCTTTGTTATGGTTGTGGGCCAATTTTCCTGCAATATGTTTATACAAGTAGAGAATTTAGACCATAAAATTGTCAAGAAAACTAAACAATTAGAGTAGAATACTATTTGATTATCTGGTTATGGTTTCCAAGTACCAAAAATAGTATATTTTGTTTTATCTTTTTTAGTATTGAACTCTTCTTTTATGTCTATACTGAATGACGCCCAAACCTAAAGCTAGCAGAATTATTGCAACCAATAATGGCAAGAAGCTGCGAGAATAACAGTTCTTTTTTCAAATATGTCTTCAGGACGTACTGAAGTATTCAACAAAAGAAATTATACAGTTAAGGAAAATTGAAAAGGTAAAATGAAAATATAAAGATATCATTCTTTTCTAAAGAACTCAAACAATTTAGAAAATTTGATGAAATAACATGTTAAAACTAAGAAAGAGAAACTTACCTTGGAATCATCAAGTAGTTTTGTGGAATATTATCTGAAGTAAGCTGATATTGAACGAATTCATTTTAGATCTCCATTGCAGAAACTAAGCCAAGCTCTTTCATTCATTCTGGAGAAGATAAGAAGATATCATATTTCCAATAGCCAAAGAAGAAGAAGAATTTTATTTGGTATACAATTGGAATCTGTCCAGAAACAGGCAAACATGTAAACATATATAGATGCACACGCAAAATTATTAATCAAAGCAAGGTTTCAAGTATTAGATGTATATTCAAGAAAAAAATTACTTACCAGATAGTTAGTGCAATATTCAAGTAGTATTCCACCTTTAGGATCTTTAGTGAAGCAAGGATTCAAGATGCAGAGACATCTCAGTTAACATCTATGTGATATCAATCCAATTTATAGGTGCTGAGGATCAATCTTTTGCAGGATATCAGTCAGATGTATGTCAAATCTCAAATAAGTGACTGCTCATAGTTTTACTGTTAATTCACAAGAGAGATGCTTGAATGATTTCATAATATACTACATTGTGTGTTGTATGATCATCGTTGCTATTAGTTGTTGGCGGTCGGATCAATAATTTTACAGAACTTGAGCTTTTTCTCGCAATAAAGCAACATAAAGCTGACCGTGGGAAAAAACAAGCTCTCGTAAATAAATTCCAACAAAATGTAATGTCTGACCTTGAGCTTTGTTTATTGTCATAGCAAAACATAATCTAACAGGAAATTGTGTTTTTTGAAAGGAATAGGCAGGTTTTCATCTTGAGAAGACAACAAAGGTATTTTGGGAATAAATACATGTATGTTTTTCAAGTCACCACTTGCAATTTTAGCACTTATCACATGTCTTTCGAAATTACAGCATATAAGTCTTGTACCATTACATAAACCTTCACATGGATTTAAATTACGCAGTAAAATAATGGGACAATTCTTTTTCACAGTTAATTTATACGGAGGCAAGCCAGTTGGGTGTAAAGTATGCAAGAAATCTTCATATTGACTTTGATCGGTAGTTTCAATAGTTTCGTCAAACGCTACATATGTCCTAGATTCACCAAAAAATTGACTTATTAGCATATAATTTATTTCGTCAACGAAATTATTTTTTGTTGTCAAAATGACACGAGAAGTTGTAGAAGACACATCACAAACAGATGTATATAAATCTAGATAAATTATTCTAAAATAAAAGATTCAACGATTCTTTTTCGCTTATAAAAGGAACAATGAAATAATTAGGAATTTCAATCTTACCTTGGCAATTTGTTTTTTCTTTTTCGCTCCCTATTCGCATCAAATATTCGCAAAAAGCAGGATCTGTTCTCGGTCGTATATTTACTGATAATCGCAATTTTTCAAATTGGTTCCAGATTTCAGAATACAATAAACTTTCTTGTATGAAATCCTCTTTTTTTCCGCTCCGAACAACTGGAAGAGTTTGTCTGAAATCACCGCAAAAAACGACAACTTTTCCACCAAAGAGTGTCTTTGTATCCATTAGATCTTTCAGTAGTAAATCAAAAACTTCTATCAATTGTTTTTTGGCCATTAATACTTCATCCCACACAATTAGTTTGGCATCTCGTATAAATGATGCAAGCGAACTCTGCTTACTAATATTACAGAAGAATTGTTCATCAATATCAATAGGAAATTTAAAACGGGAGTGAGCAGTCCGTCCTCCGGAAAGAATTGAAGCTGCAACACCAGAGGTTGTTGTTGCTAAAGATACGAATCCTTTTGATCTTAAATAAGAGCATCTAGCCGAGTAGCAGTCAGTAGGCAGAGAAGAAGTCAAAGGCAAATATCTCTTTGCCCCCTCTTTAGTCAATGTTTTAGCCTTCGTCTCTTTTGCCCTTTTAATTAGTTTTTTTACATGTGTAGGGGCACTTTTTTAACCTAATCAATAGTTATTAGGATGAATCACATGTGGGAGAGATATGAAATCTCTGAGCAGATTTAAATCCCTTACAGCAGCCAATAATGCACGATACAAAAAAGTTTTGCCTGTTCCTCCGGGACCATCGATAAAAAAAGCTCCAGATTTATTCCTAAATATTCTATCAAGGATTACATCATATGTTTTTCGCTGTTCATTGTTCAATTTTGTTTCTAGTAATAAATCTTCTTCTCTAACAATTATATTTCTTTCAAAATGAGAATCTTGAGCCTCCCTAGCAGCAGATGAAGCTAAGATTCTTTCTGGTACAAGTGCAAATTCATTTATATCACGACCCATTGAATGCAAAATGGTGTTAATATGATCTAAAGCCATACGACGAATTTGTTTCTCATTCAAATGTGGCAAAATCTTGAAGTCTTCAGACATAAAATCTTCAAATCGGTTCCAAAGTTCTTTTGGGTTAGCAGAATTACAATATACCAAAAGTGTAGCAAATAAACGTCTTAGACTATAAGACATTTGATATCTTATAGCTTCTGACATACAGTCAACGAAGTTATTATCACATTGTAATAATCCTTGTTTTTCTGCGTCTTCTCTAAATGTACTACAACATATTTAATTTACAGTTAGCAAATGTTGGTATGATTTGGTCCTCTAATATTCATTAATAATAATCTAAGATAATATCTTTCCCCCTCTGTTGGATGACATGTCATAATACGTCCAATAACAGTGTCCTGTTGTCGACGTGTCCACATTTTATATTGTTTGGACCATACAAAATATTCTAGAAATTCTTTTCAGAGTAAATTTAGTTTCTTGGCATCTTTATTTTCTCTGTTCATCAAAAAGAATTCCGTCAACATTGTTTTTCTAATCATGGGATTATTTATAATTGCATTTACGGTCTGTGTGGTTTGAAAAGAGACAAATTATTGTCCTTCAAGATGTAGCTGAAGATGATAAACAGATGGAGTCATTTCACTAATGGAAAAACCAAATAAACACCAAGTTGCCTCTGATGGAGATACCCATCAAGCAGATTGATATTCTTTGATCTCATCTATTTCAATATTTGGATCATCAACATGTATGAAAAAGGCAATTTTATCATGTCCCTTGCAGATATATTTATAAAGGTATTTGACAACTTTAATATCAGAACAAACTTCAACATTAATATGACAGTTAAATTTGCTCAATAGATATGGATTGTAAGGAACTACCCACGAATTGTCAAGAAATTGTCCTCTAATATTTACACGTTTACCATTATTTCGCCTTTTGTAAATTGGGTATCCATTTTTTCCCTTTGATGTATGATCAGCAAAATCTTTTAGATATTTGAACTACAGTATTCTCGGTTCTTCATACAAGGACATTTAGGATTTAAACTACCACAAGGTCCGTGCATCATATGTTTATTAACAACTGAATACAAGCAATCATTCTTATCAGAATTGGGTATTTCAGCACAAACAACTCTATCATAAGCTTTCGGAGTTAACAATTTATATTCGTCTTTGAGTATGATAAGAAAATGAGCATGTGGAAGACCACGATTTTGAAATTCAATAGTGTACATAAAAGCAACAACTTTTCCAAATATATTACTCTTTAGAATATCTGTTTTCATCTCTTCTACCTTTGCTCTAAACACACGACTAACTAAATCGGGCCTATTTTGTACCTCATCTGTTACCAATAAATGTTCTTCTATTTCTGGCCAAGATGGATTACATGTCATTGTCAAAAATATATCAGGTTTCCCAAAATTTTCCACTAACGCAATAGCGTCCATATATCGTCGGCGCATATCCCCAGGACCTCCTATGAAACTTGCAGGAAGAAAACTTTGTCTGCCAATGTTGCATGGCTCTCTCTCTTCGTGTCTTAGAACATCAAGAATCCCCGCTAACACATCAATTCTAAATAAATCTTGATTAAATGAACAGAAATCTAACCTTTGATTCTCAAGCTTGATGAATTCGTCAACTGAGTATTGTTGGAATACTCTTCCAGCATGTAAAACCCCATTTTCTTCATCGTCCCTCATTTGGAGCTTGTAACAATAATACTCACGGCATGACACAATATTTCTTTTTCTTTTCTTTTTTTTCCAGAAGTTCTGCTTCCATGTCAAGTAGCATGTCTACTGAACTCATATTTTCTACACTTGGTAGCTGTTCATTTTCACAATAAGTTCCATGGCTAATAGTATTATTCGTTCGAATAATCTTTTTAATACCACAATGCCATCCGTTTTGTCCATAAGAAAATGGTAATGGATACTGCAATGGATCATAACAACCATAATAGTAATTTACCAATTGGCTTTTATTACCATGTGTATAAATTCGAATATGTGGTAGAGAAATATTGGAACTACTTTCATCTTCTATCCATATTGCTGCTACTTCAGATGATGTCGGTAAGTTATATGTTCTTTGATCTAAACCAGAGTCGGACTTAAGCGCAATGTAGAAGTTTGATAATTCTGGAATATCTATTAAAGATTTCAAAAGAATAGAGTATGGATTAACTTTTAATGTGTCCATCAAAGTCCTGATAACCGATTCGTTAAGCTTGTCAGAGAATGCCATCCGATTTGTTAGTTCATTATCAGTATCATAGAAATACAACTGCAGATTTTTTGCTGGTTGACTTGAAGGCAGGAGGTCATTTATGAAATGATACATTTTCCCTTGAACTCTAAACATATAAATACCACAATTTCTTCTTGCTAAATCTCTATCATAATTCACTCCAAGAGAAGAAATGCAAACATATTGTTATGCAATTTAACATAAGTGCGAAAATGTTTGGACTCCTGAGAGTTTCCTAAATAAAGATTTAGCAATTTAGCAGGTAGTCCATAGTGAATCAATTTCACTGATCCATTATCACAACAAAATCCCGGTGATCCATATTGAAATCTTTTGGCTCTACAAAATTTGCAATTCGGCACAGTTTTCAGTCTATAAGGGCTATTGGGCAAATCATTAGTGTTCCAGAGAGACATTTTTTCAGATGTATGACCTATATATTTTAGATTTACCAGAATGAAAAAAGGTCAGTCCTGAAAAAGAAATGACTGAAATGACATTAAAGCTGGATGGAAACGAACCTTTGCTTGTAGCGTTACGCATGGTAATATTATATTGTTCACTACACGTTTCTGATGTAGACCCTAAGAGAAAATGAATTATCATATAAATTTGGGTCTTGAAAGATTGTACAACTTTGAACACTATACTTTCGCACTTACCAACTTCAAAAATGGGAGAGCGATCATGTAAATCTTTCCCATTATCAGAAAGAGTGGAATCATTAATTGTGAACACATTTACTAAAACATAAGAGCAAGTTACGAGCATACAAAATATGTATATCACATAATTTATTCAAGGATAACAATATCTTAGCGCACAAACCTGTTCTCAAGGTAGAAGATGAGGCTCCTATTAGAGCAGCTCTCTGCCTTGCTAATTCTCTATTAAATTGGTAGCAAGCTGATACTTCAGTGGAATCACTGGTTGGATTCTGCTTTCTAGAATGAAAGTATGTCGTTCGGCGCTCCAGTAAATTTAGTTCTCTTTTATCGGGCAACCTCGCCCTATACATTTCGCGACGTCTTTATTTAATTTGGATGCATCTTTCTTCAGAGCATTGACGTTTCCCTTTTTGTTTCCAGCATGTTGAATCCACAGGTTTTTTTAAATTTGACATCTTTGGCCTGCATAAGTTTCACATATACCAAATCAAAACATAGAAGTAAAATATATGCACTACAAACCAATGAATATCAACACTCGTTATGGTGGTATTAAACAGAACAGACCAAAACAGATAAAAACTTTGGATAAAACAAAGTAATTTAGCAGGCATCAAAAGTTAAAACATGGATATCTTAAGTAGAAGCAGAGCTGAGCAAATTTATTTTTTGCCGCATCGCTTGAACCCGAGGCATTTGACTAAGACTGAAAAACCCACATTTACGACTCAAACTCATAATATTTAATTAAGACTTGAGAGTAAAAATTCATAATCCTCCTATCACGATTCTCCGTGTTAATTAATTGTAGTATCGTATAGCATAATTGGATAGCTTATTTGTATCTACTGGACCAACCAATTATAATTCAAATAAAATCCTATGTAACTTACATATAACATATGACTTTTTTCAAATCTTTTTTCCAGTAATATAAACTATACTTTTCTTTCTTTTGTCTCCTTCAATCATCAAAGCCAAAATAATTTTTCATTACGGGAAAAAATCAAATCTTTAAAAAATGGGGTCATTGATGGATGAAAGTAAATGGAAAGGATAGGAGATGAGTCAAAGGAAGTAATTTTATATGTTAATGGACGTCATCGAGTTTTGCCTAATAGGTTAGCTCATTTGACTCTTCCTAAATATCTTAATCAATCAAACTGCAAAAATTGATCTGATGAATCACACAGTACTAAAGAAATAATCTTTTGCTGCTACCTTTGCAACTGGAATTAATCCCAAAGCAATTTTAGCCATCAAAAGCTAAAACATGGATCCTTCAATCCATTTTTGATGGACATTAATACAAATGACATTCCATATGACAAATGGACTACTATAGTGGGATGTGCAGTGATGCAAGAATAAATGTGATTATAAAACATAAAATACTTGGTCCTATTTGGGATGATATAAAATAATTTTCCTTTGAAATTCTTTGTATTTGGTTGTCTAGAACTGAAAATTATGTTTCTGTAAATCGAAGCATTCCCCGCCTCCACTCTCCATTATATTATATTGCACCAACTTTATATCCGCCGAAACAGTAAAGCTAAGCAAATTCTAAAATTGAAGAGACAAAACAATGGAGCAAATCAATTATATCTCAAAGTCAAACTACGAACATTTTGAAACACATAGCAAGTATAAACCAAGAAAGGCTTGTAGATCAGTTGGTGTAAAAAAGTACCGTCATTCAATACCAACAAAGAAACTTTTCACAAGTAAACCTAGGAAATGTGAAAATTTCATTTAGTTTCCCTTTCTCAGAGACATATTGCAGCATTATGGCCCATCAACACAAAGAAGTTGGTCTATAATAGACGGCAAAAGCTCATTTACAAAATTTCAAAGGAATCCAAAAGGGATGGCTAAAAATCAGTGAAATAAAGGAAGAAAAAGGGAAAAACTTACCAGAAATAACAAATGAAGTAAAGGCTAGAAACTACTGATACCCAGAACCCTCATACAAAACTACTGATTTTAGCCTCTATTGTTGCTTCATATAGAAAGCTTGAAGCTAAACATAAAAGAAGTTGATGCAATTTTGGCATTTACAATGAAAACAAGAAAAGAGAAAGAAAGGAATGCTGCAGTGGGAATTGGAATATGAAGCGAAGCTAGCTGTCCCACAAGAATCAAGCTTAAATTTGGGAAAACAAAAGAGGTGTTTGAGTTAGTTTTGAATTTTTTTCTTTTCTTAGTTTGGACCAGATAATATTAACAAATCAGGAAAATTCTCAAGATATTATAATTAATAAACATGATATCTCAAGCGATGAAGTCTGAACTTCAAAAAGGAACTTTTACCTGATTTCGATTTGATCTTGTGATGGATGTATCTCTGATGCCTTCTCTTGTGTGTGCTTTGCTAAAGAATATGTTTATGTTGAAAGAGAAGAAAAGCATACATTTGGGAGTAGCAGAAAACGTACACGTATATATCTGGGAAGAGCACAAAAGGGCACTTATATAACTGATAAGAAATGACTGTAATGCCCTCAAGCTTGTTAAAAAAGATTCAAAGCAGACATATTGAAAGTCTTGCTCTTCTAAAGTAGAGAAATAATAAATAATATAGAAAAGGCTAGTGGTTTCGACCTGTGTGCTTCAGAGTCTTTTGGAAAAAGCTCAGGGGTATTTATGTCATTGCACATCAAATCTACAAATAAATTATGTACGTGTCTTAATGTTTCTGCACAACCACTACGTGTACTTTTTAGATGAGCCCACACCTGTTTTGACGGAGCATATTAGGTTTTCTCCAATTGAGTAAAATATGCTTAAGGTTGTAATAAACTTTCAAGTTCTGAACTTCTCCGATTCTCTTCCTCTTACTCAAATTTCTTCTACTTGCAGGTACAATTTTAATCAATTTTGCCCATGATTTTTGCTAAACATCTGATAGAAAAAACAATCCCTTCCTCTTCAACTTCAATTTTGTAGTTTCGTCTTTGTATTTGTTTCTCCTTTTTTTGCCTTTTTAATTAGTTTCACCCAACATGCAATTTTTTTGGTTGAGATTTCTAGTCCATTGATGATACTGATATGAGTTTTAAGTCTAAACTGAAAGAAGAAATTTTTGGGTATAGTGTTACAGTGCTTACTCAAGTTTCAGCGCGGCTCAGTGCATACTTCTTTTGTGCCCTCTTCAACTTCAAGTTTTGTACTTCTGTATTTGTTTCTCCTTCTACTGCTCTTTCAATTTGTTTTAACCCACATGCAAATTTCAGTCCGTTGATGATACTGTTATAGGTATTAAGCTTAACTAAAAGAAAGAAAATTTTTGGTATTTGTTCATGGGTTAATTGAAAGAAAGAAAATTTTAAGTATTTGTTCATGGGTTCTGTTAAATCAGTTGAGTTAAGTTCATTTTCATAAATGTTAGGATCAAAGTTAGTAAGTGGATCCTTCCCATTACACTTAATAGCAGCTTTATCATAAGCCATGTTAAAGAAGAAAGAAAAGAGTGTGAACTTTAGCTCCCAACAGTGACAAATAATTAAAGCCCTCACCCTCTAATAAGTTAGTAGTTAGTAGTTTAATTTTAATGAAAAATACAACTAATTAATAGTAGAGAAACAAGAATAAATTAGGCACTGCAATTACACACCTGGCAACTTCAACTCCAGTGTCAAGGAGGCCCAAATAAACGTCCCTGTTGGAAAATAATTCAATAGTGAAAAGTCAATACAGCATTCTCTTCTTCTAATCTTTGCCCCATCTTTGGGGTTCTATTCATGAATTTTAATTTTGGAACTCCATGGTTGGTGTGTGTTAAATTGAATGATAAAAAAGCATTTTTAAACTCGAAGCGTGCTGAATTTAGATTTTTTTGGTTTTCTTGGTTCTTCCTATACTTCTTGCTTTGGATGGTTGGTGTGTGTTAAATCGAACGATAAAAAGGCATTTTTAAACTCGACGCATGCTAAGTTTTGGAATTTTTTGGTTTTGCGTTGCCACTAAACTCCTTATGCCGGATTTGAGAAAGCCGGCAGCTAATAAACTTGAGTTTAAAAGAGGTGGTTGACATGGTTCTGGAATTTGATGATCTTCACGTGTTAACATTTGTACGACTTGAATCATTGAGGGTCTTAAAGCGACAGAAGTTTGAATGCATAATAGCCTCACTTTTAGGACCTTTGATGTCTCCTCTGCTGGAAAATTTACAAAGTTACCGTATATGATCACTGAATTTTACTTATTATAACAAAGTCGCAAAACTGTAATTTGTGAAAAGTTCTTAATTTAAAGTTTTTACTTTTGAAATTATTTGCGAGGCGGCTTATCTTAAATATCGAAGTATCATTAATGGTCATACTGGAGAATTTGACCACGTTATTCCGTGCTGATGTCTAATCCAGAAACTGAATTTCTTTATGTCTGTATCTGTAAGTATCCAATAACGGCTATTCCTATTATTTAGTGAAAACTTCCTTATTCAAACCTCACTTTTTACTATACTTTTTTAGAGTGTCATCAGAAGTGGGTCTTTCAGTGATTTTTTTTTTTCTTCCAGTTTTCCATTTCCTCTTTGCTTTTTGACCTTTGTTGTCCATGTCAATTTATTTTTTCTATTGTTGCAGTTCTTGCGATCCATTGTGTGGTTGTGGTGCACTTCTGTTACTCAGTAGAGTTCCAACCGAAAGATAAATTTCTGAGCTCTCATCATTTACGTATAGGTATTGTGAGTTTTTGCCCAGGTTCTTTGAAAATATAAACATGCATGCATATTAGCCATGTTGAACATATATTCAGTTATGTCAACATGTATTTGACATTTCACGTTCAGGAAATAGGCGGCGGCTGAAATGTCGAATAAAAATCATAAAAATAAAAACTTTGAAAAATTACATGCCTACAAGAAGGCTAGGCGATGCGAACTGTATAGAATGATGCAATCCAATAAAAAAGAGGCCCTCCTAGCACGAGCAAGAGCAAACAAAGCTCAAACAAGCAGGCGACAACTTGCTGCCTCCTCACTAATTAATAGCTCTGCTAACACATTATCCTTTATGAGCGTTAATACTTCAAGCGAGCAGTGTGCTCCTTCCATAGCGAAAAGCTGCCACATATTCATGCGGGAGTGAATTTTTTAAACAAATTCACTTGATGAAAATAAATAACTATGTCATAACTTTGTTTTAGAAATGATGAATTTAGTGTGTCATATCAAATTAAAACTTAATAAAAGATGAGAATCGTTTATGCTACATTTACATCACTTCATGTTAGCAGAGACTGGAAAAGGTTAGAAATGGAACTGATGAAACTAGAATAGGTTTGTCTTTTACTGTACAAATTATTCTGACATCCTGTATTGGTATTGGTGTTTTTGAATGCAGTTAACTTCATTTTTGAGTAAATTCATTCGCTATAGACTTCTTCCTAGAAATTTTAATTTGGAAAAAGGAGGAATTTTGTCTATCAGTGTTGTTTGATGTTTTGATCTAGAATAAATAGTACATTGAGTAGTTAAGCTAACAAATACTTGATCTTATCCAACGTGGTGGAGATACTCATGAGTAACTTCGTAGTTTAGTGTTGTGGATCATTGAATAAACACGTTCACACTCAAAATTATATGTTATCGTGCTTTTACCGATATGAACGGTTGACCTTCAGTTCCCACCTTTCTAGCATGTGAATCTGTTATTGACTTCAATAATCCAGCATGATAGAAACTGTAAATGATGTGACATATTAAGTTAAACATGATACAAGAAAAAGTGCATTATAAGAAGAGTGGATGGTAACAGAGTAACTTGTGCAATTTTTATTCAATGATTCCAAACTAAGAGTATAGAAGCCTTGTGTACAATTCCATATTCTCGGTAATCTATTAATAGAAACCACCAACACATGGATACCGACTAACTTGCTTAAAGTTTCTGTATTCTGTTGTAGTAGTTGAAGCACAACTGGTTACCCTACTGGTTCGTTATTTATTTTTTGCTTTTTTTTTTTTTTTTTTTTTTTTTTGTCTTAGTGTTTTAAGACATTTTAAAGTTGATTTTGGAATTGTCATATGCATTTGAGCATGATTTGGAAATGAAGTGAAATGAGCTGAATAGAATAGAATTGATACAAAGGACTCTTATAGTGGACTTCAAATACTTTGAAACTGAAGTCCATGTGACGTGTGATGTGTGAATTAGTCACGCAATAATCTTCTAAGAGCTCGCCAAGTATGGGCCTGTGTGTGAAGCACTCACATAAGAAGAAAGGCGAAGATATCTTTAGTAAATTTGTTCTAAGGGATTGTAGATTTGATTTATCTATTTTTAGTCTCTACTCTACTATGTATTTGTGATACTACCATAGTCTTTCTGATATAATTTCCTATCTTCACTGATTGGCTATTTATTACTAACTTAGCAACACATTATTTGCCTTGAACGTATGTTGGATTCTTTTGACTATGAAATATAACATATTTATTTTTTTGCAGGTATTTTTGGTCAAGAACTACTAAAAAGAAAACCAGAAAGAAGACCAAATATCGCATACACAACGCATTTCTTTTTCCTAATATGCAAATAGTTATGGCATACCTGTTGTAACTACTATGACACTTTAAGCATCCCTTCATATGATGCTTTCATGGATGCAAACATATATTTTGATCAAAATGTATGTAAATAGGCATCTACCAATTAGTATGCAATATTGACCACTTGCTTTCACACTTACAACATTAATTTACATTAGAACTACAACTAAAAATCATACAACATTAAATAATGTTGGGCCCATTTATTTTTCATTAGATTTGCAGTTAGAAATCATACAAAATTAAATAATGTTGCACGGGCCGAGCCAACCTTATTTGATAATCAAAACTATGCTCAACGGTTAGTCATAAACAATTAGGAAATAATATTTATATAGCGAACTGACCGGTCGTTTTGAGTACTAGCTTACCTTTCTGTGTGTCGGGACTTTTCCTAGCTCTATTTGATATTTCTTGATTTGCTTGCGTGGTTCGTGTCGTTTTCCGAAAAATTGTTACATAAATTTTTGACATCTCGCATTTGTGAGGTCTGGCTCGCATTTGTGATCAACTGATCGCATTTGCGATACTAGGCTGGTGGGATAAAATTTCGCTTTTGCGAAGAATAGTACGCATTTGCGGACTCTGTGTGTTCACTTTTGTGGCCTTTGAGTTGCGACTGGAGTTGGGGGCTGGCAGCTTCGCAAATGCGAAGCTTAGCTCACATTTGCTAGAATTTCGTCGTATTTGCAACTTCACTTGGCCTGATGTACTGATTGTATTTGCGGGCATCACATTTGCGAACAAGCGTTCGCAGTTACGATACCTGCAGCTGGGTAAAAAATAAAAAAATCGGGACTTAGCTAATTTTATACTATTTTCCAACCTTAAGCACTCTAGAGGCAATTTTTGAAGAACATTTTCTTCCCAAATTCATTGGTAATCATCTTTAACTAGTTTTCAATCAATTTCAATTGCTTTTCATGAGTTTTTAACATCAAATCTAAGAATTTTATGGTAGAAATTAGGGATTTTGGGTAGAATTTAGGGATTTTGTAAAATTAATATTAGGCATCAAATCGAGGTCAGATTTAGAATCAAATCACATAAACGAGCTCGGGGGCTGAATGAGTAATGGGTTTTAGTCTAAATCTTGGGTTTTGACCAAGCGAGCCCGGGGTTGACTTTTGTTGACTTTTTCAATTTAGTTAAAGATTGATCTTTTTTCATTCATGGGTAGTTTCTAAATCTTATTTTGAATTATTTGAATGATATTTTGCTAGATTCGATTGGTTGGAGACTTGTCTTAAAGGAAAATGTTGTGGTTGATTGTTGATTGTATTCCAGAATACGGTATGTGTCTTGCCTAACTTTGTTGGAGAAATTTTCCTACTAATTGATATTGTTTGCTACATGTAGGGGTGATGCATATACGAGGTGATGAGCGTATACGTATGTTCCAGGATTTTCATGCTCGAGAGTGCGAATTATATGCTTCTTTGTGCTTTGTTGAACTTAATGATCCCTTAACATATAGTTCATTTAATTCGATAATTAATAAGCTCAATTAATTGTGTCAGAAATCATGCTAGAGCATATATGACACCTCAAAAGAGATTTAATGTGTTGTTCTAAGATCCATTGCATACCTAACTTGATCTTGGTATCGCGAACCTATATTTATACCTGTTATTGTCATGTTACTTGAGCTTCGTTATTCGTACTAAGAGATGGTGATTAGGTCATTCGGGCTATGTTTGGCAGGATGAGTATTTTCATGCGGTTGATATGTGTCACAGCCTGAATTTTTCACCCTCAGGAGTCGTAATGGCGCATACTCGTGAAAGCTAGACAAGCCGAGTGATATAGATTTTTTTTTACCCTTTTTGCTTAACCTTTTAACAATTTCAAATTAACATGTGATAAACAGCGGAATAGTAATAATAATAAAAGAAATGCAGAAGACAAAATCTGATAATTTAACTGAATACTAGTACGAACATCCAAGATACAACTCTACCCAGAACTA
Source organism: Nicotiana sylvestris (assembly GCF_000393655.2). NCBI lineage: Eukaryota > Viridiplantae > Streptophyta > Magnoliopsida > Solanales > Solanaceae > Nicotiana > Nicotiana sylvestris. The sequence goes on from NC_091060.1 coordinate 86,066,941, forward strand.
GTGTCATAATATCACGGACCATCTACGAATACTACAAATAGTGGTATGAATATAAAGATACAAGTCTATCTATGAAGTAAATAAAAACAGAATGGAAAAGATAGAAGGGGACGTCAAGGCCTGCGAACGTCTGCAAGACTACCTCGGATCTCTACTGGACTGAAGGCAACAACCTCGCTATGGTCCAAAAGCTCCAGTACCGAGATCTGCACACAGTGCAGAGTGTAGTATCAGCACAACCGACCCCATGTGCTGGTAAATGTCGAGCCTAACCTCGGCGAAGTAGTGACGAGGCTAGGACAATACTACCAAATAAACCTGTGCAATTAAAGCATATACGACAAATAATAATAACAAAAACTAGCAGTTAAAGATGGGAAGGGGGAACATACTGCGGGGAATATCAAGTACCAACAGAATTTCAGTAGAAAAGCATAAAGAACATCTTAAATTTTGTATCAGTAAGAATAATGAAAACAGTAATGAATCAAGATCCACTTTTATTCTTTATTGTTGCAGCGTGCAACCCGATCCCAATCATGTAATTCTGTTGCGGCGTGCAACCCGATCCCAATCATGTAATTCTGTTGTGGTGTGCAACCCGATACAAATCATATAATAATGTTGTGTCGTGTAACCTGACCCCACCTATCCTCTGTTATTACTCCTTGTTGCGTCGTGCAACCCGATCCTATATAATATTTTTGCGGCGCGCAACCCGATCCCAATATACAAATCAACACCAATCACAAAAGAATCTTGGCAAGGGGCCAATAATATAATAATAATATCCGGGCAAGGGAAAAATAATATAACAACAATATCCCGCCAAGGGAAACAATATCACAAGCAATGACATCCTGACAAGGGAAACAATATTATAGCAATAACATCCCGGTAAGGGAATCAACTACAACCAATCCAATCTCAACAGTTAATTCACAAAATAAACCTCAACCTGAGCCAATACTTGACAATTGCCAATTACGAAGAATTCATCATAAATCTTGTACCACAGTTGCTAACCATCAAGTTAAGCATGATCAATACATAATAAAATCACAACAAATCCGAATATAAGACTCACGGGCATGCTTGACATCAATCTATAGATACTCGTCACATCACCTATACTTCGTACTCGACACTAACACATAGCAAATAAGACACAACACCTATTCCCTCAAGCTAAGGTTAAGCCAAACACTTACCTCAACTTCCACGGCCAAACTCAAGCCTCAAGCACCACTTTTCCTTTAGATTTTGCTTCCAATTTACTTGTATCTAACCCAAATTAATTTACCAATATCAATAAATGTTAAAGAATTCAACCCCAATGCTAAATTATAAGTTTTCTATCATTTTTTTTCCAAAAAGTCAAAAATTGACCTAGGGCCCGCTTGGTCAAAACTCGAGGTTTGGACCAAAACCCGATCACCCATTCACCCACGTGCCCGAATATGTAATTAATTTCAAAATCCGACCCCAATGAGGTCTAAATTTCAATTATTCAAAAAGTTCTAACTCTACCTAAATTCCCAATTTCTAACATAAAAATTCTTGATTTTTGATCTAAAAGTAATGAAAAACGTTGGATAATTGAAAGAGTAGAGTTTAAAATTAATTACCAACAATTTGAGGATGAATTTGTGTGAAGAAAATCGCCTCTAGGTCTTGGTAGTTCGAAAATATGAAGTAAATGGGTTCTGCCCGTTTTTAAATTTGTTTTAAAAAGACTGGGAAGGCCTTCATCGCGTTTGCATTGGATCTGCCGCGTTCACGATGGATCAGGCCCAATGGCCTTCGCGTTCGCATTGGATGGACCACGTTCGCGGAGCTTTAGCTCCTCAGGACTTCGCGTTCGCAGTCAAACAGACGCGTTCGCATAGAACAAATCGAGCTCCCCTCCCCCAGGCCCACTAACTCTATGTGTTCACGTGGGCCAGAACGCGTTCGTGAAGGTTAACCCACCAGAGCTTCGCGTTCGCGTCCTGAGCTCCGCGTTTGCGAAGAACAAAATGATCCATGTGGAAATTTACCTCACACGTTCGCGAGTGAAGCCACGTGAATGCGAAGAACAAATTCACTAGGTACCTGCAACAGCTATGACAACAAAAATTCTAAGTCTCAAACATCCCGAACCCCATCCGAAACTCACCCGAGCCCTCGGGGCTCCAAACCAAACATGTATACTAGCCTAAAAATATCATACAGACTTAATCATGAGATTAAATCGCCAAAATAATACCTAGAACTTCAAGTTTAGCATCAAAATCAAAGAAAAATCTCAAGAACTCTTAAGTTTCTAATTTCACAACCGAGGGTCCGATTCACATCATATGAATTCCGTTTCTTACCAAATTTTACAGGCTCAACTTAAATACCATATAAGACCTTTACCAGGCTGCTAAACCAAAATACGAGCCCGATACCATCAAATTCAAAAAAATTTTAATTTTCAAAAACTCTTATTATTTCAGTTAAACAATTTTCTTCAAAAATTCATTTCTCGGGCTTGGAACCTCAGAATTAAATTCCAGGCATACGCCCAAGTTCCATATTTTTCTACGGACTCTCCGAGACCGTCAAATCACGGGTCTGGGTTCGTTTACCCAAATTGTTGACCGAAGTCAACTTAAATTTAATTTTAAAGGCAAAAATAGTATTTTTATCAAATTTTCACATAAAAGCTTTCCGGATATACGCCTGGTCTGCGCATGCAAATCGAGGTGAGACAAAATGAGGTTTTTAAGGCCTTGGAACACAGAATGGACTTTTAAAACAAGTGATGACAAAATGTCATCACATTCTCCACCTCTAAAACAACCGTTCGTCCTCGAACAGACATAGAAAAGAAGTACCTAAGTCGGGAAAAAGATGGGGATATCGGCTCCGCATATCGGGCTCGGACTCCCAGGTTGCTGCCTTAATAGGCTGACCTCTCCACTACACACGAACTAAAAGGAAATTCTTCAATCTCAACTGACGAACCTGCCAATCTAGAATAGCTACCGGCTCCTCTTCATAGGTCAAGTCCTTGTCCAACTGGATAGTGCTGAAGTCTAACACGTGGGATGGATCACCGTGATACTTCCAAAGCATGGACACATGAAACACTAGGTGCACAGCTGATAAACTCGGCGGCAACGCGAGTCTTTAAGCCACCTGTCCCACTCGATCAAGAATATCAAAAGGACCAATGAGTCTAGGGCAACACCCGCTCTCCGACCATGAATGCCACATCACGAACCTTGCGGTCGGCGTAACTCTTTTGCCTGGACTAAGCTGTACGAAGCCTATCCTAAATGATCTTAACCTTATCCAAGGCATCCTATACTAGATCTGTACCCAACAACCGAGGCTCTCCTGGCTCGAACTATCCAACTGGCGACCGACACTGCCTACCATATAAAGCCTCATACATAGCCATCTGGATGCTCGACTGGTAACTATTGTTGTAGGAAAACTCTGCTAAGGGCAAGAACTGATCCCTCGAACCTCCAAAGTCAATAACACATGCTCATAGCATATCCTCTAAAGCCTGAATAGTACGCTCGGACTGTCCATCCATCTGAGGATGAAATGCTGTGCTCAACTCGACCCGTGTGCCCAACTCATGCTGAACTGCTCTCCAGAAATGTGAGGTAAAATGCGTACCTCGGTCAGAAATGATAGGGCACACCATGAAGACGAACAATCTCCCATATATAAATCTCTGCCAACCGCTTAGAAGAATAGGGAACTGCCACAGGAATGAAATGCACTGACTTGGTCAGCCTATCAACAATAACCCACATTGCATCGAACTTCCTCTGAGTCGGTGGGAGTCTAACAACAAAATCCATAGTGATACGCTCCCACTTCCCTCAGGAATCTCAATCTTCTGAAATAAACCACCAGGTCTTTGATACTCGTACTTTACCTGCTGACAATTAAGACACCGAGCTACATACGCAACAATATCCTTCTTCATCCTCCTCCACCAATAATGCTGCCGCAAATCCTGATACATCTTAGCGATGCCCGGATGAATAGAGTACCGGGAACTATTAGCCTCCTCTAGAATCAACTCACGAAGTTCATCCACATTAGGCACACAAATACGACTCTACATTCTCAAAACTCCATCATCTCCAACTGTAACCTGCTTGGCACCTCCATGCCGCACTGTGTCTCTAAGGACAAGCAAATGAGGATCATCATACTACCGATCTTGGATACGCTCAAATAATAAAGAATGAGCGACTGTGCAAGCTAACATACGACTGGGCTCAGAAACATCAACCTCACGAACTGATTGGCCAAAGCCTGAACATCCAAAGCAAGCGGTCTCTCACCGACTAGAATATACGCAAGGCTGCCCATACTGGCTGACTTCCCACTCAATGCATCGGCCACTACATTAGCCTTTCCCGGATGATACAAGATAGTGATATCATAGTCTTTCAATAGCTCCAACCACCTCTGCCTCAATTTTAGCTCCTTCTTCTTGAACAAGTATTGCAAACTCTTATGATCCGTAAACACCTCACACGACACGCCATATAAATAATTCCTCCAGATCTTCAGTATGTGAACAGTGGCTGCTAGCTCCAAATCATGAACTGGATAGTTCTTCTTGTAGATCTTCAACTGTCACGAAGCATATGCAATAAACTTGCCATTCTGCATAAACATCCCACCAAGTCAGTATGAGATTCATCACAATATATTGTATATGGCCCCGAACCTGTGGGCAATATCAACACTGGCACCGTAGTCAAAGCCGTCTTGAGCTTCTGAAAGCTTGCCTCATACTCGTACGACCACCTGAACTGGGCACCCTTCTGGGACAAACTGGTCATCAGGGCTGCAATAGATGAAAACCCCTCCACAAACTAACAGTAATAACCTGCCAAACCCAAGAAACTCCGGATCTTTGTGGTTGATATGGGTCTAGGACAGTCCTTGACTGCCGCAATCTTCTTAGGATCCACCTGAATACCCTCTACTGATACAACATGAACCAGGAATGCAACTGAGCTCAACAAAAACTCACACTTTGAAAACTTAGCATATAACTGACTATCCCTTAGAGTTTGGAGAACGACTCAAAGTTGCTGCTCATGCTCCTCCCTGCTGTGGGAATAGATAAAAATATCATCAATAAAGATAATCACGAAGGAATCAAAATAAGGCTTGAACACTCGATTTATCAAGTCCATGAAAGTTGTTGGGGAATTTTTCAACCCAAATGACATCACTAAGAACTCATAATGCCCGTACCGAGTGCGAAAGCTGTCTTAGGGATATTGGATGCCCTAATCCTCAACTGATGGTAGTCAGATCTCAAATCAATCTTCGAAAACACTTTGGCACCCTGAAGCTAATCAAACAAATCATCAATCCTCGACAATGGGTACTTATTCTTTATTGTGACCTTATTTAACTGCCAATAATCTATGCATATCCTCATCGATCTGTCCTTCTTTTTAACAAACAACACCGGCGCACCCCAAGGCGAGACACTAGGTCTAATGAAGCCCTTATCAAGAAAGTCTTGCAACTATTCTTTCAATTCGTTCAACACTGGCAGAGCCTTGCGATATAGCGGAATAGAAATTGGCTGTGTGCCCGGAGCCAAATCAATGCATATGTCAATATCCCTGTCGGGCGGCATGCCCAGCATGTTTGCAGGAAATACCTTTGGAAACTCACAAACAACGGGCACAAAATCCATAGAAGGAACCTCAACACTAGAATCACGAACATACGCCAAATAGGCCAAACATCCCTTATCCACCATATGTCGAGCCTTCATATATGAGATAACACTGCTGGTAGAATGACCAGAAGTCCCCTCTCCACTCTAAATGAGGTAAACCCGACAAGGCTAAGGTCACAGTCTTGGCATGACAGTCCAAGATAGCGTGGTAAGATGATAACCAATCCATCCCCAATAAGACATCAAAATCAACCATATCCAAAAGTAACAGATCTACTCGGGTCTCAAGACCCCCAATCACAACTATAAATGAACGATAGACACGATCTACCACAATAGAATCACCCACCGGTGTAGACACATATACAGGAGTACTCAAAGAATCACTAGGTAGGACCAAATACAGTGCAAAATAAGATGACACATAGGAGTACGTAGACCCTGAATCAAATAGAACCGAAGCAGCTCTACTACAAACCAGAATAGTACCTGTGATAACTGCATCGGAGACCTTAGCCTCTGGCCTGGTTGGAAGAGCATAACATCGGGGATGACCCCCACCACTATGAACTACATCCCTAGGACGGCCTCCTGCTGGCTGGCCTCGACCTCTAGCGGCCTGACCTCTACCTCTAATACCTCTACCTCCACCTCTAGCACCTCTACCACCACCTCAAGCTGGTTGCGTGGGTGGTGGAACACCCGGTGCCTGAACCATGGCACGAGAACCCTGCTGCTGCAACTGAACAACCACTAATCTCGGACAAGCCCTCTGAATATGACCATACTCACCGCACTCAAAACATCTACTTGAGTGCTGCGGTTAAGGAAACTGAGACTAACCCTGGCGGGTTGGCAGACCATGATGATAGCTCTGAATAGGAGGTGCTCTGATAAGAGCTGGCTGTCTTGAAGGAGGCATATAAGAAGCACACCCACCTTGAGCACCGTGAGAAGCCTGTAGTGCTGAATGAAATGACCTGGAAGGATGGCCCCTACCAAAAGAATCCCTGCCTCTGGATGAGGCACCACTGAACTTGACTGAATGATGGGGCCTCTTGTCAGACCCCTGACCACTCCCTTGTGATAGAACCATCTCAACTCTCGTGGTCGCATTGGTCGCATCCTGAAAAGAAATCTCACGCCCTGTCTCTTTAGCCATCTGCAATTGAATCATCTGAGTGAGTCCCTCAATGAACCTCCTCACCCTCTCTCTCTTTCTTAGTGAGAAGTATGATAAGAGCATGACAGGCCAAAGCAATGAATCTGGTCTCGTACTGAGTCACAATCATAGAACCCTGCTGGAGATGCTCAAACTGCCTCCGATAGTCCTCCCTCTAAGTGATAGGAAGAAACTTCTCCAAAAATAGCTGAGAGAAATGATCCAAAGTCAAAGTAGGCAACCCAACTGGCCTAGCCAAACAATAATCCTTCCACCAAGTCTTGGCGGAACCTGATAGACGAAAAGCAGCAAAGCCGACCCCATTGGTCTCCACTATCCCCATGTTTCGAAGAACCTCGTGACAGCTATCCAAATAGTCCTGGGGATCTTCTGAAGATGCACCGCTATAGGTAGTAGTGAAGATCTTGGTGAACCTATCCAACCTCTACAAGGCATCAGCAGACATAGCTGCTCCATCACCAATCTAAGCTACTACACCCGGGTGAACTGATCCATCTGGCTGAGCTGCTGGAGTCTGAAACTAGGAGCCATATACTCCGGAGTACGAGTAGAAGGAGTCTGTGCTCCTTCCCCAGCTCGAGAGACGGTTGGTGCTACAGGAAGTAAGCCTGCCTGGGCGACACTCTCCATAAGGCCCACTAGACGGACCAGAGCATCCCGGAATATTGGGGTAGCAATGAACCCCTATGGGACCTGAGTTGGCCCTGCTGGAACGATCTAGGCTGGAGCCTTATCATCAAACTCTACCTGAGGCTCCGCCGCTGGTGCTGCTGCTCTGGGCTGAGCTCTGCCCCTGCCTCGGCTCCTAGCACCACCTCGGCCTCATCCTCTGCCCCTCGTAGGAGTTGCTGTTGTAGGCTCGAGATGCTGATCAGCGGATGAAGAAGCACACATTCTCGCCATCTGCGAAAGAACAAAGTAGAAGTTCAATTAGAATTGAGAAACCAAACCGCACGATAGCGATGAATAGAAGTGAAACTGTTCCTAACTCTATAGCCTCTAGGGGATAAGCATAGACGTCTCCGTACCGATCCTTCAGACTCTACCAAGCTTGACCGTGAATTATGAGACCCAGGCAACCTAGAGCTCTATTACCAACTTGTCACGACCCGGATTTCCCACCCTCGGGAGTCGTGATGGCGCCTACTCATGAAAGCTAGGCAAGCCAAGTGATATAGATTTTTAACCCTTTTTCCTTAACCTTGTAACAATTTCAAATTAACATGTGATAAACAATGGAATAATAATAATAAAAGAAATACGAAGACAAAATCTGATAATTAACTGAATACTAGTACGAACATCCAAGATACAACTCTACCCAGAACTGGTGTCACAATGTCACAGACCATCTACGAATACTACAAACAGTGGTCTAAATATAAAGATACAAATCTGTCTCTGAAGTAAATAAAAACATGATGGAAAAGATAGAAGGGGACGCCAAGGCCTATGGACATCTGCAGGACTACCTCGGGTCTTCGCTGGACTGAAGGTAGCAATCTCGCTATGGTCCAAAAGCTCCAGTACCGAGATCTGCACACAGTGCAGAGTGTAGTATCAGTATAACCGACCCCATGTGCTGGTAAGTGTCGAGCCTAACCTCGGCAAAGTAGTGACGAGGCTAGGATAAGACTACCAAATAAACCTGAGCAATTAAAGCATATACGCCAAATAATAATAATGGAAACTAGCAGTTAAAGATGGGAAGGGGAACATGCTATGGGGAATATCAAGTACCAACAGAATTTCAGTAGAAAAGCATAAAGAACATCTTAAATTTTGTATCAGTAAGAATAAGGAAAACAATAACGAACCAATATCCACTTTTATTCTTTATTGTTACGGCGTGCAACCCGATCCCAATCATGTAATTCTGTTGCGGTGTGCAACCCGATCCAAATCATTTAATACTGTTGCGGCGTGCAACCCGATCCCAATTATATAATACTGTTGCGGCATGCAAACCTACCCCACTTGTCCTCCCTTATTACTCCTTGTTGCGGCGTGTAACCCGATCCCATATAATATTGTTGCGGCGCGCAACCCGATCCCAATATACAAATCAACACCAATCACAAAAGAATTCCGGCAAGGAAATAATGATATAACAACAATATCCCGGCAAGGGAACAATAATATAACAATAATATCCCCCAAGGGAAACAATATCACAAGCAATGACATCCCGACAAGGGAAACAATATCATAACAATAACATCTCGGCAAGGGAATCAACTATAACCAATCCATTCTTAACAGTTAATTCACAAAATAAACCTCAACCTGAGCCAATACTTGACAATTGCCAATTACGAAGAATTCATCATAAATCTTGTACCACAGTTGCTAACCATCAAGTTAAGCATGATCAATACATAATAAAATCACAACAAATCCGAATATAAGACTCACATTCATGCTTGACACCAACGCATAAATACTCATCACCTCACCTATACATCGTACTCGACACTAACACATAGCAATAAGACACAACACCTATTCCCTTAAGCTAAGGTTAGGCCAAACACTTACCTCAACTTCCACGGCCAAACTCAAGCCTCAAGTACCGCTTTCCCTTTAGATTTTGCCTCCAATTTACTTGTCTCTAACCCAAATTAATTTAACAACATCAATAAATGCTAAAGAATTCAACCCCAATGCTAAATTATAGGTTTTCTATCATTTTTCCCAACAAGTCAAAAATTAACCGGGGCCCGCTTGGTCAAAACTCAAGGTTCGGACCAAAACCCGATCACCCATTCACCCACGAGCCCGAATATGTAATTAGTTTCAAAATCCGTGAGGTCTAAATTCCAATTATTCAAAAATCCCTAACTCTACCCAGATTCCCGATTTCTACCATAAAAATTCTAGATTTTTGATTTAAAAGTGATGAAAAACGTTGGGTAATTGAAAGAGTAGAGTTTAGAATTGATTACCAACACTTTAGGGATGAATTTGTGTGAAGAAAATCACCTCTAGGTCTTGGTAGTTCGAAAATATTAAGAAAATGGGTTCTGCCCATTTTTAAATCTATTTTAAAAAGACTGGGCAGGCCTTCATCGCGTTCGCGATGGGCCTGCCGTGTTCACGATGGATCAGGCCCAATGGCCTTCACGTTCGCATTGGATGGATCGCATTCACAGAGCTTTAGCTCCTTAGGCCTTCGCGTTCGCGATCAAACAGACACATTCGCATAGAACAAATCGAGCTCCCTCCCCAGGCCCACTAACTCTATGCATTCGCATGAGCGAAAACGCGTCCGCGAAGGGTAACCCACCAGAGCTTTGCGTCCGTGTCCTGATCTCTGCGTTCGCGAAGAACAAAATGATCCCTATGGAAATTTACCTTACGCGTTCGCAAGTGAAGCCACGCGAACGCGAAGAACAAATTCACTGGGCACCTGCAACAGCTAAGACAACAAAAATTATATATCTCAAACATCTCGAACCCTATCCAAAACTCACCCGAGCCCTCGGGGCTCCAAACCAAACATGCATACTAGCCTAAAAACATTATATATACTCGTGAGATCAAATCGTCAAAATAATACCCAGAACTTCAAGTTTAGCATCAAAATCAAAGAAAAATCTCAAGAACTCTTAAGTTTCAAATTTCACAACCGGCGGTCCGATTCACATCATATGAATTCCGTTTCTTACAAAATTTTACAGGCTCAACTTAAATACCATATAAGACCTGTACCGGGCTCCGAAACCAAAATACAGGCCCGATACCATCAAATTCAAACATCTTTAAATTTTCAGAAACTCTTATAATTTCAGTTAAACAATTTTCTTCAAAAATTCATTTTTCGGGCTTGGGACCTCAGAATTAAATTCCGGGCATACACCTAAGTCCCATATTTTTTTACGGATCCTCTGGGACCATCAAATTGGTCCGTGTCTGTTTACCCAAAATTTTGACCGAAATCAACTTAAATTCAATTTTAAAGGAAAAATTAGCATTTTTATCAAATTTTCACATAAAAGCTTCCGGATATACGCCCGATATATGCACGCAAATTGAGGTGAGACAAAAGAAGGATTTTAAGGCCTCGAAATACAGAATGAACTTTTAAAATAAGTGATGACCTTTTGGGTCATCACAATATGATGTTGGCACGATGAATATTTTCATTCAGTTTGAAATGAGATTGATTTGTTGGTTATTACCTTGTGAAAAAGGAATGAAGTTGGATTTTTGTTATGATTACTCATTCGTTAAATACTTACATGCCCTCTACTTTGGTTTTAATTAGTGTTTGTTGTTTTGTATATACCCTCTATTTGAGTTCCTTTAGTAGTTACCTCTGTGTTTTTCCTTTGACCTGTTACTGTTATAGCTATGTAGTTACCTTATCTATTGCTGTTACACATGCGGTTTTACTTAATTTACTTCTATTACATGTCCTCTTTGAATTCATGTCTTTACTTGATATCAGCCCATACATGTCATATGCCTCTAATTGCCACGCGACTTAATTGTTAAATGCCTTAACCTGCTATATGTCTTCACTCATTACATACTTTCATGTACTATATGTCTTTACTTACTATATGCTTTTACTTACTATATGCCTTCACTGATTAAATGCCTTTACTTGCTACATGCTTCTACTTGCTGTGAGCATGTGATTTTTGCCCTATATGAATTACTCCTATAAAATCCAAGAAAATAGATTTTCCAATTATTTGCCATTTTATATATAATTTTGTAGGATTTTATTAATTGTTTACATTTTTTTGCACGTTTAATTTTTATTAAAATCATGAAAAAATACCAAAAATGCCATGCATTGCATTTAGGTTTTGCTTTTATATTTTTAGGACTAATTAGTTAATTATTTATTTTATTAAAAATGAAAATCATAAAAAATGACCCATTTTACATTTTTTTATCTTTTAATTTTTAGATTATTGATTTTTCTCTTTTGATTTAGGATCAAGTAATTTTTATAATTTTATAATTAGGTAATTGGTTAGTTTTACAATTTATATTAATATAGGAATTTAATTTAAGATTTTGGGCCAAGTCAGGTAATTTGAAAAGGGGTTTAAATTCTGAATTTGGGCCATTTCTTTAAGCCAAAACCAGCCCAAATTTTAACCCAGACCCAAGCCCAAACCAGGTCACTCGGTCCAAGTTCCTTCATAATACCAAACGACCCTGTTTTGACCCTAAAGGGTCCAGCCGTTGATCATCACAAATCAAACGACTGGGAATTGATCTCGTTTTTCATATATAATTGTCCGAAACCTGGTTCTCACCCCAAACCCTGAAACCCGTCTCATTTTCTTATCTAAAAACCCATAGACCACAAACCCTAGCCGCCCTAATTTACTCAACCATCTCCGTCGACCGAAAATTGCCTCACGGCGGCGTACCATCTCCAAACACCACCAAATCAACACCCCATAATCCCCGTCCTCTCCTCATTCTGGATCCCCAAATGGTTCCCTTCGACTCCCTACCAAAAGCTTCGAATCTTAGATCGAAATTCGGAACCTTAAAACCCTAAGTCACCCAAATGCCACCAAATTCACACCCTACAATTCTCACACCCCTCTGAACCCTAAACTACCATTAATCCCCTTCGAATCAGCCCCAATTTCCTCGAATCTTGAATTTGAAGCCCCAGGAACCCTAACTTTCTTTTACTTCCAATTTCCGGTAGTTTTTGGGTCCTTTGAACCCAAGATTTCCATGAATCCATTTCTCTTAATAAGAGCAGTCAATTAATGGTCGTCTAAAGTTTATTTTTATCCCGAAAATTTGGGTCAGAATTCGAAAACGGTCCAGTTTTTATGGTTGAAGGAAATGAGCAATAGGTAATCTCTTGTACCTTTTTCTTTAGTTTTCTTTTGGCTTTGGTTGTTTCCCTTCATGATAATTGTCTTTGATTTAGCCGTATGATTTAGGTTATCTCTTCTTTTCTTCAAACTGTTTAGTCTCATTAATTGCATGTTTAGATTTCATCATTAGGAATTTAATTTGCTAGTTTTAGCATTTTTAGTTTCTGATAACCCTTTTGTTTTGTTTCTTTTTCTTTCATATTTGTTCTTCTTGCAAGTTTTTTTTCCAGTATCCATTAGTTTAATTAGAATAGGGTTAATGGTTAATTAATTACCTATTTTAGCTAATTCCTGATTGATTTAGCTTTAGCCTGATTCAGCCTCGTCTTAGTTAAAATAGGTTAATTTTGATTTCTGATGTTTCTTTGCACAAAGCATGTTGAATCTCGTTAGTTGTTTGAATGTGAGTTACATGCATTGATTGTTTACATGTTTTGACTGCTTAGGGTTAAATTGAGTTTAAGTTTGTCAATTAGGTTTGATTCTCTAAATAGAAACTCAAAGTTTAGATTAATTTCAGAAAAAATAAAATGCAATACCCTAGGTTTGAAAATTAAGGCAACCTAATCAATTGTTTATTTTTAGAAGGTCCTAAAAATGGTTGTAATTGATTTGAAATCAGAACATAGGACAAAGCTGAAATAGTCAATAACTAAAAGGGTAAAACTGGACTTTTACATAGGCTAATATCAGAAGGTTCTAGGTCTTTGAACAGCTACCCCATTTTTAGCAAAGAGTGCTGTAAATTGAATGGGAAAAGGGCAGATAAATGTAAAAGATACTGTACTATTCTGATTTTCAGAATTTTATGTTAGAATATACCTTTTTGATGCCTTTTTGTGCACTCTATAAAAGGAAAATATTCCCTTACACATACACACATTCAACATCATTCTCTGCACAAAAAGTTTCTGAAAAACACATCAGATTTCAGAAATCCTAGGAAAAATATTCTCTCAAGTTCAGCTACTGTTTTCTTTTTTAAAAGAGAATTGATTTCTTTGGCTTCTGATTTTCAACCAAAAACATTCAAAAACCTCTTATTTCTAGTCTTCATAAGCTGAGAAACATGGTTTAGATTTGGGGTTTTCCTGGTTTTTCTTTGAGGGTATACTGGTCTAGCTGCCGTTGGTTTGTTGTGGAAGTCTGCTCCCTGCTTTTGGTTGCTGATTTGGAATCCTTTTGCTGCTCTCTTGTGCTAAGCATTTAGCCACCTTAGTCATTTATTAGTTGCTGATTTTTGTTGCTGCTGTTTAGGTATTTAACCTCAACTCTTTCTCTATGTAATGCCATGAATGACTTGTTTAAATGGTATAAAATCAGATATGTAAATTGTATTTGTAGAAGTGAATGCTCTTTCATGCTAGTAGTTAGCTAACATTGATATGAATGTGATTAGCTTTGACTATGTGAGTTTAAAAGTTTGAGCATGAATAACCTAGCTAATACTTGAATGCCTTGTAGTTTCAATTTGCAAAAATAGCTTTGTTTATGTCTTTAGCCAAATCTTCTAGTTATTAATGTTTGATTATGAAATTTTAGTCATTTTTCTCTTCTTTACTTTATCTGAGTAGATAGCCTTTCTCTTACTTAAAGCCATTTGTCTTCTTTCTTTGTCTGTTTGGCTATGAGTTACTGCCTGCAGATTTGGCCACTAGTTGGCCAAATCAGCAGGTTCAAAAGCTGGAAAGTGGAATCATGCTGTTTTTAACAAGAGGAGACCAAGCTCTAATGGACAAATCATGTCCAAAAGAGGCAGGAATTCTTCATGATGTCAGTCATGCAGATTTGTAATAGTTTAGCTCTTAAATGTGGTTAGTTTATGTAATAAGTTCTAATTTAAGGCATTGATTTTGAAAAGTTGTTTAGTTTACTTGAAGACTGTAATGAATCGGGTTTTAATGTCATGTACTATAACACATTAGGAGTTTAATTATGTGTTTGATATATTTTACAAAATAGTAGTGGTGTAAAGGAGATGGGCTTTGAGCCTACTCAGTAGAACCAAAAGTTTGCTCATTCGATTAAAAAGGCTGAATTTGCAGCCCAAGTGAAAGACTAACCTCAAATGATTTGGGCCTAGTCTATAGGTCCAAACTTTGAGTCAGTCTAGGAGACTTTTTATCATGGATCATTTTTATGTTCAGTTGATTAATTTTCAGTACAGAATCGTGTTTAATCTTTATATTTTATTTCTGTTTAAACATGTAATTTGAAAGCTCATTTGTCATAAATGTGTATGTATAGTTAAGGGTAGAGGTAGATAGGCCCAGACATTAGACAATTACAACTGGGCCTGTCTATGGCCCAATGTGGGCAAAAACTCGATTAAAATTCCAACAGGGGCAAGAGCCTTTGAGTTCTTTTTCTGCTGGGCCAAACTTTGAGCCCAAATACAACTTTTCAAAGCTGAATTTTTCCTGATTTAATCGAGTGATGAGCGCCGAAGCCCAAACTCCTTTTCAAAAGAAATAATTTAAAAGCCTTGCCCTCTCACACTTTAAGTTAAGATATTCTTAGTTTGAACTTCAAATTAAGATTTAAATACAAGTATCCTTAGTTTTGCTTAAGTGAAACATAACCTTTGTTAAAATAAAATTGAGGTGTTCCATACACAAACAAAACTCATAACTTATGTCCCTCACATTAAGTATTAATTTAGTATAGTAAAAACATCCTCTTAAACACTCATAGTCTGCTTTAGGCTCGACTTAGACTATTATAGTGATTATGTATACGTTCGCTAACATAACTACGAATTTCGTTTTAAAAATAAATCGAGGATGCGTTCGCGCACTTCAACCAAACTTTCTTAATAAATAAACAAAGCGTCATTAATTGTGGACACGTTCGTGTGACATGATTTTTGACGCGCCAAAGTTGAAAATTTCCTTGATTTGAGATTTAAAAATAAACCGGTGACTTGGGACACCATAAATTATCCCAAGTGGCGACTCTAAAAAATTAAATAAATTAATCCCATATCGAATAATGTCACTTTAATTGGAAAAACTCCCTATATACCTCATCGGGTGTAAAAAGGAGGTGTGACAGTTCTGGCGACTCCGCTGGGGATCAGAACCCAGAACTTCCGGTTCAGGGTTCAAGAATTCGAGCTTGTTAATGTGATTTTATTTGGCTTATTTTATTGTTGATATTATTGTATTTTTGTGCCTAATGTGCTAATAGCCGTTTATCGCTTTGATATTACTTGAACTGTATTAAATTGTCTCCTCACGCCTCCCTTCTGAGTCATCTAAAAAATGGTGCACACGTTCGTGTGGCCCACTTTTCGGTTAGAAGTTATACCAAATAGAACGAGGCTGGGCAAGCAACAAGGCCGGGCAGACTTTCGTGCTCCCGGTATGTTGCCCCCTCTTCGACTCGAGTCTGTTCGCTCGGGTAAGCCAGGTCTAGAACACAACCCCAGGTTTAAACTTATAATAACATAACCTCATGCCAGATCCCTAGTAGGAACTTTTATTTGCATCACATGCATTTGACCTTGGGGACTCTACACAGGGGTTGGGTCTGTCTAGGATATGTGTACCCAAAATAAAAAACCATCCTAATGCATCCTACGTGCTATATGAATATTTATTTGTTTTGGCTTGCATGTTGACCGTCCAGGAAAAGAAAATCAAGAGGAAAACCAAGAGTGAGTTAGGATAGAGAATTCACCCGGTTTTGAAAATCCCGGTATTTGAAAATACCTCGAAACACTACCAAAAGTTATTGAAAAAAAAAGGAAAAGAAAAAAAAGGAAAATGTATTTCAAAAAGAGTGAGTCAAATATCAAGTTTTTTCCAATTATGTCAACATTGGCCGAACTACGCATGTCTGATTCTCACAGGATGTGGGATACGTAGGCAACCCACATAAGGTTCGGCCTCATTTTTTGCAAAAAATCAAATATAGTGTAGTTTAGGGCTTTGGTCAAAAGACTAAGCCGACCCAGCTTCGGTTAAGTTTTAAGTCGTTCTTGCCGGGATAGCCTCAGATTATCTTTTAATTGTCGAAAGGCTATTTTCGTGAAGAACATGCAAGTCTGTCAGTAAGGTGTCTTTTTCCATAAAATACCTTCCCCCGACCTCAAAATTAATTTGGAATTATGAAGGGGCCACATTTACAAAAACGATCATTTTTGCTAAAATAGCATAAGGGGGCCATTGTCCGTTGATTTTCTTTTAGAAATTGAAAACTTGTTTTACAAAAAGAGTCCACCATAGTCAACCCTAACCTTGACCCTCCACAGGTACAAATGAATACTGTCCAGAACCCGTCACAATTGGTCATAGAACAGGAATATCTACAGCTTCGCATGTGGTGGAATGATTTAGATAATGATGGTCAGGATTGGGTAAAAAGCAGTTGGGTGCCTTTATAGACATCATGCAAATCGAACCCCAGGAGGATCTAATCAAAGCTTTAGTAACCTTTTGGGATCCTGTCCACAACGTGTTCTGTTTTTCGGATTTCGAGCTCACCCCTACTCTGGAGGAAATGGCCGAATATATTGACTTTGGCCAGGACTTAAGGAAATAACAACTTATATTTCCGAGGGCTCCCTCTGTGCATAAGTTCTTTGATCTTCTAAATATAAGTAAGTAAATGAAGAAGGCTCATCTAAACAAAGGATGTTGTTCTTTCTACTTCTTGTACTTTAGGTTCGGGCACTCAGCTGGGTTTGAAATGCATGAAAAGGGATTAAATAACAAACAAGATAAGAGCACTTGGCAGATTCATCGTCGACTCACTTTCATCGTGGTGTTTTTGGGGATCATGGTCTTTCCAAATGCAGAAGGGACAATAGATACTCGCATGGCCAGAATTGCACAAATCCTCACTACCAAGAAAGATCACACACTTGTTCCGTTAGTGCTAGCAGACATTTATCGAGCATTAATCTTGTGTAAATCCGGGCTCAATTCTTTGAGGGTTGCAACATTCTTCTTCAAATGTGGTTGATCGAACATCTCCGTCGTCACCCCAAGTTCATGAGTTATGGTTCGGACGGGTACAACTTCATCAAGAATTATAAGGAAAGGGTGGAAGCCTACAAATCTCCAAAAGCGTTTGAGGCCTGGGTCTCCCACTTAAGAACTCTGAAAGGAAGTCATTGAATGGACCATAGGATGGCTTCCGGTAACGGAAGTCATATACATGACGGCTTTAAAAGGCTACTTGATGATAATGGGTCTAAGGAGTATCCAACCATATACACCGCAATGAGTTCTAAGGCAACTTGGAAGATATCAAGTGGTACCCGTAGATGTGGATTTGAGTTCCCAAGTCATTAAGCTACACCCAGAAGCAACACTACCTGAGGCCTTAGTCCAACGGGATTGGAATGGTTGCCGATATCTCAAAAGTGACACCCAGGTACCAGATCTTGCGAGAGGAGAGGTGGATCCAAATTATGCTGCATGGTTTGAGAGAAGGTTTTGTGCGAATAATGAGCCAGAGCTCGAGCTCGATACTGAAAGGCCTGCCAAAGCACCTTATGTTCAAGCTTTTGATGATAAAGTCCGGGAAAGGTTGGCTTGGGGAGAGAAGGAGAAAATATCAAGCCACCATTCACGCTTTGCAAGAAGAATTGAGAAATGTCGTATTCAATAATGATCTACAAGCACAAGAGGCTGAAGGTGAAAGAAGAAGGTTGGCCCAAGAAAATGAAGCTCTCCAAGCCCAAGTTCGAAAGATGAGAATAGCAGCTGAGAACCCGGGCAGAAGCAGAAAAGATGAAAAGCTCATCTACAGCCTTATGCAAAAAGTACGTAACTATGAGGATGATTTGCAAAGACTAAGGCTGAGCTAGTAAAAGCCCAAACAAAGTTGGCCAGAAATGCAGAAGAACGAGCAACTTTCATTCGATAGTTGAAGGAAAGATATGACAGAGGGGTCATGGGCTGAAAAAAGGAGCTTAATAGCCTTGAGGGTAAAATGACTAAACAAGCCAAGAGCTTCAAAGCCGAGAGAGAACATTGCTACACTTTGATGGCACAACTAGAGGAAGACCTACAGCATTTGCAAGAGCAGAATCATACGGCCACCTAGGTTTTGGAGGCCAGATATCAGCAGATTGGGCAGTTGTTACAAGAGAAGGGCATCATCAGGGAAAGGGTTAGAAGAATCACCAACTACATTGTGATGAAGTGCAACGAGTGTGAGGACATGACCAGGTCCATGTTCTTCGCCACAGTAATGATCTTTGATCGCTAGATAATGGATGACCTCTATCGCCTTCAGGAAGACATGGCACGTAGGCCAGCAGCAAGACAAACTGGTGTCCCTCGGGCAGGATTGGAGGCGCTTATGTATTCCTGAGTGTTTTCTTTTCTCTTTTCGAGTCCGTACTTTCATTCCTAAAGTCTGTTTCGAGTCTGTTTTAGTCTTTCAATTCTTAGGTATGATGGAGTCGTTTGTAATAGAGAAGATTAGGGGGTTTTATTTTTAATGAAAATTTGAGGAAAAAACCAAAAAAATGTTTATTTATTTTTTGCATTTATCCTTTGAACTATGTGATGATATGATTCACGCGGCGTCGTGATAAGTAAGAAATCCCCATCGGACCCGGTCATAGTTTTAAATAACTCAAATAAAAGAGAAAATGATGAAAAGAGAAAACCAAAAGGAAAACGAAAAGAAGAAAAGAGAGAAAACAAGAAAAAAGAACGAAAACAAGAGAGAAAACAGTGAGAAAGTGCAAAAGAGAACAAGAGAAAAATTGGGAAGATAAACAAAAGCCGGGATGAGACACGCAATCGTTGAAAAACATATAGAAACACATTTAACTGTATAGGTGCATCACACCCTCAATGTGAGATTCCACATGTGTTAATTTCCTCGAACTAACCGATTTGTTGTGTCTACTGTTGAGTTCAGGTTCTGTTTTAAGGTGGTTGGTTTTGTGGTAACCTGGCTTCGCACCCTTACTTTACAAGATCCAAGGGAAGTGTCTAAATGTCATTAGAAAGTCATCTACCAACAATTTCAATCATAGAGAATAGCCCGATATCGGTTATCCTAACCTCAGAGTCAGCGACTACTGAAGATAATAGGGCACTGCACCTCCGCATGTTGGGAATGTGGGACGCTTGGTCCAACGGTAGAGAGCCACCAAGTGCAATACCTGGTTTTCCCGAGATACTTCCTAGAGCAAGTGGAACTTCTAACATCCCAATAAGTTACCTGAACACCCCACTTGGATACCCTACCATGTCAGCCCACATCGCTGGAACGCCTTCTGAGGTTCGCCCCCAGGCATTAATTTCGGGAGTGGCTTCTAACATATTTACTGCACCACTAACTTTGGCTATGACACATCCAACCTTGCCCAGGCCAAGTTTTGATCCATCATCCTTTACTTTCCAAGTACCATTTTTTCCACTAGACACTACCCATTTCACCACTAATTCTTACCCTTAACAACCCCAAATATGAGTTTACTGCAGGACAAGAGAGAGCTACAAAGAATCCCGAGCAAGAGGAAATCACTCGGAAAATGAGAAGCATGGAACAGAGCCTCAAGAATATACAAGGTTTAAGTGGTCAGAAGAGCGTATTCTATGCTGACTTATGTATGTTCCCGCATGTTCATTTTGCCCATCGGTTTCAAGACTCCCAAGTTCGAAAAGTATGACGGACATGGGGACCCCATAGCCCACGTCAAGAGGTATTGCAATCAACTAAAAGGGGCAGGCGGAAAAGAAGAACTCCTAATGGCTTATTTCAGAGAGTGTCTAGTCGGCATTGCATCCGAGTGGTATATGGATCAAGACATGTCTCGCTGGCACATATGGGATGATTTGGCTCGAGATTTTGTCAAGAAATTCCAATACAACATAGACATAGCTCCAGACAGAAATTCTCTGTCTAATCTCAAAAAGAAGTCTTCGGAGAGTTTCCGAGAATATGATGTTAAGTGGTGCGAACAAGCTGCCAGGGTGAAACCCCCTATGGATGAGACTGAGATGGTTAGTGTCTTTCCCAAGAGGCTGACTACTTCCAGAACATGATGTCTACCATGGGAAAGCCGTTTGCTGAGGCTATCAAGATTGGGGAGATGGTCGAGAATGGTATGAAAACGGGTTGCATATTGAGCCAATCTGCTATAAGAGCTACGTCCCAAGCAATCCAGAGCGGGTCAGGGGGTGTAGCAAACCGAAAAAAGAAAGAATAAGTATTCATGGTGGCTTCAAGTATGAGAAACCCCCATCAACCTCGAGGTTACTTCCCTTCAAACACCCCGTAACATTATTATCCTCACCAAGACGTGGCTTATGCCATGGCTCCTTAGCCTTATGCGGTGATGAATGCCCAGCCATACGCTCGGCCACAACAACAGTTGAACCAAAACCGAGCTCCACCTCCTAGAAATAACCCTCCTCACCAAGCTTCATATAATCCCCGTACCCCATAAAATAATTTTCCATACAATGCCCGTGCCCGTGAGCCGCCTAGAAGAACCAACTTTACGCCCATTGGTGAATCATACTCTAGCCTTTTCCCTAAGCTGGTCCAAATGGGTCTGTTGCAACCCGTACCCCTAAATAGGCAAAACCTAGAGTCACCCTCATACCGACCCGGTATCAGATATGCTTATCATTCTGGGGCAGAAGGGCACGACACTGAGGACTATTGGACTCTCAAAAGGGCGATCGAAAACCTAATAGAGCAAAAGAGGGTAGTGTTGAAGGATGAAGATATCCCTAATGTGACTAATAACCCATTGCCGGCTCACAACAACAGGCTAGTTATTGGGATGATTTGTGAAAATAAAGAGTTTGCCCCAGCTCTGAAAGCCATCATTGCTATTGCCGATGTTGAAAAGAAGCAAAGGGTGGTTGCAAAGCAAGAAAAGGGGGAGAAGAAGACCAACTCCACTCCTCGAAATGTAGAAAAGACTATGGAAGCCAATATAGGGGAAGTACCTCCTAAAGATGTCATTCTTTATGTTCCCCGGGTCCCCTGGAAAGAACAGTTTGTGTTGAGTCCCCCAAAAAGGTTCGAGCTAAACAAGATGTACATACCAAAGGGAACTTATATGGCGCGGGGGCCGATAATTTCACCAAGGCTGAATGAGCCCGTGGTTATCAGCCGCGCACCATAGAAGCCCATGAAGGATCCCACTGCCGTCCCCTGGAACTACAACAAAGCGGTAGTGACGTACAAGAGAAAAGAAATCATGGGGGAAGTGAATGAAACAAACCCGGCTGGGAAGTACCTCAATCTGGAAGAAGTGAACAATGCCAAACAGAAGCATTTTCTGCTTAAAAAGCCAGTTAGTGCTGAAGAAGCAGAAGAATTCTTCTGAAAAATGAAAACTGTGGACTACGAGATAATTGACCAACTCCGGAAGTCTCCCTATCAGGTCTCGCTCTTGTCTCTAATGATAAGCTCGAATGAGCATCAGAAAGTGTTGATAAAGACCCTTAATGAAGCATATGTTCCGATTGAAACCACTGTTGAGTAACTGGAAAGGATGGTGGAATGATTCTTCGAAGTCAATCGGATTTCATTTAGCAGAAATGACTTGCCCCCAGAAGGGGCCGCCCACAATAAATCTCTTGGGTAGTTCAGAAGAGGTCCAGGAAACCATGATAAGCATTCACACTAACAAAAGAACTAGGGATGGATTTCGTTTTAAAAATAAATCGAGGGATGCGTTCACGTAACTTCAACCAAACTTTCTTAATAAATAAACAAAGCATCATTAATTGTGGACACGTTCGCATGACATGATTTTTGACGCACCAAAGGAAATGAGTATATGTATGCGTAACTCAATTCTTTAATTACGAATAAATCAAGTGATTAAAAGAAGTAAAAGGTAAATGCACATAGGTTCTAAAATAAGTAATTAGACAACTTAAGCCAAGTATAAATTGCTAAGCGACCGTGCTAGAACCACGGAACCCGAGAATGCCTAACACCTTCTCCCGGGTTAACAGAATTCCTTATCTAGAATTTCTGGTTCGCAGACTTTTAAATAAAGTTGAAAATTTCCTCGATTTGGGATTTAAAAATAAACCAGTGACTTGGGCCACCATAAATTATCTCAAGTGGCAACTCTGAAAAATTAAATAAAATAATCCCATATCGAATAATGTCACTTTAATTGGAAAACTCCTTATATACCCCATCGGGTGTAAAAAGAAGGTGTGACACTTGCTAAATGATTTCATATGTTGAATGCCTTCATTTGATCTATGTTCTTACTTGATAAACATATTTACCCCTTTCAAGTCCAACTCTTCCTTGCTTAACTGGATTGAGTGAGTTTTAGATTGGTTGTATGTTATGTTTTGTGGAAGCCTTGTCATTATATAGGGTAGACTAGCTTTTGATATTGGACCGCCCATTCTACTATGTTTGAGTTGTATTACCTAGTTTAATAACGCATATTTGTTTTCTTAGTGTCACATTGTGAACTTTTCGTGCTTTTGGGTGTTGTTGCAGTTTCATATGATATTATTGATATTGGGAGTAGGTTGCACACCACAACAACGTTTATTGATATTGGGATCGGGTTGCATGCTGAAAAAGTATTTGATATATATGGGATCGGGTTGCACGCCGCAACAGAGTTTATTGATATTGGATTGGGGTCGCACACCACAACAGTGTTCATTATAAATGTGGATCGGGTTGTGTGCCTCAACAGAGCAGATATATTATGGTTATTCTTTTCTTTAATTCCTGCTATCGTATTGTGTTGTGAGATTGAGGAGTAATGATATTCTAGATCCCCTGTCAGTTGTATCCTTGTTTCAATTATTACGTGATTAATGATCCAACCGGTAGTTTTGAGAGTATTAGCCCTGATCCCCTATTTACTGCTTTCCCTGTATCATTTTATGCTTATGTGACTTGCCGAGAGTTTTTTTGCTTTCAGAGTGATTTGAGATACTTAGTCCCTAGAATGAAAGCTTAAGTTCTAAGAATTTGACCGTAGTTGGAACTGTGTGAAGATGACTCCCAAATGGAGTTTCATCGGTTATGTTAGCTTCGTTGGTGATTTTGGACTTAGGAGCATGTCCGGATTGTGAATTGGAGGTTTGTAGTTGAATTAGCCTTGAATGGTGAAAGTTGAATTTTTGAGAAGTTTGACTAGAAGTGGACTTTTTAATATCGAGGTCAAATTTTAATTTCGGAAGTTAGAGTAGGTCTGTAATGTCCATTATGACCTCTGTGCAAATTTTGAGGTCAATCGAACGTGTTTTAATAGGTTTCGATATCAGTTGTAGAAGTTTGAAGTTTCAAAGTTCATTAAGTTTTAATTGGAGTGCAATTCATGTTTTTAGCGTTGCTTGATGTGATTCAAAGGCTCGACTAAGTTCGTATGTTGTGATTCCGGATGGTTAACGGTGTCTGGTTTCCCTCTACCCATTCGCAAAGGTTCTCCCGCATTCGCGTAAGGGAAGTTGGAGTGCTGCTGGAGTTAAGCCTTTGCCTTTGCGATGTATGTCCCACGTTCGCAAAGCACTGTGACCTCAGGCCTATGCATTCGCGATTGGGTCCTCGCATTCACGTAGAGGAAGGGACAGATGGGTCACTAGGAAATTGGCCTATGCGAACGCGTTCGCGAATGAGCAGTCAGTGGAAGCTCCGCGTTCGCAAAGGAGAAATTTTTGGTAAGTAGTTATTTGTTCAACGCGAACACGCGAGTGAGGCTGCGTTCACGAAGAAGGATTTACCTGGGCAGCAAATTATATTTCAAAAACGAGAGTTTTGTCATTTTTATAAAAACTTGAGATAGAGAGCTCGGATTTGGATAAAATTTTGAGGAATTTTTAGAGGCATCGATTAGGTAATGATTCTTCACTTGTTTTTGGTTATATCCCATTAACCTATCATTAATTTCATCTTCTAATTTAAGATTGGGTTGAGAAAATTTGGGGAAAAAGTGGAAAAAGTTCTTCAACCAAATTTTTGGGTTTTGATTGAGATTTTGACAT
Source organism: Nicotiana sylvestris (assembly GCF_000393655.2). Taxonomy (NCBI): domain Eukaryota; kingdom Viridiplantae; phylum Streptophyta; class Magnoliopsida; order Solanales; family Solanaceae; genus Nicotiana; species Nicotiana sylvestris. Next base: position 86,091,649 of record NC_091060.1, read on the forward strand.
CGAATTTGAGTAATTTTTGTACGACTAAACTCGTGGTTGAATGGGTGTTCGTACTTTGTGACTTTTACTCGATTTTGAGACGTGGGTCTGGGTCGACTTTTTTGGGTGATTTTCAAATTTCTTGTTAAAGTCTTGATTTCATTAATTAAATTAGCTTCTTATAATTATATTTATGGTATGTAATTGCTTTTGGCTAGATTGGGCCATTCAGAGTCGGAAAATTGAGGAATGACCATTCTTATTGATTGATTGAGCTTGGTTCGAGGTAAGTGGCTTACCTAATCTTGTGTGGGAGAAATCCCTTTAGGATTTGGTACTGTTGTGATATTTCTGGTGATATGTGAGTGTCGTGTACGCGAGGTGATGAGTGCGTACACATCCTAATTGTTGTAAAATCTAGTTTTTACTAAATAGTAACCTATTTTACCTTAAATGAGTTATTCCAGCATATGTAGTTATCATGTTTAGCCTAATATCACTTGTCTACATGTCTAAATGCTTATTTGAACTCTGTGCAACATGCTAGTTGGATTCCTGCTTTTTCCTTGACTTGTACTTAGGCTTAAAGTGTAGGATTTCTTGCCGTAATTGTTATTCCCATCGATTTCAAGCTGTATGTTTACTTTTGGGACTACAAGGCGGTACCTCGGGAGATCCCGTGTCACATATTTACTTTTGGGACTACGAGATGGTATCTCGGGAGATCTCCCACTGCATATTTACTTTTGGGACTACGAGATGGAACATTGGGAGATCCCTTATCGCATATTTACTTTTGGGACTACGAGATGGAACATTGGGAGATCCCTTATCGCATATTTACTTTTGAGACTACAAGATGGTATCTCGGGAGATCCCCCGCTGCATATTTACTTTTGGGATAACGAGACGGTATCTCGGGAGATCCCCCGCTGCATATTTACTTTTGGGACTGCGAGGCGGTACCTCGAGAGTTCCCTTGTTGAGCATTTACTTTTGGGACTACGAGACGGTATCTCATGAGTGCCCATGTTGTTTATCCTTATGTGCTCTATTGTTATCTTCCCGTATTTCTTGTTGTTAAATTCTCAGTCTTTCCTTATATTTCTACATCTTCTACCCATTTTATTATATATCAGTAGAGCCCTGACCTGACCTCATCACTACTCTACCAAGGTTAGGCTTGGTACTTACTGGGTACCGTTGTGATGTACTCATGCTACTCTTCTGCACATGTTTTGTGTGCATACCCAGGTACCTCCTACCAGCCCTGTTATTAGCCGAGTGTTCTTGTTGCTGCTACGGAGACTTCAAGGTATATCTACTAGCAGTCTGTAGACCTTAGAGTCCCCCTCTATCCTTTTTATGTTTTTCCTCCTTTATTTCTTCTAGTCACTGATGTATAGAAATAGTTAGAAATATTCTTAGAGCTTGTGACTCGTGACTACCAGGTTTTGGGAATACCGTGTAGACTCGAGTGCATATTAGTAATATAGTTATCTGTTCCAGCTTAGTTGTTAAATTCTATTTTTATTTCTGTTATTCCGCAAATTATTAGGATTACTTAGCCGTAGAGACTAGGTACCATCACGACATCTTATAAAAGGAGATTTGGGTCGTGCAAAGTTAGTATACGAACTCTAGGTTCAAAAGTGTTATGAGTTATAAGCAGATTAATTAGAGTATCGTAGATCGGTGCGGTGACGTCTGTTCTTATCTTCAGGAGGCTATGGAATTGTTAGGAAAAATTCACTTCTTTGCTTTCTTGTCGTGCGAAATTTTTGACTTCAGAATTCTAAACTTCTGTCTTCTATTTTCTCACAGATGGTGAGGACACATACAGCTGGATCAGATGACCAGGCACCCACACCCCCTACTAGAGTCATGAGAGGCCGGGGCCAGGGTAGATGCCGAGTATGTCCATGTGGTGCAGCCATAGCACCCACACGAGCTACTACAGAGGAGCCACCAGTAGCTCCAGCCGTAGCGCAGGCGCTTGAGATGCATATTACTGCACCAGCTTTTCAGGAGACCCTTGCACAGTTCCTGAGCATGTTTGGTACTCTAGCTCAATCCGGGTTGATTTCACTTGCTCCTACCTCATCTCAAGATGGGGGAGGAGAACATACTCACACCGCCCGCACCTAGAGTAGCGGATTCAGGTCGATCAGGTTCAAAAAATCATACTAGTGCAGCCGGTTGCCCCAGTTCTGCCCGAGGGTAGAGCAACAATTTCTAAGGAGGAGCAACTGATGCTCGAGAGGTACAAGAATTACCACCCTCCTACTTTTAGTGGCCTATCATCAGAGGATGCCCTGGGTATTATTAAGGAGTGCCAAGATATCCTCCGTACTATGGGTGTAGCGGAGTCGAGTGGAGTTTCTTTCACTACGTTCCAGCTTAGAGGAATGACCTATCTGTGGTGGCATGCTTATGAGTTAGGTAGTCCGCCTGAGGCAGCTTCACTCACTTGGACTCAGTTCTCGAATATGTTCTTGAGGGAGTATGTTCCCTAGAGTCTCAGAGATGTATGACGTGCAGATTTTGAGCAATTGTGCCAATATGCTATGGTTGTGTCAGAGTATGCGGTTCACTTCAGTGATTTGGCTAGACATACACCAACCTTGGTTGCTACAGTTCGAGAGTGGGTCCGTCGGTTTATCGAGGGGCTCAACCCCAGCATCAGGCTTAACATCACTCGGGAGTTGGAGATGGATATTGCATACCATCAGGTTGTGGGGATTGCTAGGAGATTGGAAGGTATGCTTGCTCAGGAGAGAGAGGAGAGGGAGGCCAAGAGATCTCGAGAATCTGGCACTTATAGTGGTACTCGTGTTGTAGCTGCAGTTTGTCATGGTAGAGGCTATGTGAGTCGCCTTGTTCATTCAGCACTTCTAGCCACTAGTGGTTTTCCGGCCACTCCTAGGTCCCAGGAGCCTTATTATGCACCGCTAGTATCTAATGCACCTCCTGCATGTGGTACTTCTAGCGGTCAGTCCAGTAGACCTAGCCCGAGCTAGCTAGAGCAGCCACGCCGTCCAAGAGCTTGTTTTGAGTATGACGACACTCACCATATAGTGAGGGATTGCCCCAGACTTAGAAGGGGTGCACCTCCATAGACTTCTCAAGCACCACGTGATCCATCGGTCCCCAGGCTATGATTACAGCACCAACTACCACTCCACCTGCTCAGCCAGCTCGAGGTAGAGGCCAGGCAGGTAAAGGTCACCCTATAGGGGGAGGCTCGACCAGATATTATGCTCTTCCTACTCGTATAGAGGCAGTTGCATCCGACTCCGTTATTGCATGTATTGTTCCGGTCTATCATAGAGACGCGTCAGTCTTATTTGATCCAGGCTCCACTTATTCCTATGTGTCATCTTACTTCGCTCCGTATTTGGGCGTATCCCATGATTCTTTGAGTTCTCCTATTTATATGTCTACACCTATAGGAGATTCTATTGTTGTTGACCATGTGTAATGGTCGTGTTTGGTTGTTCTTAGTGGTTTTGAGACCAAAGCCAATTTATTATTGCTCAGTATGGTAGATTTTAATATTATTTTGGGCATGGACTGGTTGTCGCCCCATTATGCTATTCTTGATTGTCATGCCAAGATCGTGATGCTGGCTATGCCAGGATTTTTATGGTTAGAGTGGAGAGGTACCTTAGATTATACTCCCAGTAGAGTTATTTCATTTCTTAAAGCTCGACGGATGGTTGAGAAAGGGTGTGACAAGTATCTAGCTTATGTGATAGATGTCAGTATTGATACCCCTACGGTTGAGTCCGTTCCAGTAGTAAGGGATTATCCTAATGTATTTCCAGCGATTTTTAGGGCATACAACCCGATAGAGATATTGAATTTGGTATTGATTTGTTGTCTGGTGCTCATGCCATCTATATTCATCCATATCATATGGCTCCTCCTAAGTTGAAGGAGTTGAAGGAACAATTATTGGAATTGCTTGATAAGGGCTTCATTCGGCCCAGTGTGTCACCTTGGGGTGCCCTAGTCTTGTTTGAAAAAGGATGGTTCTATGTGTATGTGCATTGATTATCGCCAGTTGAACAAAGTTACAGTGAAGAACATATACCCATTGCATCGTATTGATGACCTATTTAATTAGTTACAGGGTGCTAGAGTGTTTTCCAAGATTGACTTGCGTTCAGGCTATCATCGGTTGAAGATTTGAGAGCCAAGTATCCTGAAGACTACTTTCAAGACTCGGTATGGTCACTACGAGTTCCTTGTGATGTCATTTGGGCTGACCAACGCCCCAGCAACATTCATGTATCTGATGCACAGTGTATTCCGGCCTCATTTTGACTCATTTGTCATTGTGTTTATTGACGATATTTTGGTGTACTCACGGAGTCGAGAGGATCATGAGCAGCACATGAGAACTGTGCTTTAGATCATGAGAGAAAAGAATTTATATGCAAAATTCTCAAAGTGTGAGTTCTGGATAGATTCAGTGGCATTTTTGGGACACGTAGTGTCGAATGAGTGGATCAAAATGGATCCGAAGAAGGTTGAAGTAGTGCAGAGTTATCCTAGACCGTCCTCAGCTACAAAGATCTAGAGTTTTCTTGGTTGGGAGGGCTATTACCGTCGATTTGTAGAGGATTCCTCATCTATTGCAGCACCTATGACCATGCTAACCCAGAAGGGTGCTCCGTTTAGGTGGACAGAGGAGTGCGAGGAGATCTTTTAAAAGCTCAAGACAGCTTTGACTACGGCCTAAGTATAGGTATTGCCTACAGGTTTGGGGTATTATACTGTATATTGTGATGCGTTGCGGATTGGTCTCGGTGCAGTGTTGATGCAGAACGATAGGGTGATTGCCTACGCGTCCACAGTTGAAGGTGCATGAAAAGAACTATCATGTCCACGACCTTGAGTTAGCAGCTATTGTTCATTCCTTGAAGATTTGGCGGCACTATTATATGGTGTCCCTTCTGAGATCTACACTGATCACCGGAGTTTGCAACATCTGTTCAAATAGATTGATCTTAACTTGCATCAGCGGAGGTGGTTAGAGATGCTTAAGGATTATGATATCTCTATTCTATACCATCATGGGAAGGCCAATGTAGTGGCCGATGCCTTGAGTCCTATGGCACAGAGTTTGGGAAGCTTAGCATATCTACCAGCAGTAGAGAGGCCATTGGCATTGGATGTTCAGGCCTTGGCTAACCAATTTTGTTAGATTGGATATTTCTGAGACAACTCGAGTTTTGGCTTGTATGGTCTCTCAGTCTTCTCTTTATGATCATATCAGGGAGCATCAGTATGATGACCTTAAGGACACGATTCAGCACGGTGATGCTAAGGAGGTCGCTATTGGAGATGATGGTGCATTGAGGACGTAAGGCAGGCTTTGTGTGCCCAATATAGATTGTGTGCGTGAGTTGATTCTCTAGGAGGCTCACAGTTTGCGGTACTCCATTCATCTAGGTTCTGGGAAGATGTATCAGGACTTGAGGCAACATTATTGGTGGAGGAGAATGAACAAGGACATAGTGGAATATGTAGTCCGGTGTCTAAATTGCCAATAGGTGAAGTATGAGCATCAGCGGCCAGGTGGATTGCTTCAGAAGCTAGAGATTCTAGAGCGCAAATGGGAGTAGATCACTATGGATTCCATTGTTGGGCATCCATGGACTCAGCGAGAGTTTGATGCAATTTGGGTGATTGTGGATAGGCTGACAGAGTCAGATTTTTCATACTTGTGATGACTACTTATTCTTCCGAGCAGCTGGCTCGAGTTTATATCCGTGAGATTGTCAGCTTCATGGTGTGCCAGTATCTATCATATCTGATTGGGGTACATAGTTTACATCGGGGTTTTGGAGGGCCGTACAGTAGGAGTTAGGTACTCTGGTTGAGTTGAGCACAACATTTCACCCTCAGATGGACGGATAGTCTGAGCGCACTATTGAGATATTGGAGGATATACTCCGTGCTTGTGTGATAAAGTTTGGGGGGTTTTTGGGATTAGTTATTGCCACTGGCGGAGTTTGCCTACAACAACAATTATCAGTCGAGCATTCAGATGGCACTGTATAAGGCTCTGTATGGTAGGCGGTGTCGGTCTCCAATGGGTTGGTTCGAGGCATGCGAGGCTAGGCTATTGGGTACAGAGTTGGTTCAAGATGCTTTGGAGAAGTTTAAGGTGATTAAGGTTCGACTTCGCACAGTCTAGTCCACATGGAAGAGTTATGCGGATCGGAAGGTTCGCGATGTTGCATTCATGGTTGGAGAGTGGATCTTGCTCCGGGTTTTGGCCAATAATGGTGTTATGAGGTTCGGGAAGAAGGGCAATCTGAGCCCAAAAATTATTGGCCCATTCAAGGTATTGTGGGGAGTTGGGGAGGTTGCTTATGAGCTTGACTTGCCTCCTAGTCTAGCAGGAGTTCATCCAGTATTCTATGTTTCTATGCTCCGGAAGTATCACGACGATTCATCTCATGTGTTAGATTTTAGCTCAGTCTAGTTGGACAAGGATTTATCTTATGTTGAGGATCCGATGGCTATTTTGGACAGGCACGCTTGAAAGCTGAGGTCAAAGAACATTACTTCAATGAAGGTTCAATGGAGGGGTGAGCTGGTTAAGGAGGCGACTTGGGAGACCGAGCATGATATGTGCATATGTTATCCTCATATTTTCACCACTTCAGGTATGTCTCTATACTCGTTCGAGGACGAACGATTATTTTAAGATGGGGAGGCTGTAACAACCCAGCCGATTGTTTTGAGAGTATTATCCCTGATCCCATATTTACTGCTTTTTCCGTATCATTTTATGCTTATGTGACTTGACGAGAGGTTTTGTTTTTGGTTTCGGAGTGATTTGGGACACTTAGTCCCTAGAATGAAAGCTTAAGTTCTAAAAATTTGACAGTTGTTCGAACCGTGTGAAGACAACTCTCGAATGGAGTTTCGTCAGTTCTGTTAGATTTTTAGGTGATTTTGGACCTAGGAGCTTGTCCGGATTTTGAATTGGAGGTCTATAGCTGAATTAGGCTTGAAATGGCGAAAGTTGAATTTTTGGGAAGTTTGACCAGATGTGGATTTTTTGATATCGGGGTCGTATTCCAATTCCGAAAATTGAAGTAGGTCTGTAATGTCAATTGCGACTTGTTTGCAAAATATGAGGTCAATCGGACGTGTTTTGATAGGTTTCGGCATCGGTTGTAGAAGTTTGAAGTGTGAAAGTTTATTATGTTTGAATTGGAGTGCTATTCAATTTTTTAGTGTTGTTTGATGTGATTCGAAGGCTCGAATAAGTTTGTGTGATGCTTTAGGACTTTTTGGTATGTTTGGTTGAGGTACCGCGGGTCTCGGGTGGATTCAGGATGGTTAACAGACTAGAATTGGACTTAGTGTTATAACTAAAGCATTAGCAATTGCTGGTGTCTGGTTTCCTTCTACGCGTTCGCGGAGGTTCTCCCACGTTCGCGTAGGGGAAGTTGGAGTGCTGCTAGAGTTAAGACTTTGCGTTCACAATGTATGTCCGCATTCGCGAAGCACTGTGACCATAGGCCTACGCGTTCACGATTGGGTCCTCACATTTGCATAGAGGAAGGGGCAGATGGGTCACCAGGAAATTGGCCTACGCGAACGAGTAGAGGTGAATGCGTTCACGAAGGAGCAAGAAGTGGAAGCTCCGCGGTCGCGAGAGGGCACTCACGTTCATGAAGGAGAAATTTTTGGTCTGTAGTTATTTGTTCAACGCGAACGCATGAGTGAGGCAGCGTTCGCAAAGAAGGATTTACCTGGGCAGTAGATTATATTTCAAAAACGAGGATTTTGCCATTTTTATCCAAACTTGAGATAGAGAGCTCGGATTTGGAAGATATTTTAAGGGATTTTCAGAGGCATCGATTGGTTATGATTCTAGAGCTTAAAGCTCCATTGGAGCCCACCCGCCTCCCAAAAATCGTGTTCCCTCATTATTTTAGCGAGCTAATACCCGATCCAAGGCATTGTCGTATAATGGATCTCTTTTAATTCTCATTTCGGTTGTCAAATCTTCAATTTTTTTCAATTCAAAAAAATTCTAAAACGAGGTATTCCGACTCACTTTTGTAGTGAAACTCATGTATATAATTTACTAATTAGTTATTTTTACTGTGTTGTATGATTTTTGTGATCGTTTTTGATATAGTTATTTTTATTTTTATTTTTTATCCAGATTAGTTTATTTATGTGCAAAAAATTATGAAAATTATATATTGTTCTTTTGTTGAATAATTAGTGTTATATGTGACTTTAGTGTTGTATATATAATAATATGTGACTTTATTGTTATTTAGTGCCCTTTAGTATTATGTTGTGTCTATTGTTATGTAGTGTCCTTTAGCTTAGTAAAACTAATAATAAATTTTTGTTTATGTTGTTTATGTCCATTTAGAATAGTGTGATTTTAGATCTCTTTAATATTCTTTAGTCTAGAATAAAAACTAAGTGCCCTCATTAACTAACACGGTTAGAGTACTCAATTATGGATCAAATTTTAATCAACTGTTAAGTGTTTATTAAATGTATTACTAGATAACAATAAAATATTAGATATGAATCTTAAAATAATTAGTTGACAGTAGAAAATAGACGTCGCTGGATTTTTGGGTAAAATATAAAAGTTAACAAACAAATCATTATGAATGAAATAAATTGAATATTATTTAGTATTAAGTTTGTAGTATTTTTATATAAATAATTATTAAATATGTCTTCATTAGTTATGAAAAATAAATATTTAATTTTCTTATAACCCAAAAGTATCTGGAAAAAAGACGATAATTCAAACAAAACCCTGCCAAATTTTAGTAAACAAATGTAAAAAACTAACATATAAAATATTAATATAAAAATTTATCAATCTAAGTATTTTTATATGAATAATTATATATATCTTGATAAGTTATAAAAAGTAAATATTTAATTTTCTTATAACCCAAAATATCCAAAACAAAAAAAAGTTCAAACAAAACCCTACTGAATTTTAGTCAAAAAATGTAAGAAACTAACATATATAATATTAATATCAAAAATTTATTAACCTAAGTAATAATATAGAAAATTTATTGATTAAATATTAATATAAAAATATCGCAATATTTTTAAATATGTTAAACGATTAAAGAAAAAAATAGTTTAATTAACATTCTTCTATTTGCAAACATTGTCATGGAGCTTCTGATCGGCTCCAACTCTATACCACTATAAAATGGCAAAGAGTCGTCGATGCAGCTTTTACCCGAGAGGTCAGGATCGATATCCACACGGAGCTAATATTGGTTGGGAATTGGGTTTCTATCCAATCTAGCTATGTGTGTTGCTTTTAATTGCACTTCTAACCATATTTGGATTTGTTGTTATTCTACTTTTAAATGCTACTGATTGCTGAAAGTAATCTAAGTATAATATTTTTGCAAGAGTTTTCTCAATTTATAAAAAGCACTAGGGAAGTGACTTACACCTAAGTGAGTTTCTAATGAGATCTAAAATTTAGGACAAGCTTGTTATATATGGGGCCGTGATATAACCGTTGCACATAATTACTCACTTTATACCTCTTGATAGTTTGAGTGACTTTTCCCTAAGTAGCTTTCTCAAGCCCAATTGGGTGTTCAAACAATGAAAGCAAAATTGGCTCAAGTCGGGTATTACTATCTCTAGGTTTAACCCTTTAATTGGGGCTATCAATCTCTTGAATGCACCCCAATTTCTTGTTAGCCTGAATTTTCTAGACTTAGTCCCTCTTTCTCAAGAAGAGTCTAGGTCATAAAGGCATGAATCAATGTTTGCAACCACCAATTCTACAATTAAAGCATGAATCAAGCTAAATATCACTAACCCATAAACAATTAAGTCCTAAAATTGAAGACCCATTAAATACCCATACTAGGGTTGGGTTACAACCCTAGCTAATGGGTTTAGCTACTCATAATCAAGGTTGAAATCAAAGATGAAGATGAAATATCAGCCATAAAAGTTGATTACAAGAATAAAATCTAAGAATATAAGCTAGAGTTACTCTAAAATTACTCAAAGTGGTAAAGTACGGCTGTTCACGAGCTCCCTAATACAAAAGATAACCTAAAAATGTGAAAAAGATCTATTTAAATACAACTAGAATTATTGGACAAAACTACCCCTACTGAGGTTCCGCTGTCGGCGGAATACTAAGCGCCTCAGCGCATGAACTTTTGCGGCCGCGCAAAAACAAGCGCAGACCGCGTTTCTTCAATCTTGGACTGGGACTGGGCTAGGTTTCGCGAACAACGTAAATTCTGCCGCATCAGCATTGGCTTCAATCGCAGCTGCGTAAAATGTTCGCGGACCACGCTCTTCATTTGAGCTCATATTGCAATGTCTCTGATTCTTTCTCTCGCTCTCAGCAGAATTTGCACTGCGGCCGCGTCATGTATTCCGCGGCCGTGCTATTTTATTGTGGTCAGCGGTCCCTGTCTGCATCCAAAATACCTTCTCTGAACCTCAATTTCGCGGATCGCGTAATCGTGGCCGCCTCAGCGGTAGACCTCCCACCACCGCTCTTTTTCTTCGCTATCAGCCCTTTTATTTCAGCTTTGAACTTGTGCAAATTTAACTCCTTCATAAGTTGATTATCGCTTCCTTACCTCATTTTGACCAAACCCTACAGACAAGCACAATAAGTTAGTTTTCGAGAATACTTTTACATATTTTTGATCTAAAACCTAAGCAAAAGAGAGCATAAGATAGGCTAGAATCCATAGTTATCAGTGTGCAGAGAAGTTATGATCAATTCCATGAGTTTTATAGAACTCAAGGAACTTAGAGTTTTCAAAATTCAGTTCCATGGTTTGTTCTTATACTTGAAACAGCACGACCCAGTTTCTGTCCGGATACCAGTCTGGATTGTTTCCTCTCACTTTATCCTGCACCAGAAATCACAAGTTAGTCTTGGGAACCAGACAAGCTTGGGTCCTTTTTTATTTGGAAAAGGATGAACAGATCTCTTCTTTCCCAGAAGGGAAGAAGATTAACGATTCTTTTCTTATTGACCTTAATCCACTTAGTTTGTACAAAGGAGTTGACTTTGGGTTCCTCTTCCTTCTTCACATTTTTTAAAATCTCAAAGGTGTTCTTAAACTAGGCATGAATTAAAGCAGGGCAAGTTCTCTTAAGTGTCCTACCTTCCCACAATGTATACACATCTTGTTATCAGGAATTCCTACATGCTTTGGATCAAACCTGGGTACAGGTTTTCTATAGCCAATTACTGATTTGGTAGTGGTGAATTTCCATTTATCCAATTTAGTGCATATGAGGATTTATGCCACTTTCTTAGCCTAGATAGTTCATATTTTTCCTTTTCAAGATTTTCTTGCAGTACTTTGCTCCTACAATCAACATCACAAAGACTATCTTTAAGCTCTTTTAATTCCTTTTCAATATTATATTGCAGACCACTCATTTTTCCCTTACAATGTGTATTAGCTAACTGCTCATTTTTAGACATGAGCTCAAGAACTTGGTTCTTAAGATCTTTGACCTGTCCCTCAAGATCAACTTTGTCAGAATCAAGTTTTTTGTGGTCAAGTTTAACACATGAAAGGTTTCTTATTAACTGATCATTTCCAACACTCAACATATCTATCTCACTCATTATGGTCACTATTATGGTCATTAGTTGTTTCTTAGACATATCATGAATATTTTATTTAAGTTAGAAATACTTACCTGGTTTGTTTCATCTTCAGCCTCTGAGTCACTCATGGGCATCACCCCTATTACTTTTTCTTCTGTTTGACTTTTTAAAATTTCCATTAGTGCAATTTCAATGTTTTCATCTCTAAAATTAGCCTCCAAGGTCCTCCATATATCACGAGTAGAGATGCAAGAGGAGACCTTGTAGAGAATACTTCTTGGTAAACTTTTGTAGAGAAGATCCTTTGCTTTAACATTTTTCTGGATCACCTAACAATCTTCAGCATCATAATCCTCCTCTCTGTTGTTACATTTTTCCTTCACTATCCACTTTGGTGGGGATAATTGGTCCGTGATTGAAAATTATCCATAGGTCAAAGTTAGTGGCCCGAAGGAACATTTTCATACGCATCTTTCATTCATCATAGTGGTGTCCATCAAATATAGGAGGTCTTCCTATGTGCATTCCTAACTGTACCGGGGAATCGGTCTCTACTGCATGATGTGCATCTATCACAACATAAAGACTTATGGCATCTATCACAACACCTATAATCAGATACCAATTTCTCCAGAAGATCAAGAAAAAACCACATTCACATTCCCCCAAGGTACGTATGCTTACTGAAGAATGCCATTTAGACTATGTAATGCTCCTGCTACATTACAACATTGCATGTCGGCTATTTTCTCAGACATGACTGAGAAATTTCTTGAAATCTTCATGGATGATTTTACACTTTTTGGTATTGTCTCTATCATTTAACGTTGGTGCTTAAAAAATATGAAGAGACAAATTTGATTCTTAATTGGGAAAAATGTCACTTCATGGTAATAGAGGGAATTATTTTAGGACATAAAATTTTTGCTAAAGGGACAGAAGTTTATAAGGCTAAAATTGATCTTATAGCAGGATTACCCCCTCCTACCACTATCAAAGGCATTAGAAGTTTCTTAGGGCATGCAGGTTTTTATAAAAGGTTTATAAAAGATATTTTAAAAAATTTTAAAACCTCTGACTAATCTACTGATGAAAGATGTGAAGTTTGACTTTTCAGATAACTGCAAGAAAGTTTTTGAGATTCTCAAGAAATATTTGAGTAATGCTCCAATTGTTGTTTCCCCTTACTGGAGCCAGCCCTTTGAAATAGTGTGTGATGCAAGTGATAGCAGTTGGAGTGATATTGGGACAAAAGAGAGACAAGATTTTCAGACCTATTTACTACGCCAATAGAACCCTCAATGAAGCTCTAAAGAATTATGCCACAACTGAGAAGGAGCTGCTTGCAGTAGTATTTGCATTTGACAAATTTCGTTCCTATTTGATAGGAACAAAGGTTACAATTTATACTGATCATGCAGCTTTAAAGTACCTCTTAGCAAAGAAAGATCCTAGACCCAGATTGTTAAGATGGATACTCTTTTTGCAAGATTTTGATCTTAAAATAAAAGATCGAAAAGGTTCTGAGAATCAGGTAGCTGATCATTTATCTCGTTTGGAAAATCCTCCTACTGAGATATAAATTATTAAAGAGGAATTTCTCGTTGAACATATATTTTCAATCACATATATTATAAATCGACCACCTTGGTTTGCTGATATTGCCAACTACTTGGCTGGAGGATGGATTCCAAAAGATTTTTCTTATGAACAAAAGAAAAACTTAAAAAGAAGCAAGACATTATTACTAGAAAGATCTTTACTTGTTTATGTTTTGTGCAGATGACATAATCAGGGGATGTGTACCAGAGATAGAAATGAACAACATCTTAAGTCACTGCCATGATGCGGCTATAGGAGGACGCTATGGAGGAAGAAAGACAGCAGCTAAAGTACTTGAAGTTGGATTTTTTTGGCCTACTCTATTCAAAGATGCAAGAAATAATGTCGCCACTTGTGATAAATACCAGAGAATCGGTAACATTTCAAAAAGGGACGAAATGCCTCTTAACTTTATTTTTTTATGTGAAATCTTTGATGTTTGGGGCATTAATTTTATGGGTCCTTTTCCTCCTTCAAACGGCTATGAATATATTTTGGTAGCTGTTGACTATGTTTCAAAATAGGTAGAAGCAACTGCTACTAGAAAATTTGATGCTAATATTGTTTGTGCTTTTCTCAAGAAAAATATTTTTTCTAAATTTGGAACTCTACGAGTTATAATAAGTGATCAAGAATCTCATTTTATAAATAGACAATTCTCTAGTTTATTGTCAAGATATAGAGTAACTCATAAAATAGGAACTCTATATAATGCTCAAACAAGCGGGCAAGTTGAAGTATCCAATAGAGAATGAAAAAGAATTTTGAAAAAAACTGTTAGTTTTTCTCGAAAAGATTGGTCTTTAAAGTTAGATGATGCTTTATGGGCATACACAACTACTTTGAAAACTTTCATGGGTACATCCCTTTATAGACTAGTTTTTGAAAAAGCTTGTCATTTATATGTGAAATTAGAACATAAAGCATATTGGGCTATAAAATTGTTGAATGTGAACTTGCTAGATGAAGGTAAAAATCGTCTATAGCAACTTAATGAGTTGGAAGAGTTCAGACTTACATCATACAAAAATGCTAAATTGTATAAAGAAAAGACAAAAAAATTGCATGACAAGCTCATCCTCCATAAAGATTTTAAAGTTAGAGATCAAGTTCTGTTGTACAATAGTCGATTAATATTATTCCCAGGAAAGTTTAAGTCACGCTGGACAGGACCATATACAGTAACAGGAGTGACCCTCTATGCTGTCATTGAAGTACAACATGCAAATGGGGGAGACAAATTCAAAGTAAACGGTCATCGTTTGAAGCCTTATATCAGCAGATTCTTCGACAAACATGCTTCAACATCCCTTTTTGCCTAACTTTTAAAATAGGTCGAGCTGACGACGCTAAACTAAGAATTATTTTCTTCCCCTCTCTTTAATCGTTTAAGTAATTATTAGTAGTAACATATAATATTTCCTTTTTAGTAAATATATATAATAAAAAAACTTTTAAAAAAAGTAAAAACAGAATAAGTGCATATTTGTATTATATTATATATGTGTGTATATAGTATGTATTAACATATTTTGCCTTGATAAAGAAGAACTCCCATGATTTTGACAATGAAAGTTTTCTCCTATCATGAAAAAGAACATTTTCTTTGCCATAATCTTGTCTTTGTTATATGCGAGAGCTTGAGAAGCCAAGAAAAAGGAAATTAGGATAGAACCGGAAAAAAATCAGGGAAGCTCCTTTTTTTGTCGAAAGAATTTTTTTATTTCAACCAGATTTTCTATTTTACATCACCTGCCCTTTTGGACTCTAATAACAGGTCTCATGACTAAATCAATAAAACAAGAAGCTATACAACTAAGAGGTTGTCTCATAAGACCACTACTAACAATCGTAGATCTTCCTCTATCCTACTTGTTATGGTTTACAATTAGGATAACTATTTAAAGTAACCAATACAGGTTTCCATTTACATTTCTGTTGCCATGTTATGTGCACTTGGATGGTAATGTCTTTTACTCTGTCTTTGGCCTCTCTTTTCTGGTTCTAATATCTTCTATCATTGCGTTCCATCTAGATATGGTACACTACTGCTGCAAAAACCACTCCTAGGATTGTCTTCCTTGGGTTCCTACTATTAGCATTGGCAGATTACCACTTCACCTCAGCTTCCCAGTTTGCACACTTCTTTGATATTTTAGCCATCCTAGCATTCCTTTCCATAAGCTTTTTTAGAATGGATATTCAAAAAATAAGTGATCATGTGTTTCTTCAATATCTCTTTCACACAATGCACATGATTGAGGCACCTGAATTCTCCACTTTGCTAATCTGTCAGTAGTAATCAACCTTCTTTGTATTGCCATCTATAAAAAGAATTGATGCTTTGGCAGGATTCCAGTCAACATGACTAGTGATTTCCATTGGGCTTTAGGATACCTTGGGAGAGTATGTAGTTAGGCCTTCTTAATACTGAATTTTCCATTCAATGCAAAGGACTCTATGATTGTTAAGTCATTAGCCCACCATTCTCTAGCAGTGAATAGTTTCCTTACCAACCAGCTAGCCTACTTTGGTGCATCCATGGTAGTAATGTCCTTTTGTTTTATGTAATGACTGTGGATCCATCTAATCCATAGCTTATCCTTCTTTGCCATTATAGCCCATGGGAGTTTAGTCAAAGCAACCTTGTTCCATTTCTCATAATTGATAATATTCAGACCCCCAACAGCTCTTGGTTTGCACAGTATTTCCCAAGCAATAGGAGCTCTATGAGCATTATCTTGACTTCCAGTCCACAAGTAGCTCCTGCATATACTATTGACAAACTTGATAACTTTCTTTGGAATAAAGAATACCTATGTCCAATAGGTCTGCATTTCAAATAGGACACTCTTAATGAGTTGTAATCTTCCAGCTTAGGACAAAAACTTTAATGTCCAGCTTCTGATCCTATCAACAATCTTCTCAACTAGTGGCATGCATTGATGAATAGTGAGTTTCCTTGTGGATAGAGGAACTCCCAAGTACTTGAATGGTAGCTTGCCTAGTGTTAAGTGTAACTCTGCTAGCATTTTATCTTTGAAGTCCATAGGCACTCCTACTATATATAATGAACTCTTTTCCAGATTTGTTTGTAGCCTAGAAACAGTAGAAAAGTGTTCAAAAGCTCCCATCATTAGCTTCATGGATACTTCATCTTCTCTACAATACATCAGTAGATCATCTGCAAAGCAGATGTGTAAGACTTGTAATCTTGCACATTTAGGATGGAAGTTAAAGTCATGATTCTGAATAAGTGTCTTCAAAGATCTATTCAGGTACTCTATTTCCAGCACAAACAAATATGGAGACATTGGGTCTCTCTGCCTTAGCCCCTTCCTTGCTTCAAATCTGTTAGTTAGTTTACCATTCAATAATAATGTATAACTAATAGTAGTTACACACTCCATGATTAATGTTACCATCTTATACGGTATCCCAAACTCAAGCAGTATTGATTTCAAGAAACTCCATTCAACTGAGTCATATGCTTTTCTGATATCTACTTTGATCATGCATCTAGGAGAAACTACCTTTTAAGTGTAACCTTTAATCAGTTCATGAGCCGTTATAACATTGTCAAGGATGTTTCTCCCTTTTATGAAGGCTGATTGTGAAGCCCCTACCAATAAATCCACAACTAGTTTAAGCCTTGCTGTAAGTACCTTAGCAATGATCTCGTAAAGTGTAGAACAACAAGCAATATGCCTAAATTCCTTCACATAAGTAGGATTCTGAACCTTGGGGATCAAAGTAACTGTTGTGCAATTAATTTCTTTTAGTAGTCTACTAGTTTCAAAGTATTTTTGTACTGCTTCTGTGACTTCCCCACCAATGATTGGCCAAAATTCTCTAAAGAATTAAGTAGGGTATCCATCAATACCAGGTGCTTTGTCACTACGGAGACTTTGCACAATCTAACTTATTTCCTCTGGTGTTACAGGTTGTAACAGTTGTTGTTGCTGATTCAGGGTTAGACAAGGACCATTTCTTTCTATATTGACATCAATTCCTGGTAATTCATCTGCTTATTTTCCAGTAATTGTTGAAAGAACTGAATAATTCCTTTAGTATCTGCTTAGACTCAGTTATCTTTATCTATTGTTTATTATAGATACAGCTAACCTTGTTCCTTGCTTGTCTGGCTCTCATGTAAGCATGAAAATATTTAGTGTTGAAGTCCCCTAGTTTGATCCATGTGGCCCTTGACTTCTGCTTCATTATTTGTTCTTGAATTGCTTCCCATTCTCTAAAAGTGACAAGGTCTTCCTTTCCTCTTCAATTAGTAAATTGTTCAAATAGTCTTCATTGAGCTTCCCCTGCATCTCCTTCAATGTGTCTCTTAGTTGAATTAACTTCTGATCAACTGAGGAGTGTTCCTGCTGGAAGCCCCTAGTTTGTAGCTCTACTAACTTCAACTTCCTCCAAATTGAATACATTGTATGACCTTGATTCTGTTGACTCCAAGTAGCCTGAACTGCTTCTTTATACTATTGTAGTTACATCACTATAGATAGTAACCTAAAAGGCCTTTTCACTTTTACCTTAATAACATCAATAATTATCAAAATAGGAGTATGATCTGAGTAACCTAGCAGCATGTATATGGCCTCCACCCCATTATACTCATTGAACCAATCAGCATTCCCAAAAGCCTAGTCTATATGACTATAAACTCTGATCTCTGTATCCCTCTTATTGCTCTATGAGAATTTGCACCCTCTTTTTGTGATTTATCCCACTCCAATATCATCAAGATAGCTTTGAAAGTCAGTCATTTCTGTTTGATGAACTGGAGTTCCATTCACTTTGTCATCTACATGTAGCACACTATTAAAATATCCTATTATAAGCCAAGGTCCATTACTTTGCATATTCCTCAAGCTCTCCAGATTGGCATTCTGTGTTAAACAATATGTAATCCATATATAAAGGTTATGTAGCTGGTAAAGGATGAATTCTTATCCTTAACTAGGAGTGTATCAGCTGATCTAAGCCATCCAGAACTTTTACTTGAACATTTACTATTTTCCAACCTATCCAGATTCTACCATTAGGTGCATAAGCATAGTTATCTTTGAACTGCCAATCATCACCCATCTTCCTTTGAATTGCTTTTTATCTTTATTGTTTAACTCTAGTCTCTAGACAAGCTATCATATCTACCTTATTCGTCAATAAGAACTTTCTGAATTCTAGTTGATTGTAAGACTTATTCAGTCCTCTTATATTCCAGGAACAACAATCATGGAGGATTATAATTAATGGGATTGCACTCATTTGCCCTTTGAGCTTCTTCATTACTAGAAGATCGCCCCTGCTGACTCTCATTTGATGGCCTTTCTAGTATTGTCAGGGGAGAAAATGCATTTCTTCTAATAAGTTCATCATAATTAATCTCCTTATGCTTTGTTTTGCCAGCTGATCCTTGAGTAACCACTGCATGTTTGCCTCTATTAGTCACCTGTATCTCTACTACTATTTCCTGTTGTGTAGGTTTCTCCTGAGGCAGAATCGTAGTGCTATTGTTTCCTGCATCTGTTGCTTTAGGTTTTCATTCCATTTTTGTTCTCTTCTTTCTTCTTCTTTTATGCTATTTTGGTTTCTCGTCTTGTTGTGTTACTTGTTGGCACTTAGCACTATCATGACCAAATTTGTTGCAATCCAAACAAAACTTTGGTTTCCATTCAAAATCCACTCTCTGCATCCAGCTCCTCCCATCAGGCTTTTCAATGAGAATTTCATCTGATAATGGCTGTGTGATGTCCATTTCAACAAGTATTCTAGCATATGAAATCCTTTCACATTATGCTGTAAGTTTATCAGTGCAGATAGGTTTGCCTAATAGACTAGCAATCCTACATAGGTTTTCCTCAGCCCAACACTAAACAGGTTGCCCAGGTAAATTAACCCATACAGGAACTATCCTCATAGATTCATTCTGAATCTGAAAATCTGGATCCCAATCCTTTAATACCATAGGTCCGCTATTGAAGGTATAAGGGCCATTTTGCACAATTAGGTTTTTCTCCTCTAATATACCCGTCATCATGCAGAAGTACTGTTGGTGTCGCGACTAGATTCCATATGCCATAGATGAATTTGAGCATCTCCTTGAACGGCAGATTTCTCCCTAGAACGTATCCAATCAAAGCTATTTTCCATCGCTGGCATTGCTATTCTAACTCCTTTGGGTTTGACTTGGAAAATTTCACTCCATCCTTTACTACCAGAGGATAGAACTTCAGTTGCATGCCTTGTATTTGATTTCTGTTGCATTTGACTACCTCTGCCATGGTCTGCTTTGTACTTTGAGACCCAGCAGAGTAGGTTAATTTTCGTGCCGCTGTCAACAATCCTGGTTCCATTACTTGCGATTCATTCTTCTCCATTTCTGGCGGGGCTTGCATGATAGTAGGGGCACTCCCCATGCCTGACATCCAATGTAACAGTTGCATTGGGGCCAATTTATGAGGAATACCATTTTCTGGAGTAATTAATCTACTTCTATTATGAATTGGAAGAGGTGATTGTGTAGGGAGTGTAGGTTGATTACGGTGAGTCATCGTGGCCAGTGAGGTTAGCTACCTTGCTCAACGATTGTCAGAGTTTCTCTCTCTACATTCTCTCTGTACATTCTTCCAAAGTATTGCATTATGTCATCAGGGAAGCTCCTTTATATCCTTTTACTTTTAATTTATTTATCATGAGGACATGACATTATCTAAGCTTGGGGTAGAAGAATATGTTTTTGATATATGTGTTTCTTTTAAGTTTTTTTTTTGTTCTGTTTAATATAAAAAACGTATAATTTACAACCGAAAATATATTTTTAGTAAAATTATAATATTTTAAAAAAAACTAAGAAAAAATAAAAATAAAATTTGAGTTGCCTTATTCTTAAGGAATTATGTCATGTACTTCCATAGATTTCTTGTTCAGTTCTTTGCCATGGTCGTAATATTTTGAACTGAACAGTTTTTAAGACTTTTAGTTGTTTAAAAACAATTTTGTTAAATAAGTTGACTAAACTTGATTTGACTTGAAAAGAATGACACTTAGAAAAGACGAATTCGATTAAGTGCCATTCATGAGTTTTATTGTCACGACTCAAAATCAACCGTCGTGATGGCGCCTATCGTGGAACTAGGCCAACCTCTAATTAACAACTCATCATAGCAAAATAACTTTGAAAATAAAGACGGAAGCAGTTAAAATTTAAGAAACCTTTTGAAAAATGGAATAAATCCTAAAACACGATACAATCCATCCCAAAACCGGGGTGTCACTGAGTACATGAGCGTATAAATCATAATACAGTCTACTATAATGTCTAGAGAAATAAACTAAAAATACAACTAGTGATAAAGAAGGAGGGTCAAGGCCTGTGAACGCCGTGCAACTACCTTGATAGTCTCCAAACTCTGAAGCCTCAATCAACAACCACTGTCGTGACCAGAAATGCCTGGATCTGCACACAAGGTGCAGGGAGTAATGTGAGTACATCTAACTCTGCAAGTAACAAGACCAAACTTTGGACTGAAAGGTAGTGACGAACTCAACCGGTATAGATAAAATAGAAATAACTGAGCAGAAATATAGGCATGCTTTCAAATTAAATAGGAAGTTCAAAACAGTAAAGTAGAGCAGATCCGAACAGTGTAAAGAATATAACTCTGCTATCTCTACATGCCAATGCACATGCTGTATATGATGCACCATGCTGCCAGCCTCATGTACTCAAACTATCAAATGCTCGACCACTTGGTACTTTATATGGCCCATACGGTCCAGGGAAGATCCATCCCGGAATATATACATCACT
Organism: Nicotiana sylvestris; assembly: GCF_000393655.2. Taxonomy (NCBI): domain Eukaryota; kingdom Viridiplantae; phylum Streptophyta; class Magnoliopsida; order Solanales; family Solanaceae; genus Nicotiana; species Nicotiana sylvestris. The sequence goes on from NC_091060.1 coordinate 86,112,696, forward strand.
GACCATCAGTCACCCAGTACCGATGAAGGCCAATCCAGCCCTACGGAGAAGATCTATCTCCAGATATCAAGTACTTCGGACAAGATCCATGTCCAGGGAAGATCCATCTCTCAATAGTATCCACCGCACTTGCTGGGGTTATGTACAGACTCCGGAGGGGCTCCTACAGCTCAAACGCTATCACAAATCAGTATAACCGTTGCGGCTTGCAGCCGGATCCCATAACTGTCTCTCATAATCAGGCTCTAGGCTTCAGACAGTCATCAATCTCTCCAGTCTCACTCACGGGCTCACAATGTCATGAAAACTAGCTCGAAACAATGATATTATGTATCAATAAATAACAACTGAAACTGAGATATGATATGAAATGCATGAACATAACTTAGTACATAATATCAATGAAATTAGTGAGATGATAGCAAGGAACGCCCACTAGGGATCCCAATAGTATCGGCATAAAGCCTAAACATGATATCTAGCATGATTGACAGCTCAATTACTTTATCACATGATGAAAACACGGATATCAACAAGATAGAGTCACTATACAGTGCCATGTAATCAACCAGATCCCAATTCTCACGGTGCACGTCCTTCACTTGGCATGTGCGTCACCTCTATACAAATCACATAACATATAATTCGGGGTTTCGAACCCTCAGATCCAAGATTGAAAGCATTACTTACCTCAAACTGAGCAAATCTCTACTCTGAAATGTCTTTGCCTCTCAAATCGGTCTCCAAACTTCCCAAATCTAGCTACATGTAGTGCAATACAATCAATATAGGCTAAAGGGATCAATTCCACAAGAAAAGTGCTAAATCATAACCAAAAATCTGAAATTAGCTCAAACCCGACCCACGTCTCGAAATTCGACAAAAGTCACAAAACGCGAAAGCCCATTCACTCACGAGTCTAACCATACCAAATTTACAAAATCCGACATCAAATGGCCATTCAAATCCCCAATACTAACTTTCCAAATCCCTAGCCTCAAAACCCCAAATTTCACCTCAACACCACACAATCTAGGTGGGAAAAACAATAGAGAAACAGGTTTATGATAAAAAACGAGTACAAGAAGCTTACCTCAATAAACCCCTCAAAAATCCTCTCCAAAATCGCCTAAGTCCGAGTCCAAAATGTTGAAATAAGACTAAAATTGCGAACCCTTTTAAACATTCTGCCCAGGCTTTTCGCACGTGCGGCCATCTATCTACACCTGCGGGCCCGCTTCTGCCGAAGTCACTTATCCAGCTGCCTCTGCTTCGCGATCACAGGACCACATCTGCGCATATCGCGGGGCGAAAATCATATCGCACCTGCGGATCAATCTCGCATCTGCACTCTTCTGCCTGTTTCTACGACCATCGCAGGTGCGGGAAAGTCTTTGCACCTGTGACCTTTGCCCAACTCTTCCTTGGCCTTTTTTGCGATTCATGCCACGCGTATGCGGGCTCGCACCTAGGTGCCTACTGTGCAGGTGCGGTTACACTAGTAGCAACACTTCAGCTGCTTCATCAACTCAAAATTAAGTCCGTTAACCACCCGAAATCAACCCGAGGCCCCCGGGACCTCAACCAAACATACCAAAAAGTCTTATTGCCTGATACGAACTTGGTCGAATCCTCAAATCACCTCAAAAACATCAAAAACACGAATTACCCACAAATTCAAGCCTAATGAACTTTGAAATTTCCAAATTCTACAAACGACATTAAAAACCAATCAAATCACGTCTGATTGACCACAAATTTTGCACACAAGTCATAAATGACACCACGAACCTTCCCCAACTTCCGGAAATCCAATCCAACCCCAATATAAAAAAATCTACTCCGGTCAAACTTTCAAAAATTCCAACTTTTAGCATTTCAAGCCTAATTCTACTATGGACCTCCAAATCACAATCTACATGCGCTCCTAAGTCCAAAATCACCTAACGGAGATTACAGAACCATAAAACTTCAAATCCAAGGTCGTTTGCACATAAGTCAACATCCGGTTAACTTTTCCAACTTAAGCTTTCAAATAAGAGACTAAGTGTCTTAACTCCTTCTGAAATTACTCTGGACCCAAACCAAATAACCCGATAGGTCATAATACAACTTTAGAACACAAAAGAAGTAGAAAATGGCTGAATAGGGCTACAACTCTCGAAACAACCGGCTGGGTCATTACATCCCCCCTCTTTAGTGAACATTCATCCTCGAATGGGTCTAGAAACATACCTGGAGCCATAAATAGGTGTGGATATCTGCTCCGCATCTCCCGCTCAGTCTCCCAAGTATCCTCCTCCATGGGTTGACCTCTCCACTGCACTTTCACTGAAGCTATATCATTTGACCTCAACTTTCGGACCTGCCGCTCCAAAATGGCAACAGGCTCCACATCATAAGTCAAATCACTATCTAACTGAGTCGTGCTAAAATCCAAAACATGAGACGGATCGCCGATATACTTCCAGAGCATAGAAACATGAAATATTGGGTGCACACTTGACAAGCTAGGTGACAAGTCAAGCTTGTAAGCCACCTCCCCAATCCTCTGAAGTACCTTAAAAGGCCCAATGAACCGAAGGCTCAACTTGCCCTTCTTCCCGAATCTCAGAACACCTTTCATGGGTGAAAAACCTTTAGCAGAACCTTCTACCCAACCATGTAATACACATCATGAACCTTCCTATCGGCATAACTCTTTTATCTTGACTGCGCTGTGCGAAGCCCCTCATGAATCAATTTAACCTTGTCCAAAGCATCATGAACCAGGTCAGTACCCAATAGTCTAGCCTCGCTCGACTCAAACCAACCCACCGGAGATCTATACCGTCTCCCATATAAAACCTCATATGGATCCATCTAAATACTAACCTGATAATTGTTGTTGTAAGCAAACTCCACGAGCGGCAAAAACTAGTCCTATAAACCCCCGAAATCAATGACACAAACATGTAACATGTCCTTTAATATTTGAATAGTGCGCTCGGACTGCCCGTTCATCTGAGGGTGAAATGATGTGCTCAACTCAACTTGAGTGCCCAAATATCGCTACACGGCTCTCCAAAACTACAATGTAAACTACGTGCCTCTATCTGAACTGATGGAAACTAGCACACCGTGCAGGAGAACAATCTCTCTGATGTAAATCTCAAACAATCAATCTGAAGAATAAGTAGTACTCACAGGAATGAAGTGGGCGGACTTGGTCAGCTGATCCATAATCACTCAAATAGCATCAAACTTCCTCGAAGTCCGTAGGATCCCAACTACAAAATCCATTGTGATTCGCTCCCACTTCCACTCTAGAATCTCTATCTTCTGAAGCAATGTACCCAGTCTCTGATGCTCATATTTTACCAGCTGACAGTTAAGACACTAAGCTACAAACCCAACTATATCCTTCTTCATTCTCCTCCACCAATAGTGTTGCTTCAAGTCCTAGTACATCTTCGCGGTACCCGGATGGATGGAATACCACGAGCTGTGGGCCTCCTCAAGAATCAACTCTTGTAGCCCATCTATAAGGGCACATATATCCCCTATACATCCTGAACACCCCATCATCTCTGATAGCCACATCTCGAGCATCATCGTGCTGAACCTTGTACTTGAGTACAAGCAAATGAGGATCATCATACAGGCGCTCTATGATGCGATCAAATAAGGAAGATCGAGAAACCACACAAGCTAGGACCCAATTAGGCTCCAAAAGATCCAATCTCGCGAACTAGTTGGCCAAAGCATGAACATTAACTGCAAGACGTCTCTCCCCAACAAGAATGAATGCAAGACTGCCCATACTCACTTTCCTCGTGCTCAAGGCATCGGCCACCATATTGGCCTTTCCCGGATGATACAGAATAGTAATATCATAACCCTTTAGCAGCACCAACCATCTCTGCTGCCTCAAATTGAGATCCTTCTATTTAAACAAGCGCTGGAGGCTATGATGATCAGTAAATACCTCATAAGACACACCATAGAGATAGTGCCTCCAAATCTTCAATGTATGAACAATGGAAGCCAACTCCAAATCATAACCATAGTAGTTCTTCTCATGGGTCTTCAACTGGCGTGAAACATAAGTAATTACTCTACCCTCCTGCATCAAAACATACCTAATATCAATCCGAGAAGCATCACAATATACTGTATAAGAACCAGAAGCTGATGGTAGAACTAGAACTGGAGTTGTGGTCAAGGCAGTCTTGAGCTTCTGAAAGATCTCCTCACACTCATCCAACCACCTGAAAGGAGCACCCGTTTGGGTCAATTTGGTCAAGGGTGATGCAATAGACGAGAAACCCTACACAAGCCAGTGGTAATAACTAACTAATCCAAGAAAACACCGAATCTCTATAGCTGAGGACGGTCTTGGCCAACTCTAAACCACCTCTATCTTCTTTGGAATACCTATATACCCTCACTAGATAGCACGTGCTCCAAGAACGCCACTGAACTGAGCCATAACTCACACTTGGAGAACTTAGCATAAAGCTTCTCCTCCCTCAACCACTGCAACACAATCCGCAAATGTTGTGCATGCTCTTCCTAGCTACGAGAGTACACCAGGATATCATCAATGAATACCTTGATAGTCTCCGAACTCTGAAGCCTCAATCAGTAACCGCCGCCGTGACAAAAAATGCCTGGATCTACACACAAAGTGCATGGAGTAACGTGAGTACATCTAATTTAGTAAGTAACTAGTCCAAACTTTGGCCTGAAAGGTAGTGACGAACTCAACCGGTACAGATAAAATAAAAATAAGTAAGCAAAAATGTAGGCATGATTTCAAATTAAATAGGCAGTTCAAAACAGTAAAGTAGAGCAGATCCGAACAGTGTAAAGAATATAACTCTGCTATCTCTACATGCCAATGCACATGCTGTATGTGATGTACCAGACTGTCAGCCTCATATGCTCACACTCTCAAATGTGCAACCACTCGGTACTGTATATGGCTCATAAGGCCCAGGGAAGATCCATTCCGTAATATATACATTACTAACCATCAGTCACCTAGTACCGAGGAAGGCCAATCCAGCCCTACAAAGAATATCCATTTACATGTATCAAGTACTTCGGATAAGATCCATGTCCAGGGAAGATCCATCCTCAATTATATCAACCGCACTCACTCAAGGTGTATACAGACTTCGGAGGGGCTCCTACAGTCAAAGCGCTATCACAAATCAATATAACTGCTGCGGCATGCAGCATGATCCCATAACTGTCACTCATAATCAGGCTCTCGGCCTCACTCAGTCATCAATCTCTCCAGTATCACTCACGGGCTCATAATGTCATGAAAACTAGCCCGAAACAATGATATTATGTATCAATAAATTACAACTCAGACTGAGATATGATATGAAATACATGAACATGACTGAGTACATAATATCAATAAAATCGGTGAGATGACATCAAGAAACGACCACTAGGGGTCCCAACAGTACCGGCATAACGCCAAACATGATATCTAGCTTGATTGATAGCTTAATTATTTTATTGCATGATGAAAAACATGGATATCAACAATATAGCAAAACTATACATTGCCATGGAATCAACCATGTCATAATTCTTACGGTGCACACCCGTCACTTGGCATGTGTGTCACCTCAATACCAATCATATAACACATAATTCGGGGTTTCGAACCCTCAAAACCAAGTTTGAAAGCGTTACTTACCTCAAACTGAGCAAATCTCTACTCTGAAATGTCTTTGCCTCTCAAATCGATCTCCAAACGTCCCTAATCTAGCCACAAGTAGTATAATACAATCAATATAGGCTAAATGGATCAATTCCACAAGAAAAGTACTATCACAGCCAAAAATCTGAAATCGGCTCAAGCCCGGCCCTCAGACCCACGTCTCAAAATTCAAAAAAAGTCACAAAACCCGAAATCTCATTTACTCATGAATCCAACCATACTAAATTTATCAAAATCTGATATCAAATGGCCATTCAAATCCCCAAAACTCACTTTCCAAATCCCTAGCCTCAAACCCCCAAATTTTACCTCAACACCACACAATGTAGGTGGGAAAATAATGGGGAAACAATATTTATGACAAAAATAAGTACAACAAGTTTACCTCAATAATCCCCTAAAAATTCCTCTCCAAAATCGACTAAGTCTGAGCCCAAAATGTTGAAATAAGACTAAAATCGTGAACCCTTATTTTTAAATATTCTGCCAGGCTTTTCGCACCTGCAACCATCTATCCGCACCTGTGGGGAATCTTCTACGGTTAAATTCTCGCTTCTACGGAAGTCACTTATCCAGCTACGGATCAATCTCATATCTGCGCCCTTCTACCCACTTCTGCAACCATCGCAGGTGCAGGAAATTCTTTGCACTTGCAACCTCTGCTCAACTCTTCCTTCGCCACTTCTGCGATTTATTCCACGTTTCTGTGGGCTCGCACCTATGGTTCCCACTCCGCAGGTGTGGTAACACCAGTAGCAACAACATTTTAGCTACTTTGTCAACTCAAAATTAAGTCCGTTAACGACCCAAAACCAACCCGAGGCCCCCGGGACCTCAACCAAACATACCAACAATTCTTATAGCCCGATACGAACTTAGTCAAATCCTCAAATCACCTCAAACATTATCAAAAATATGAATTACCCACGGATTCAAGCCTAATGAACTTTGAAATTTCCAAATTATACAAACGACGTCAAAACCAATCAAATCACGTCCGATTGACCTCAAATTTTTTTCACACAAGTCATAAATGACACCATGAACCTACTCCAACTTCCATAAATCCAATCCGACCCTGATATCAAAAAGACCACCCCTGGTCAAACATCCAAAATTTCAACTTCGGCATTTCAAGCCTAATTCTACTACGGGCCTCCAAATAACAATCAGACGCGTTCCTAAGTCCGAAATCACCTAACGGAGCTAACAGAATCATCAAACTTCAAATCTGAGGTTGTTTGTATATAAGACAACATCCGATCAATTTTTTCAACTTAAGCTTTCAAATAAGAGACTAAGTGTCTCAATTTGTTCTAAAATCACTCCGGACCCGAATCAACTAACTTGATAAGTCATAACATAGCTGTAGGAGACAAAAGAAGCAGAAATAGGGGAACGAGGCTACAACTCTTTAAACGACTGGCCGAGTCATTAAATCTATGATCACTTTTCTAAGATCATACTTACTTATTGGTGATTGAAATCATAGTTTTCGTTGGCCCAAGTGTATTTTGTGGTTAGCTTATATTGTCTGGTTCTCCTGCTTATCTGGAAATTCAGAACTTGCCTTAAATGTGGATTGATGTGAAATTCAAGGTAGATCTTTGAGTTAAGAAATGAATGTAGGCCTTCTTTGTTGAGCCATAGCCTAAATTGGCCTACCTTAATGGTTTTTATCCCTAGTTAGCCCAGTTGAGCCTAAATAAATTATCTCTTATTTTTTTGGTCGCCAAGCTTTAACCCTTAGCTTGTTTGTTGTTATGACTTGTTCTTTGTTCACCCAATTCCCTTTTGGGAACTTTAAGAGCTCATCTAAATGTAAAATTCTAGCGTGAGGTGTAATTGCAAAAATAATTAGTGAAAGAATAATTGTTTGAGGTAGTCGATCTTTTGAGATGCTGTCATGAGAACTAAAAAAAATTAATAGTTTCTTCCGAATTTCGAAAAATAAATAAATAGCTTTGGCAACTCCATAAAAAAAGAGAAAATTTGAAAGGGATTAAACAAAATAGAGGTTTATTATTTAAATGAGATGAAATGCAATTGTACTTAAGAGATAAAATAAATGTGTAGTGTCTATAGGGAATTTGAGTCACTATTATCTATATGTATCCTACCCATTCCTAAGCCTACTTTACAACCTTGCAAAAGTTCTACATGATCTTAACTCAGAGACTCCTATATTAGTGGAGAACCACATGATAGTCAAGCTTATGGTTATTTCCAGTAGCTTGAAGTACTTCTTTGTTGAGAGTGAGCGTATTTTTTTTATCTATGCCCTTCTTTGATCCTATATCTATATATTATGTGATATATGAACATCTCTCTTCATTCGGTGAGACACACTTGGGATTAGAAAATATTATGATTTCAGTTCTCAATAGGTGAACATATGTACAACTGAAAGTTGTTTGAATTCGTAGATTGGTCTTAGTCAATTCTTCTTTGTCAGAACCTCTCATGATTTCACTTAAAATGTTTAGTTACTATGTTCATTTGTTTTTTTTGCTCGAGTACGAGTAAAAGTTTAAGTATGAGAGAATTTGATAAGTGTATTTTACCAGATGCTAATCATATAATTTCTCTCATAAAAATATATAAATTATCATAATTCCTCCATATTTTAAACTTTATTTTGCAGGAATAATTATAGAAGAATTGTTGTGCGCAACATGAACAAATAAAATAATTATTGAAGAAAAATACAACAAAGAAGTGTAAGATTGACCTATGATTCATTACTACAGTGACAATGCACCAAATCTCGATTTTCTATGATGAAATCGATGAAATCTAAATTTAGAATGACAGAATTCTCATCTTTGCAAATTCAAAATCTAGATTTGCCATGGAAATCTAGCACCAAATTGAGAATTCGAATTCTCATATCTGCAAATGCAAAATCTAGATTTGCCATGAAAATCTAGCACAAAATCGAGAAGTCATCACGAAATTTACTTATATAAGAAGATGTTGTCCGATCAGAAGAGGGCATCGACATTGGAGACAAAGGATAGAGCTAGAATACTGAATTCAAATTCTTAATAAGCTTTTCTATTTTATTTCTTTCACTAGTATCGAGTTATCTTGTCTTTTAAATCACAATAGTGGTTTTGTTATTGTTTCTAAATACTCTAGTTCCTGCTTTTAATTAAATAGGGGGAATTATTCTTCTCGAATATTTTTTTCTATTTTCTTATTTAATGGACAAGAATATTTTCATTGTTAATACTAATTCCAGTATGGAGTAATATTTCTTGTATTGGAGAAAGATGGATCTTAATATTTCTATATAATAGTAGATATTATTCTTCAAATTCACATGCTTGAGCTAAAACGTTTTATTTAACTTTTATCTGCTTTTACAGCTAGACGTTATTTGATTTATTAACATCTATCTATCTTGTTCTACATATTAGCTATTTATTAATTTTATAATCGAGAGAGGCAGAAGAAATAATATAGTTAATTGTAGTATTGATATATGTTAATATTTATTCAGTAACATCTATCTCTTTTATGTTATAATTAATTGTACATTTATTTGTAATCGAGAGAATCGAATAGTGTAATAATCAATTATAACAAGTAGGGTAACCGAAAGGGACTTGCTAGCAAGAGCATGTTTTAGTTCAATCATATATTTCTGGTTCTTTAGTATTACTATTTTGAAGATTAATTTGTATAACCGAGAGGAGTGCAATTAATTATTCCACTTGAGTAATAATATATATTTGTAATCGTGAGAGGCATTTATACATTTTTTAGAAATAAAAATTGAGGAATAATAATTCTACTATATAATAAAAATCTTACGTAAAGTCAAGATCCCAACACCTTTTTATTATATTTGTGAAAAACATGATATGTTCTATTGCTCTATTCATGAATTTTTAGTCAATTAATTTACAACTCTACTCTTTCCGATTTTCTCAAATAGTAACTAAAACAAGAAACCTCTGTAGAATAGATAAATCAATCTCTGTGGGTTCGACATCTTTCTATAGTATTATTTGACAGAGTACGAGTTAGAATTTTATATACGCTAGACAGTCAAACGTCATCTTCCAACAAACTTGGACTTGAGTAACTTTGCGAAAAAATTACTGCCATGGAAGAACCTTCAACAACGATCTTGAGGACCTGGTTCTTAGAGCATTTCATCAGCTACATTAAGGACCTAATTCTTAGAATATTTCCTCTGAACAAACTTTGTCAATTATCAAAACCTCAATACTCAACAAAGTTTAAAAGTTGCTTCGGTTCTGACTATCAGTGGCGGAAATGTTATGTTAATAAAAACATAAATGTCATTACACGTTCTCTTCATAACCTCTCCCACCAGCCAGAATGCTATGTGCAAAGCCTCATCGATCTCCCTTGATTGTTATAACTAGGGTTAGGGTTTTTGTTTATATTTTGTTACATTTATTTCAATTTTGTTCTTTGATATAACAAAAGTATATTCCAATATTTATTGGATATGAATCCATCGTATCATATTCGTAATTCGTCCAACTTTTGTTTTGTTTTGACATTTGTTCAATTTATTCAAATAATTCAACTTATGCAAGTTGTTCTCCAACTTTTCTTAGAAATCATATTTTAAGAATTTAATATTAATAATTTTCCTCTTTAGCGGATTTAATGGTAGGCTTAAAACTGCTGGACTCATAACTAATGCAGCAAAAGTATTTGCCACTAGTACGAAAGCTGCTGTCACACATCACAAAATACTCTCTCCTCTTCTTCATCTACACTGTTTCATAACCTAGCCATAGCAATGGGTCCACCAATTACAAAACAAATGCAAATTGACACAGCAGGCACTCAACCACAAACCAAATCTTTTTTACAAACACTAACATCAAACTCAAACCTACCGACTTACATTTCCAACACACAAGCTGTCATATTGACAGTTGACTTAACTGATGAAACTTCAAATGAAAATGACTTCGACGATTTTATACGCTTAACCGCGAAAGACAAAGCTCGCCTATACACTCCTTGGCAAAATTTCATTATTGTCAAGGTCTTTGGTAGAACAGTTGGACACCAGCTGCTAAAGGCAAAACTAATGAATAGTTGGCAACCCAAAGAGGAAATCCATCTCATTGATTTGGGATGTAATTTTTTCCTTATCAAATTTCGTTATGAGGAAAATATGTATAAGGCTTTGCATGAGGGGCCTTGGTTCATATTAAACCATTTTCTATCAGTTCGTCGCTGGGAACCCAAGTTTATTGCTTCAGCTGCACAACTAACATATGCTGCTCAATGGGTACGTTTACCAGAACTGCCTACTGAGTTTTATGATTTTCAAATTCTGCAAAACATTGGGAACATGTCACGACCCCGGTTCACTCTCTGCAAACCATCATGACGGCACCTAGTCCCTACGAGTATGTAAGCCTAAATTGCGGAAAATAAACCTGTGACGACCCGGCCGGCCGTCTTAAGAATTTACGCCCTGATCCTCTATTAACTGATTTCTCCAAGTTTATTTCTGCTATTTTGATTTGCCGGGATGTTTGATTTTGAGTTTTGGAGAATTTTGGGACACTTAGTCCCTAAATGAGAGCTTAAGTGTTGGAAAGTTGACCGTAGTTGGAGCAGTGTGAAGACGGCCTCAGAATGAAAATTTGATGGTTTCGTTAGCTCCGTTAGGTGATTTTGGGCTTAGGGGGTGTTCGAATTGTGTTTTGGAGGTCCGTAGCTAATTTAGGCTTAAAATGCCGAAAGTTGAACTTTTGACGTTTCCGGTCCGATAGTGAGATTTTGATCCGAGGGTCAGAACGGAATTCCAAAAGTTGAAATAGCTCCGTAGTGTTGAATGTGACGTGTGTGCAAAATTTCAGGTCATTCGTACGAGGTTTGTTAGACTTTTTGATCGAAAGCGTATTTCGAGAATTTTGGAGTAATTAGGCTTGAATAGATGGTTAACTCGAGGTTCCGATGTTGTTTTAGGTTTTCTAAGGATCTGTACAAGTTTGGATAGTTGTTTGTGACTTGTTGGTGCCTTTGGTTGAGGTCCTAGAGGCCTCGGGATGATTTCGGATGGTTGACGGAAGAATTTTGGAGTTGGAAGGTTGCAGCTTCAGCTAATATCTGTCATAACCGCACCTGCGGTTTGGGTTCCGCAAGTGCGGAGCCGCAGAAGCGGAAATAGGGAGGGTCAGCATAGACCACAGAAGCGGACGCTCCATCGCAGAAGCGTGTCTGCAGATGCGGAAACTTCCGCAGAAGCGAGATCTCTTCTCTCACCTGCGGGACCGCAGGTGCGGCTCATCTAGTCGTAGATGCGAAACTTGCTGGACAGAATGTTTTAAGTTATGAAAATGGGACTTCGTCCCATTTTCCATTTTTATAAATTTGGAGCTCAGGGAGAGGCGATTTTTGGGAGATTTTTGAGAGAAACAACGGGGTAAGTGTTCTTAACTTAATTTTGGTTAGATTACTCGAATCTATTGCTAGTTTTGGCATTAAAACTGTGAATTTAGTTGGAAGAGTCTCAAAACCCTCTCGGATAGATTTGAGGATTTAAGGGTCGAAATGTTATGGGATTTGGATAATATTGGTATGGTTAGACTCGTGAGAGTGCGAGGTTTCTAGAGATATAAATTTTACCCAATTCCGAGATGTGGGCCCGAGGGGCGTTTTGGTCATTTTTCATAATATTGCGTCTTAGCCTAGACTTTAATTGTAGAATCAATTACTTGAAGTGTTATCTACATTATGAAATTGAATTGAAAAGATTTGGGCCATTTGGAGTCGAGTACTCGTGGCAAGAGAGTGGTTTCAGATTGATTTTTGAGCTAGTTCGAGGTAAGTAGCTTGTCTAACCTTGTGTGTGGGACCTTCCCCTTAGGATTTGGTATAATTGGTAATTGAATTTCCTTGTACGTGAGGTACAAGTGCGTACTTATGCAAATTGTTAGAAATCCGGTTTTCTTTAAGTACTTATTAGTATGTTTCTTCTCCTTCTTTTATTACTTGTACTATTAAGCCTGTTGTTAGCTTAGGAAAGCATGTCTAAATGACTTAATTGCTTTGATTGCTCAATCTGTTTACCTGAATTCTGTGCAATATGCTAGGCTAGAATTATTTGTTGCCTAATATGAAATTTCCCTTCTCTGAATATTTTCTTGCTGCTGCTGTGTATTTACATTGGGACTACGGATGTGGGATTCCGGTAGCTCCCCCCTTGTCTGTTTACTTTGGGATTACGAGTTAGATTCCTAGTAGATCCCCCTGTACATTTACTTTGGGACTATTGGTTAGATTCCCGATATATCCCCCTGCACAGTTATATGGAACTATGAGAATGCACCCGGTAGATTTCCCCAGTACTGGGTATTTACATTTGGGACTACGGATCGAGATTCCGATAGATCCCCGCGCATTGATAGTTGGACTACGGGACAGGATCCCGGGAGATCCTTCGGACACATATATAATGGACTACGAGAGGTATCCCGGGAGATCCACTAGATAGTTGTAGTTGGGACTACAGAACGGTATCCTGGAAGGAGCCCCGGTTGTTATCGATGTGTTTAGTTGTATTTCTTTCCGTGGTTTGTTTGTCTCTGTTCTAGTTTTTGTTGTTGTTTCAATTCTATGTTTCTTCCTACAGTTGCACTTAATTATACTGTTTTATTTCATACTGCTAATCCTTATATTTTATTTAACCTCAGTAGGGCCCTGACCTTCCTCGTCACTACCCAACCGAGGTTAGGCTTGGCACTTACTGAGTACCGCTGTGGTGTACTCATGCCCCTTCTGCGCATGTTTTTCATGTGCAGATCCAGGTACCGCTACTCAAGCCTACCATCCTTGAGAGAGGCGACTGCTTAGAGACTTCGAGGTACATATGCCGCGTCCGCAGACCAAGAAGTCCCTTTCTATTCTAGTTGTTAAACATTGCCCTTCTGTATTTTTCTTTCTTGTTAGATATTCTGGAGTTAGACTGTTAGATATTCCAAAGGCTTGTGTTTACGTGAGTTTTCGGGTTTTGGGATAGTATACTTGGTTTGAGAATGTTGTGTTGTATATGCCAAGCGACATTATAACTATTGTTCCATTCAGTTACTTTTGGTTTTTGGTTATTTTCTTCCACAAGTTTCGTTTATGTTCTGCATTTGTTAGGCTTACCTAGTCGTAGAGACTAAGTGCCATCACGACAGTTCACGGAGGGCGAACTGGGATCATGACAAAACCAATTTGCGGAAGTAAAACAATTTAAAACAGAATTACAGTAATAAGACAGTGTTTAAAAGTGCCGCTCGGCATACACAATATTTAACTCTCAAATCAATACATACTTCCAAGACACGGAAACCCATGAATCACAAGCTAAGAGATACATAAGAAGCTCTAACTCCAGAAATGTCTAACAAAAGGGGAATAATGAAGGGCTATACTATCACAGAAAGATAGAAAGGGACTCCTCGGTCTACGGACGCGGCAGATATACCTCGAAGTCTCCATCGAAGCCCCTCGCCTCAAGGATGATAAGACATAGTGAAAGTACCTGGATCTGCACATGATAAACATGCACATAAAGAGCATGAGTACACCACAACGGTACTCAGTAAGTGCCAAGCTATTTCGCTAGCTACAGATAATCATGAAAAAGCATTTAATTCCACAACTACATAAAAAAGATCCTATGAAAAATAAGATGAACTCAAACAACCCCCCCCCCCAAATTGGTATCAGAGCTATGAAAAATAAACATTTATATTAAGAAGCAAATCATGAAAAATAACACTGACATTAATAGTACAAACCCGCAAAACAGTGAAACAATCAAAATAACTAAGAAATCGCAGAAAATTAGGAAGAAACTAAAGAAACTATATATAGAATATGAATACTTAAGTATCACAAAAATAAACAAAGCCAGGCTGTCCAAATTAATCGATATAATATCTAAAACAGAATATAAATATGTTTGTTATCTAAAGGATAAAAGATGAATAAAGAAGAATTCGCATTAGAAGAGAAAACATATGAGAATCCAGAAGGATTAAAAATAACAATAATATTTTCTAACTTAGGAAGAAGATATAAAAAAATAGGAAATAACCTAAACTTAATGTTAGAAAAAGAAACTGTAAAACTAGAGGATAGTTTAACCGCCATGGTTAGAATAACAAAAGAAAACGAAGAAATAGATAGAAAACGAGAGATTAAAGAAATACAACAGCAAGCTAAAGAAAAAATACAACAGATAGAGGAAGTAAAAAACACTAAAATAACAGAATTAGAAAAAGAATTAGAGATGCTAAAACAGATGTATGCAAATAAACTAAAAGAAAAGGAAAAACGTAAAGAAGAAGAAGAAGAACTAAAACTAACAAATGAGATAGAAAGATTCAAATTACAGTTAGAAGAAGTACAGGAGAGTCCATCAAAAATAAGTATAAACGAAATAAATGACCAAAGTGATAAAGACACAGAACTAGGAGAAAACTATTCAGAAACAAGTGAAACATACACAGAACTTATAGAAAAAACAGAAAAGATAAAAATAAACCCAGAAATAAATACAGGAGATATGAACGAAGATAAACCAAGCATATCAGGAATAAAAAATCCAAAACAATTAAACCCAACCTATTACAGAGTAAGTTATGATGCATATGACAGAAACAAAACATTATGGGATAAAAGGTTAAATAAGAAATGGGCACCAAGACAGATAACTGAACAATATAATTTTTTAGATCTAGATTGTGTAGCAGATATAAATAAAACAATACAATTATGGATAGGATATATCTCAAAACAACTAATAGATAATAAAATAACAATAACGGAAACACCAGGATATATAGAAAGAACATTAATAGGAACTGTAAAATTATGGTTACAAAATTTATCAAGTGAAAGCTTAGACACATTAAGGAGTAATAAAAAACTTGACGGTACAACTACAACAACAGTTACAGATATATTAAATAAATATGAAATAGCAATAAGAAATGAATTTAGTAGTATGACAACAGAAGTAGAAGAACAAAATAAAGAAAAAATTACAAATAGAAATTTAATGACAAAATTAGCAATATGTAATATGTGTTATATAGATGAATATACTTGTGCATTTAGAGACTATTATTATAAAGGAACATATAGTCCAGATGAAAGTAAAGAGATAAGAAAATTATATTTTACAAAATTACCAGAACCCTTTAGCTCAAAAATAATAAAAAGTTGGAACGAAGCAGGACTAGCAGATACATTAGGAGTAAGGATAAAATTTCTACAAAACTGGTTTATAGAATTATGTGAAAAATATAAAGAAAACATGAAAATGGAAAAAATATTAGTAAAAAATTTGGCATGTTGCAAAAGTAGAATAGCACCCCAATTTGGCTGCACAGATAAATATTACAAAAAAGAAGGAAAGAAAAAGAAATTTAAATCAAAATATTCAAAGTATAAATATAGGAAACCAAGAAGAAGATATTATGTAAAAAATTATAAACATAAAAAACCATATAGGAAAAAGAAAAAACTAACAGAATGTACTTGCTATAATTGTGGAAAGCTAGGACACTTAGCCAAAGATTGTAAATTACCAAAAAACCCAAAGAAGAAACAAATTACCGAAATATTGATAGATAATGATAAATATACACAAATAGAATATGTAGATTATGAATTAAGCAGTGAAGACAGCATATATGAGATATCAGAAAATGAGTTCTCTGAAAATGAAATAAACAAGGATATAGAAGAGTCAGATGAAGAAAATTATGACTGAAAAAGATATACAAATTATACAACAAGAAGAACACCAAGATGAACAATCTTCAGAACAAAAAATAATATTTGACGCTAATATATTTGAACAAATAAAAGGAAAAGAATTGGATCTAAGTATAGACAAAATATTAGAAGTACCAACAATAAAGAATTGGTTTAAAAGACAAAAAGAAGAATACTATGTAGTAAGCCAAAGAGAACATATAATAGATTGTAAATACATCAAAGGTAAAGCACAAATACCAATTTTAAATAAAAGACTACTAAATAAAGAAATACAAGATATAAAAGCAAAAAATCCAATAAAATATGTACACTTAGGAGGAACGGAGATCCTAATAAAAGCATGTTTTAGGGAAGGAATAGATACCCCTATAGAAATATACTTGGCAGATGATAGGATTGTACAACCTATAGAAAAGAGTATAATAAGTGCTGTAAGAGGTAACTTAATATACCAAAAATTTAAATTTATAGTAAGTGCTAACTATTCAGTAGCAGTAGATGATAAAAATATAGATAAATCATTAGTATTATACTGGAAAATGTCTGGAATAGAATTAGCACCAGGAAGTAAAATATTCACAGCAAGATGTAAAAATCTATATGTCTTAACAACGAAACATAAGATAACAGCTAAAAATAAAATAAATAAAATAAAAATAGAAAATCCATTCGAAAGAATAGTATCAGTTATAGACAACAATGATTACAGTTATACAGAAATAGACATGGATGAAGATTTAGAAATAGTAAAAGAAAGATTAAGCACATCAAAACGAATAAATAATGAAATGCCAGAAACATCATCAAGAAGTACATCAAGAAGTACATCAAAAAGAATAAATTATACCACTCCACAAAAATTAATAGAACAAAAAATAGAAGAAATAAACCCACATCATTATTATATAACAGGAATAATGGACCAAAGAAAATATTTAATACTAATAAATACAGGGCAGGAAGAGAATTATGTTATAAGAGAACTAATACCAGAACAAGAGATAGTAACAATAGAACAACAAAATTCAGAACTACCAAAAGCGTTAAGAAAAAACGAAGAAACAACTGAAAAAGAATTAATTATTGGAGGAATACCAATATTAATAAATTTTAAAATATATCAAGGAGATAAAAATATTACACTAGGGATAAAATGGTTAGAAAAAGTCAAACCATATAAATTAGAAGATAGGCAATTAACAATAAGTTATGAAAATAAGAAAATAATAATAAAAAGAACTTTGATATAATGCCAAAGATATACATACTTTCCAAAATAATAGTAGAAGGATATTATAATAGATATTATACACCTATGGTGGATACAGGAGCAGAAGCTAATATGTGTAGACATAATTGTTTACCAGAAAGTAAATGGGAAAAGCTAAAAACTCCCATAGTAGTAACAGGATTTAATAATGAAGGAAGTATGATAACATATAAAGCAAGAAATATAAAAATACAAATATGGGATAAAATATTAACCATAGAAGAAATATATAGTTACGAATTCACAAATAAAGATATATTATTAGGAATGCCATTTTTAGATAAATTATACCCACATATTATAACAAAAACACATTGGTGGTTTACTACCCCGTGTAAACAAAAATTAGGAGCAAAAAGAGTAAATAATAAAGTAAGAAAAACAACACCCTGGATTAAAGGAAGTGAAAAGATTACCCAAAAATTAGAAAATGTAATACAAAGTAACCATAATATAGAGATAATCATTTTCTCAATAAATAAGATAAAACCACTACAAGATAAACTAGAATTACTATATAATGATAATCCACTCCAAGGATGGGAAAAACATCAAACAAAAATAAAGATTGAACTAATAGATGAAAATAGCATAATAACACAAAAACCTTTAAAATACAATTTTAATGATTTAACAGAATTTAAAATGCATATAAAAGAATTATTAGATAATAACTACATACAAGAAAGTAATAGTAAACATACTAGCCCAGCATTTATAGTAAATAAGCATAGTGAACAAAAAAGAGGAAAAAGCCGTATGGTTATAGATTATAGAAACTTAAATGCAAAAACAAAAACATATAATTATCCGATACCAAATAAAATACTGAAAATTAGACAAATACAAGGATATAACTATTTTAGTAAATTTGACTGTAAATCAGGATTTTACCATTTAAAACTAGAAGATGAATCTAAAAAGTTAACAGCATTCACAGTACCACAAGGATTTTACGAATGGAACGTATTACCTTTTGGATATAAAAATGCACCAGGTAGGTATCAACATTTTATGGATAATTACTTCAACCAATTAGAAAATTGTATAATATATATAGATGATATATTGCTATATTCTAGAACAGAGAACGAACATATAAAACTACTAGAAAAATTCATACACATTGTAGAAATATCAGGAATAAGTTTAAGTAAAAAGAAAGCAGAAGTAATGAAAAATCAAATAGAATTTTTAGGTATACAAATAGATAAAAACGGAATAAAAATGCAAACCCATGTAGTACAAAAAATAATTAACTTGAATGAAACACTTGATACAAAAAAGAAGTTACAATCATTTTTAGGATTGGTTAACCAAGTAAGAGAATATATTCCTAAATTAGCAGAAAACTTAAAACCATTACAGAAAAAATTAAAAAAGGACATAGAATATCATTTTGACGAAAAAGATAAAATACATATACAGAAGATAAAAAATATGTGTAAAAAATTACCAAAACTATATTTTCCAGATGAAAAGAAACAATTTACATATATTGTAGAAACTGATTCTAGTGATCACAGCTACGGAGGAGTTCTAAAATATAAATATGATAATGAAAAAATTGAACACCATTGTAGATATTATTCCGGATCATACACGGAACCACAATTAAAATGGGAAATAAATAGGAAAGAACTATTTGGATTATATAAATGTTTGTTAGCATTTGAGCCATATATTGTTTATAACAAATTTATAGTAAGAACAGATAATACACAAGTAAAATGGTGGATAACTCGGAAAGTACAGGATTCAGTAACTACAAAGGAAATAAGGAGACTTGTATTAAATATACAAAATTTTACATTTACAATTGAAGTAATACGGACTGACAAGAATGTTATTGCAGACTACCTATCAAGACAAAGGTACCCAAACAGATGAAAGCCAAGAATCAAAAGACATATTTACAATCCTTACTACTCTATCCTTACAGATGGAGAGTATGGGAAAAAGATTACAACAGCTAGAAAGTCAGCAGCATGACTATAAAAATGCGGAGCTAAGTCAATCGGAAGACTCTAAACTTCCAGAGGTAGAAGGAGACGTTGGGAAACTCCAAAAAACCCATAACACAGTTGCTTTATATACAGCTGCAGGTACAAGCAAACAAGTTAGCAAAAAACCACATATCAATGTAAACCTAAATACCGTATTTGATAAGCCATTTACATCAAAAAAGCCAAGAGAAGCAATAGTTATAGCCCCACAAACTTCAACCTATGCTAATAGCCTACACCACAACAAAAAGGTATATAACCATATTACTCAAACATATATTGAGAATATATATAAAATCCAGACATTTCTAAACCTAAACCCTAGATCAACGACTACTACAGATCCAACACAAGATTATGTAACCCAAAAACTACAGGGATATAATAGGCTTATAGCCCAGCCAAAAACAAAAGCAAACCTAGTAAAAACATGTTACAACTACGGACTACTCAGCACAGTATATACCCATGACGGAGAAGAAATAATTGGAATACCAGAGCTATACAAAGCATTTGTCACCTTCAAGAGAATTACAAAAGGCAACCTATTCTTCATCAAATTCTACACAGCACCAGCGGAAATACTATATGATGAAATAAAACCCATAATACAGGTGATAAAGATAGGACTAACACGAGATATGATAATACCAGAAGAGATAGAGAAACAACCCGAGATACAGAAAATGGAGATACCAAGTTTCTATGCTAATAAAAGAATAATTGGTATAGCAACTATTATTCAAGAACTAGCTAACAATTATCTACAAGGAAATGCTATCTGGAGCTACTATTCCAGAGACCAATTGATGATATATGCCAACTCGAAGGAACTACGACAAGGAGATATGGATGAAGTCCAGAAATGGATTTTATCATTATTAAAGCCAGAAATGCAACCAACTACCAGAGCATTGAAAAAAGAATTTATTTCAAACGAGTTATTAACAAGATACTGCAAACTAGTAGGACACAAATATCCAGACCACATATGTTCAAAGTGCAACGGAGATGATAACTATGTACCAGAAGTCCAACTAGAATGAAGGTATCAACAAGAAGACAAAAGAAGAAGACAGCTACTGGAAACATATAATGTAAAGTAAATAGTACTAGTCGCATTCATGAACAGTAAAGGTCGTTCATGAATAGTAAGAGTCATAAAGTAAATAGTATATGTCATAATCATGAACAGTAAAGGTCGTTCATGAATAGTAGGAGTCATTTGTAAACAGTAAGAGTCGTTTTAATTTTCTTTATATAGAATGTAAATCCGAGGAAGGAGGACATCCTCAGACATCCTCACCTTCTCTCTCTTATCTTCTCTCAATAAAATATCTAATTATATACAAACTTCTGAAAGCTATGGAGCATTCAAACGAGTTACAAAACCAGGTAAGTTTATTTATAATCATGTTTAACTAAACTCTTATATTCCTTATAATCTCTTGAATATCATAATTGTTTATCATGTTATAGTACTGTTATAAAGAACATCTTGAGAAAGTTTGCCTGTCTAATAATGCTGAGAGTAGTTAAGCCCAGACTATGCCATCCTAAAGTGGAAACCAGTAGGCAAGGAAGCCGTTTAGGGGAGTACACAGAGTTGAGGCGCTGTTAGGGTAAATGATTGAAGCATGAAAAACATGGTAGTGACCAGAAAAGATTGTTCAGTATAACTTATTAAAATATGATAAACTCTATGATAAACAAAGAGGTTAGAGGGAATATGTTTAGTAAACACATGATAAGGATAAATAGAAATCTGAATGAACAACCACACGTATTTATTAGAAGAAAATATTGACTACAAAATACTTATGTTATATATCTTTAAGAGACTTAATAACGATGTTAAAAGAAAAATTTACGATATTTTAGTTACTTTTGAAATAATATATGTAATGGAACAAGCATTTACAGAACTAATTGTATCACATGAAATAGATATATTAGATCTATATGAACTAGATTTATATTCAGACTAATGATCACATATCAAGTTAATAAAATCTTTTTATAAATGAAACATAACACTTTTCATTATATAAGATTCTATAATACCCAGAAATGGAAACTTCTTAAAACCCTCAGTAACATAAATAGAAAAATAGATTGTGTTAAATACAATATTAAAACCTGCAAAGATATTATTAGATATAATAAATTACGTAATAAAGCTTTATTAACTATAGAAAATGAAATTGAATTTTATGAAGA
Source organism: Nicotiana sylvestris (assembly GCF_000393655.2). NCBI lineage: Eukaryota > Viridiplantae > Streptophyta > Magnoliopsida > Solanales > Solanaceae > Nicotiana > Nicotiana sylvestris. The sequence continues at coordinate 86,134,702 of NC_091060.1, forward strand.
TAAACTTGAAAGTTATCAACACAGAAAAGAAATAACACTGAGAAATATAGAAACCATGGATATATGTATCAACAGGTATACATCTCAGTATTAATATGAACAAATCAAAAATTGATAGTTACAAATATTTTAAGTACTGGTTAGAAATTCTAAAACATATAAATATGTCAAAAATAATATTAGAAAAAAATATAGAAGAATATCAAAAAACTAAAGATATTAAATACTTAGAATACACACTTGAAAATATAAAAGAAATTTCAAGGTTAATTTCGCTAGCTACAGATAATCATGAAAAAGCATTTAATTCCACAACTACATAAAAAAGATCCTATGAAAAATAAGATGAACTCAAACAACCAGAGCTATGAAAAATAAACATTTATATTAAGAAGCAAATCATGAAAAATAACACTGACATTAATAGTACAAACCCGCAAAACAGTGAAACAATCAAAATAACTAAGAAATCGCAGAAAATTAGGAAGAAACTAAAGAAACTATATATAGAATATGAATACTTAAGTATCACAAAAATAAACAAAGCCAGGCTGTCCAAATTAATCGATATAATATCTAAAACAGAATATAAATATGTTTGTTATCTAAAGGATAAAAGATGAATAAAGAAGAATTCGCATTAGAAGAGAAAACATATGAGAATCCAGAAGGATTAAAAATAACAATAATATTTTCTAACTTAGGAAGAAGATATAAAAAAATAGGAAATAACCTAAACTTAATGTTAGAAAAAGAAACTGTAAAACTAGAGGATAGTTTAACCGCCATGGTTAGAATAACAAAAGAAAACGAAGAAATAGATAGAAAACGAGAGATTAAAGAAATACAACAGCAAGCTAAAGAAAAAATACAACAGATAGAGGAAGTAAAAAACACTAAAATAACAGAATTAGAAAAAGAATTAGAGATGCTAAAACAGATGTATGCAAATAAACTAAAAGAAAAGGAAAAACGTAAAGAAGAAGAAGAAGAACTAAAACTAACAAATGAGATAGAAAGATTCAAATTACAGTTAGAAGAAGTACAGGAGAGTCCATCAAAAATAAGTATAAACGAAATAAATGACCAAAGTGATAAAGACACAGAACTAGGAGAAAACTATTCAGAAACAAGTGAAACATACACAGAACTTATAGAAAAAACAGAAAAGATAAAAATAAACCCAGAAATAAATACAGGAGATATGAACGAAGATAAACCAAGCATATCAGGAATAAAAAATCCAAAACAATTAAACCCAACCTATTACAGAGTAAGTTATGATGCATATGACAGAAACAAAACATTATGGGATAAAAGGTTAAATAAGAAATGGGCACCAAGACAGATAACTGAACAATATAATTTTTTAGATCTAGATTGTGTAGCAGATATAAATAAAACAATACAATTATGGATAGGATATATCTCAAAACAACTAATAGATAATAAAATAACAATAACGGAAACACCAGGATATATAGAAAGAACATTAATAGGAACTGTAAAATTATGGTTACAAAATTTATCAAGTGAAAGCTTAGACACATTAAGGAGTAATAAAAAACTTGACGGTACAACTACAACAACAGTTACAGATATATTAAATAAATATGAAATAGCAATAAGAAATGAATTTAGTAGTATGACAACAGAAGTAGAAGAACAAAATAAAGAAAAAATTACAAATAGAAATTTAATGACAAAATTAGCAATATGTAATATGTGTTATATAGATGAATATACTTGTGCATTTAGAGACTATTATTATAAAGGAACATATAGTCCAGATGAAAGTAAAGAGATAAGAAAATTATATTTTACAAAATTACCAGAACCCTTTAGCTCAAAAATAATAAAAAGTTGGAACGAAGCAGGACTAGCAGATACATTAGGAGTAAGGATAAAATTTCTACAAAACTGGTTTATAGAATTATGTGAAAAATATAAAGAAAACATGAAAATGGAAAAAATATTAGTAAAAAATTTGGCATGTTGCAAAAGTAGAATAGCACCCCAATTTGGCTGCACAGATAAATATTACAAAAAAGAAGGAAAGAAAAAGAAATTTAAATCAAAATATTCAAAGTATAAATATAGGAAACCAAGAAGAAGATATTATGTAAAAAATTATAAACATAAAAAACCATATAGGAAAAAGAAAAAACTAACAGAATGTACTTGCTATAATTGTGGAAAGCTAGGACACTTAGCCAAAGATTGTAAATTACCAAAAAACCCAAAGAAGAAACAAATTACCGAAATATTGATAGATAATGATAAATATACACAAATAGAATATGTAGATTATGAATTAAGCAGTGAAGACAGCATATATGAGATATCAGAAAATGAGTTCTCTGAAAATGAAATAAACAAGGATATAGAAGAGTCAGATGAAGAAAATTATGACTGAAAAAGATATACAAATTATACAACAAGAAGAACACCAAGATGAACAATCTTCAGAACAAAAAATAATATTTGACGCTAATATATTTGAACAAATAAAAGGAAAAGAATTGGATCTAAGTATAGACAAAATATTAGAAGTACCAACAATAAAGAATTGGTTTAAAAGACAAAAAGAAGAATACTATGTAGTAAGCCAAAGAGAACATATAATAGATTGTAAATACATCAAAGGTAAAGCACAAATACCAATTTTAAATAAAAGACTACTAAATAAAGAAATACAAGATATAAAAGCAAAAAATCCAATAAAATATGTACACTTAGGAGGAACGGAGATCCTAATAAAAGCATGTTTTAGGGAAGGAATAGATACCCCTATAGAAATATACTTGGCAGATGATAGGATTGTACAACCTATAGAAAAGAGTATAATAAGTGCTGTAAGAGGTAACTTAATATACCAAAAATTTAAATTTATAGTAAGTGCTAACTATTCAGTAGCAGTAGATGATAAAAATATAGATAAATCATTAGTATTATACTGGAAAATGTCTGGAATAGAATTAGCACCAGGAAGTAAAATATTCACAGCAAGATGTAAAAATCTATATGTCTTAACAACGAAACATAAGATAACAGCTAAAAATAAAATAAATAAAATAAAAATAGAAAATCCATTCGAAAGAATAGTATCAGTTATAGACAACAATGATTACAGTTATACAGAAATAGACATGGATGAAGATTTAGAAATAGTAAAAGAAAGATTAAGCACATCAAAACGAATAAATAATGAAATGCCAGAAACATCATCAAGAAGTACATCAAGAAGTACATCAAAAAGAATAAATTATACCACTCCACAAAAATTAATAGAACAAAAAATAGAAGAAATAAACCCACATCATTATTATATAACAGGAATAATGGACCAAAGAAAATATTTAATACTAATAAATACAGGGCAGGAAGAGAATTATGTTATAAGAGAACTAATACCAGAACAAGAGATAGTAACAATAGAACAACAAAATTCAGAACTACCAAAAGCGTTAAGAAAAAACGAAGAAACAACTGAAAAAGAATTAATTATTGGAGGAATACCAATATTAATAAATTTTAAAATATATCAAGGAGATAAAAATATTACACTAGGGATAAAATGGTTAGAAAAAGTCAAACCATATAAATTAGAAGATAGGCAATTAACAATAAGTTATGAAAATAAGAAAATAATAATAAAAAGAACTTTGATATAATGCCAAAGATATACATACTTTCCAAAATAATAGTAGAAGGATATTATAATAGATATTATACACCTATGGTGGATACAGGAGCAGAAGCTAATATGTGTAGACATAATTGTTTACCAGAAAGTAAATGGGAAAAGCTAAAAACTCCCATAGTAGTAACAGGATTTAATAATGAAGGAAGTATGATAACATATAAAGCAAGAAATATAAAAATACAAATATGGGATAAAATATTAACCATAGAAGAAATATATAGTTACGAATTCACAAATAAAGATATATTATTAGGAATGCCATTTTTAGATAAATTATACCCACATATTATAACAAAAACACATTGGTGGTTTACTACCCCGTGTAAACAAAAATTAGGAGCAAAAAGAGTAAATAATAAAGTAAGAAAAACAACACCCTGGATTAAAGGAAGTGAAAAGATTACCCAAAAATTAGAAAATGTAATACAAAGTAACCATAATATAGAGATAATCATTTTCTCAATAAATAAGATAAAACCACTACAAGATAAACTAGAATTACTATATAATGATAATCCACTCCAAGGATGGGAAAAACATCAAACAAAAATAAAGATTGAACTAATAGATGAAAATAGCATAATAACACAAAAACCTTTAAAATACAATTTTAATGATTTAACAGAATTTAAAATGCATATAAAAGAATTATTAGATAATAACTACATACAAGAAAGTAATAGTAAACATACTAGCCCAGCATTTATAGTAAATAAGCATAGTGAACAAAAAAGAGGAAAAAGCCGTATGGTTATAGATTATAGAAACTTAAATGCAAAAACAAAAACATATAATTATCCGATACCAAATAAAATACTGAAAATTAGACAAATACAAGGATATAACTATTTTAGTAAATTTGACTGTAAATCAGGATTTTACCATTTAAAACTAGAAGATGAATCTAAAAAGTTAACAGCATTCACAGTACCACAAGGATTTTACGAATGGAACGTATTACCTTTTGGATATAAAAATGCACCAGGTAGGTATCAACATTTTATGGATAATTACTTCAACCAATTAGAAAATTGTATAATATATATAGATGATATATTGCTATATTCTAGAACAGAGAACGAACATATAAAACTACTAGAAAAATTCATACACATTGTAGAAATATCAGGAATAAGTTTAAGTAAAAAGAAAGCAGAAGTAATGAAAAATCAAATAGAATTTTTAGGTATACAAATAGATAAAAACGGAATAAAAATGCAAACCCATGTAGTACAAAAAATAATTAACTTGAATGAAACACTTGATACAAAAAAGAAGTTACAATCATTTTTAGGATTGGTTAACCAAGTAAGAGAATATATTCCTAAATTAGCAGAAAACTTAAAACCATTACAGAAAAAATTAAAAAAGGACATAGAATATCATTTTGACGAAAAAGATAAAATACATATACAGAAGATAAAAAATATGTGTAAAAAATTACCAAAACTATATTTTCCAGATGAAAAGAAACAATTTACATATATTGTAGAAACTGATTCTAGTGATCACAGCTACGGAGGAGTTCTAAAATATAAATATGATAATGAAAAAATTGAACACCATTGTAGATATTATTCCGGATCATACACGGAACCACAATTAAAATGGGAAATAAATAGGAAAGAACTATTTGGATTATATAAATGTTTGTTAGCATTTGAGCCATATATTGTTTATAACAAATTTATAGTAAGAACAGATAATACACAAGTAAAATGGTGGATAACTCGGAAAGTACAGGATTCAGTAACTACAAAGGAAATAAGGAGACTTGTATTAAATATACAAAATTTTACATTTACAATTGAAGTAATACGGACTGACAAGAATGTTATTGCAGACTACCTATCAAGACAAAGGTACCCAAACAGATGAAAGCCAAGAATCAAAAGACATATTTACAATCCTTACTACTCTATCCTTACAGATGGAGAGTATGGGAAAAAGATTACAACAGCTAGAAAGTCAGCAGCATGACTATAAAAATGCGGAGCTAAGTCAATCGGAAGACTCTAAACTTCCAGAGGTAGAAGGAGACGTTGGGAAACTCCAAAAAACCCATAACACAGTTGCTTTATATACAGCTGCAGGTACAAGCAAACAAGTTAGCAAAAAACCACATATCAATGTAAACCTAAATACCGTATTTGATAAGCCATTTACATCAAAAAAGCCAAGAGAAGCAATAGTTATAGCCCCACAAACTTCAACCTATGCTAATAGCCTACACCACAACAAAAAGGTATATAACCATATTACTCAAACATATATTGAGAATATATATAAAATCCAGACATTTCTAAACCTAAACCCTAGATCAACGACTACTACAGATCCAACACAAGATTATGTAACCCAAAAACTACAGGGATATAATAGGCTTATAGCCCAGCCAAAAACAAAAGCAAACCTAGTAAAAACATGTTACAACTACGGACTACTTAGCACAGTATATACCCATGACGGAGAAGAAATAATTGGAATACCAGAGCTATACAAAGCATTTGTCACCTTCAAGAGAATTACAAAAGGCAACCTATTCTTCATCAAATTCTATACAGCACCAGCGGAAATACTATATGATGAAATAAAACCCATAATACAGGTGATAAAGATAGGACTAACACGAGATATGATAATACCAGAAGAGATAGAGAAACAACCGGAGATACAGAAAATGGAGATACCAAGTTTCTATGCCAATAAAAGAATAATTGGTATAGCAACTATTATTCAAGAACTAGCTAACAATTATCTACAAGGAAATGCTATCTGGAGCTACTATTCCAGAGACCAATTGATGATATATGCCAACTCGAAGGAACTACGACAAGGAGATATGGATGAAGTCCAGAAATGGATTTTATCATTATTAAAGCCAGAAATGCAACCAACTACCAGAGCATTGAAAAAAGAATTTATTTCAAACGAGTTATTAACAAGATACTGCAAACTAGTAGGACACAAATATCCAGACCACATATGTTCAAAGTGCAACGGAGATGATAACTATGTACCAGAAGTCCAACTAGAATGAAGGTATCAACAAGAAGACAAAAGAAGAAGACAGCTACTGGAAACATATAATGTAAAGTAAATAGTACTAGTCGCATTCATGAACAGTAAAGGTCGTTCATGAATAGTAAGAGTCATAAAGTAAATAGTATATGTCATAATCATGAACAGTAAAGGTCGTTCATGAATAGTAGGAGTCATTTGTAAACAGTAAGAGTCGTTTTAATTTTCTTTATATAGAATGTAAATCCGAGGAAGGAGGACATCCTCAGACATCCTCACCTTCTCTCTCTTATCTTCTCTCAATAAAATATCTAATTATATACAAACTTCTGAAAGCTATGGAGCATTCAAACGAGTTACAAAACCAGGTAAGTTTATTTATAATCATGTTTAACTAAACTCTTATATTCCTTATAATCTCTTGAATATCATAATTGTTTATCATGTTATAGTACTGTTATAAAGAACATCTTGAGAAAGTTTGCCTGTCTAATAATGCTGAGAGTAGTTAAGCCCAGACTATGCCATCCTAAAGTGGAAACCAGTAGGCAAGGAAGCCGTTTAGGGGAGTACACAGAGTTGAGGCGCTGTTAGGGTAAATGATTGAAGCATGAAAAACATGGTAGTGACCAGAAAAGATTGTTCAGTATAACTTATTAAAATATGATAAACTCTATGATAAACAAAGAGGTTAGAGGGAATATGTTTAGTAAACACATGATAAGGATAAATAGAAATCTGAATGAACAACCACACGTATTTATTAGAAGAAAATATTGACTACAAAATACTTATGTTATATATCTTTAAGAGACTTAATAACGATGTTAAAAGAAAAATTTACGATATTTTAGTTACTTTTGAAATAATATATGTAATGGAACAAGCATTTACAGAACTAATTGTATCACATGAAATAGATATATTAGATCTATATGAACTAGATTTATATTCAGACTAATGATCACATATCAAGTTAATAAAATCTTTTTATAAATGAAACATAACACTTTTCATTATATAAGATTCTATAATACCCAGAAATGGAAACTTCTTAAAACCCTCAGTAACATAAATAGAAAAATAGATTGTGTTAAATACAATATTAAAACCTGCAAAGATATTATTAGATATAATAAATTACGTAATAAAGCTTTATTAACTATAGAAAATGAAATTGAATTTTATGAAGATAAACTTGAAAGTTATCAACACAGAAAAGAAATAACACTGAGAAATATAGAAACCATGGATATATGTATCAACAGGTATACATCTCAGTATTAATATGAACAAATCAAAAATTGATAGTTACAAATATTTTAAGTACTGGTTAGAAATTCTAAAACATATAAATATGTCAAAAATAATATTAGAAAAAAATATAGAAGAATATCAAAAAACTAAAGATATTAAATACTTAGAATACACACTTGAAAATATAAAAGAAATTTCAAGGTTAATTTCGCTAGCTACAGATAATCATGAAAAAGCATTTAATTCCACAACTACATAAAAAAGATCCTATGAAAAATAAGATGAACTCAAACAACCCCCCCCCCCCCCCAAATTGGCTTGCTGTTGTATTTATATTAAGAATACAAATCATGAAAAATAACACTGACATTAATAGTACAAACCCGCAAAACAAAAAAATATAAGGTATGATAGTATAAGATAAACAGTACAGTTGAAAACTAACAATACAAATTTAATACAGGAAAACAAGGAATTCAATAACTGAAACAGAGGCAAAACAATCACAAGGGAATAACTGGGGATCTCACAGTATCCCGATGATCTCTTAATACCCTCAATATATGCCAGGGATCTCTTAGTATCCCGAGGATCTCTCGGTATCCTCAATGTATGCTAGGGATCTCTTGGTATCCCGATAATCTCTCGGTATCCTCAATGTATGATAGGGATCTCTTGGTATCCCGAGGATCTCTTGGTATCCTCAATGTATGATAGGGATCTCTTTGTATCCCGAGGATCTCTCGGTATCCTCAATATATGCTAGGGATCTCTTGGTATCTCGAGGATCTCTCGGTATCCTCAATATATGCTAGGGATCTCTTGGTATCCCGAGGATCTCTCGGTATCCTCAATATATGATAGGGATCTCTTGGTATCCCGAGGATCTCTCGGTATTCTCAATGTATGCTAGGGATCTCTTGGTATCCCGAGGATCTCTCGATATCCTCAATGTATGATAGGGATCTCTCGGTATCTCGCAATTCAGCTCAAATCGTAAATGCGTACAGGGGATCTCCTAGGATGTTGTCCCGTAGTCCCAAAGTAAAACACACAACAATGGCACAAGGAATACTCAAATAAACTCAACTTAATAACAAGGTAACACAAACAATTCTAATCTAGCATGCTTCACGTAATACAAATAAGGCAGTTTCAACAAATAAAGCAATTAAGTCAATTAGACATGCTTCTCTAACTAACAACAGGTTTAAAAGTGCAAGTAGAATAAATAGAAAGGGAAAAACACAATTAAAGTTACTTAATGAAAACCATATTTTCAACAATTATCACAAGTACACACTCGTCAACTCACGTACAAGGCATTTCAATTATCACAATACCAATCCTAAGGGGAAAGTCTCTCACACAATGTTAGACAAGCCACTTACCTCGAACCGTCTCAAAATCAACCCGAAACCACGCTCTTGCCACGAGTACTCGACTCCAAATGGCCCAAATATATTCAATTCAATTGCATAATGTAAATAACACTTCAAGTAACTGATTCTACAAAGAAATTCTAAGCTAATACGCAAAATTAGGTAAAATGACCAAAACGCCCCTCGACCCCACATCTCGAAATCGGGTAAAATTTATATTTTCAGAATTCTCACGCTCTCAAGAGTTCATGCATACCAAAATTATCCAAATCTAAGGTCAAATTCCTAATCAAAAGTCAAATTCTAGGTCTAAGAACTTTCCTCCAAATTTTCCCCAATTTTCATCTCCAATCCGAAATTAAATGATGAATTGATGTTTGGATTAATGGGTTACAAGCAAAAAGGAGTTAAGAATCGTTACCCAATAGATATATCTGAAAATCCTTCAAAACCTCGCTCAAATCCGAGCTCCCAAGCTTAAGTTTTCTCAAAAATGGCTAAACCCTCGATTTGAAATTTTATATTCTGCCCAGCTTTTCCCTTAATCGCGATCGCGGAAGTCCAGACGATCGCGAAGAGCAAAGACCACACGCCTCAGATTTTCTCTATGCGAACGTGGAACCCTCATTTGCGAACGCGATGCTTAGCTCCCTCAGACCTACGCGATCGCGGTTGGCTTCACGCGACCGCGTAGAGAAACACTTAAAATCCACTGCCTCCTTTTTTCTTCTACGCGAACGCGGCCTAGACTATGCATTCGCGATTCAGCACTGCCCAAAGCTACACGTTCGCATTCCTCTTCACACAAACGCGAAGAGCAAAGTTTCACTCTGCCTAATTTAAGCCTTAGCGATCGCGATCCTCCTTACGCGATCGCAATGAAGAAAAGTCTGCAACACATACCAGCAAAATGTGATCCTTCTCCAAGTCCAAAAATGGTCCGTTGAGCATCTGAAACACATCCGAGGCCCCCGACACCTCAACCAAACCTACCAATATATTTCATAACTTCATTCAAACCTCTTCCAACCTTCGGAACGCTCAAAAAAACATCAAAATACCTATTTTTCATCGGATTCAAGCCTAAGAATTCCAAAAACTCTAAAAATACGCTTTCGATCAAAAAGTCTATCAAAGCTCGTCCGAATAACCTGAAATTTTGCACACACGTCACATTCAACACTATGGATCTACTCCAACTTTCGAAATTCCATTCCGACCTTCGGATCAAAATCTCACTATCGAACCGGAAACTTCAAAAATTCAACTTTTGGCATTTCAAGACTAAATTAGCTACAGACCTCCAAAATACAATCTGAACACGCCCCTAAGCCCGAAATCACCCAACATAGCTAAAGGAACCATCAGATTTCCATTCCAAGGCCGTATTCACACTGTTCCAACTATGATCAACTTTCTAACATTTAAGCTCTCATTTAGGGACTAAGTGTCCCAAAACTCTCCGAAACTGAAAACCGAGCATCCCGGCAAATCAAAATAGCAGAAATAAACTTGGGGAAAGAAGTTAATAGGGGATCGAGGCGTTAATTCTTAAGACGACCAGCCGGGTTGTCACATCATCCTACACTTAAACATTCATTCATCCTCGAACGAGCATAAATACATACCTGAAGTAGTGGAAAGATGAGGGCAACGGCTACGCATATCCTACTCGGTCTCCCAGGTTTCCTCCTCGACCTGCTAGCCCCGCCATTGAACCTTCACGCATGCAATGTTCTTTGACCTCAGCTTTCTAACCTGCCTGTCCAATATTGCCACTAGCTCCTCAACATAGGATAGATCTTTGTCCAACTGGACTGAACTGAAATCCAACACGTGCGACGGATCACCGAGATACCTCCGGAGCATCGAAACATAAAATACCGGATGAACTCCTGCCAAGTTGGGAGGTAAAGCAAGCTTATAAGCAACCTCCCCAACACGCTTCAATATCTCAAAAGGACCAATAAACCTCAGACTCAACTTCCCTTTCTTCCCAAATCTCATAACGCCCTTCATAGGCGAAACCCGAAGAAAAACCCGCACTCCAGCCATATAGGAAACATCACGAACCTTTCGATCTGCATAACTCTTCTTTCTGGACTGGGCTATACGGAGTCTATCTTGAATCACCTTAACCTTCTTAAAGCATGCTGAACCAAGTTTGTGCCCAACAATCTAACCTCACCTGGCTCAAACCAACCCACCGAAGATCTACACTGTCTCCCATATAAAGCCTCATACGGTGTCATCTGAATACTGGACTGATAGTTGTTGTTGTAAGAAAACTCTGCCAATGGCAAGAATTGTTCCCAAGAACCTCCAAACTCAATCACACATGCACAAAGCATATACTCAAGAATCTAAATAATGCGCTCGGACTGTCCGTCCATTTGAGGGTGAAATGGTGTACTCAACTCCACCCGAGTACCCAACTCATGCTGAAAGACCCTCCAGAACTGTGATGTGAACTGAGCACCTCTATTTGAAATGATTGACACTGGACTACCAAGCAGACAAACAATCTCTCGGATATAAATCTCCACCAACCGCTCTGAAGAATAAGTAGTACACATAGGAATAAAGTGAGCGGACTTGGTCAGCCGATCCATAATCACCGAAATAGCATCGAACTTTCTCAAAGTCCGTGGGAGCCCAACTACAAAGTCCATGGTGATCTGCTCCCACTTCCACTCCGGAATATCTATCTGCTGAAGTAACCCACCTGGTCTCTGGTACTCATACTTCACCTGCTGACAGTTGAGGCACCGAGCTACAAATCCAACTATATCCTTCTTCATCCGCCTCCACTAGTAGTGCTCCCTCAAATCCTAATACATCTTCGCGGCACCTGGATGGATGGAATACTGCAAACTATTGGCCTCCTCTAGAATCAACTCTCGAAGCCCATCGACATTAGGTACACAAATCCAACCCTGCATTCTCAACACCCCATCATCACCAATAGTCACATCTCTGGCATCACCTTGCTGAACCTTGTCCTTGAGGACAAGCAAATAAGGATCATCATACTGATGCTCCCTGATACAATCAAATAAGGAAGACCGAGAAAACACGCAAGCTAGAACCCGACTAGGCTCCGAAAGATCCAATCTCACAAATTGGCTGGCTAAGGCCTGAACATCCATCGCCATAGGCCTCTACGATGCTGGTAAATACACCAAACTCCCCAAACTCTCTACCCGGTAACTCAAAGCATCGGCCACCACATTGGCCTTGTCCGGTGATACAAAATAGTGATGTCATAGTCCTTCAGCAACTCTAACCACCTCCTCTAGCGCAAATTTAGATCATTTTGCTTGAATAAGTGCTGCAAGCTCCGTTGGTCAGTACAAATCTCACAGGGAACCCCGTATAAATAATGGCACCAAATCTTCAAGGAGTGAACAATGGTAGCTAAGTCAAGGTCGTAAACAATGGTAGCTAAGTCAAGGTCTTGAACAAGGTAGTTCTTCTCATGTATCTTTAACTGTCTGGATGCGTAGGCAATCACCCTACTATCCTGCATCAACACTGCTCCGACGCCAATCCTCAAGGCATCACAATAGATCGTATAAGACCCCGATCCTGTAGGCAGTATCAAAATTGGGGTTGTGGTCAAAGCTATCTTGAGTTTCTGAAAGCTCGCCTCAGACTACTTCGTCCACTTGAACGGAGCACCCTTCTGGGTCAACCTAGTCATAGGGGCTCCAATCGATGAAAACCCCTCCACCAAACGATGGTAGTACCCGCCAAGCCAAGGAAACTACGGATCTCGGTAGCTGAGGATGGTCTGGGCCAACTTTGAACGACCTCTATCTTCTTCGGATCCGCCTGAATACTCTCACTAGATACCACGTGGCCTAAGAATGCCACTGTAACCAACCAAAACTCACATTTCGAGAACTTAGCATATAATTTCTTCTCTCTTAGAGTCTGAAGCACATTCCTCAGGTGCTGCTCATGATCTTCCCGACTCCAAAAATACACAAGAATATCATCAATAAAGGCAATGACGAATGAGTCAAGATACGGCCAGAACACACTGTGCATCAAATACATAAAGGTTGCTGGGGCATTGGTCAGCCCAAATGACATAACAAGGAACTCGTAATGACCATACCGAGTCTTGAAAGCAGTGTTCGGGATATCTGGCTCCCGAATCTTCAACTGATGGTAACCTGAGCGTAAGTCAATCTTAGAAAACACTCGTGTGCCCTGAAGCTGGTCAAACAGATCATTAATATGAGGTAAAGGATAATGGTTCTTCACTGTAACCTTGTTTAACCGGCGATAATCAATAAACATAAGCATAGAACCATTATTTTTCTTCACAAACAAGATAGGAGCACCCCAAGGTGATACACTAGGCCAAATAAAACCCTTACCAAGCAATTCCTATAACTGATTCTTTAACTCCTTCAACTCAGGAAGAGTCATACGATATGGAGGAATAGAAATGAGATGAGTGCCTGGCAATAGATCAATGCCAAAATCGATATCTCTATCAGGAGGCATGACAGGAAGATCATCAAGAAACACATTGGGAAAATCTCGTACTATTGGAACTGAATCAACTAAAGGGGTATCAATACTGACATCTCTCACATAAGCTAATTACGGGTCGCACCCTTTCTCAACCATACGCTGAGCTTTAAGAAAAGAGATAGCTCTACTGGGAGTGTGATCTAAAGTACCCCTCTACTCAATGCGCGGCACACCTGGCATAGTCAGCGTCACAATTTCAGCTTGACAATCAAGAATAGCATAATGGGGGTACAAACAGTCCATGCCCAAGATAACATTGAAATCTACCATGCTGAGCAATAACAAATCAGCTCTGGTCTCAAAACCACTAAGAGCAATCAAACACAATCGATAAATGTAGTCTAAACAAGAGAATCTCCCAAAAGAGTAGAAACATAAACAGGGAAACTCAAGTAATCCCGAGGTACACCTAAATGCGGAACAAAATAAGAAGGCACATAAGAAAAAGTGAAGCCTAGATCGAATAGAACCAATGCATTTCTATGACAAACCATTACAATACCTGTGATGACAGAATCGGAGGCAACAGCCTCAGTACGGGTAGGAAGGACATAATATCTGGCCTGGCCTTCCCCTCTAGCTGGCTGAGCAGGTGGGGTAGCAACTGGTGTTGTGATCATAGCATGAGAACTCTACGGAGCGCGCTGTAGCTGAGAAGTCTGTGGAGGTACACTCCCAAGTCTAGGGCAATCCCTCACCACATGGCGTGTGTCTCCACACTCAAAACAAGCTCTAGGAGGACGTGGCAGTGGGAACTGTGCAGTACGAGTACTCCAAGACCCCTGAACACCTGAAATACTATGTGAAATCTGAGATGCAAACTGAGCTAGCTGACCCACAAAACCTCTACCATGCCATACTCTTCCTCCAAAATAAGGACCAGTGGGGCTCTTTAGTCTACAAGGTCTCCTCACTTCCCTATACTCTTTCTCCTGACCTCGTCTATCCTCTCTCTCCTGGACCCACCTGTCCTATACTCGAGGAGAGGTCCTCACCACCCGCTGAATTGGGACCACAAGCTGGGTCACCATAACACCTAGAACTTGTTTGCTCTGGAGTGGGGGTGGTGGAAGTCTGGGTCCCTCCCCCGATCTGTGAAGTAGTTGGTACAACCTAAATCAATCCTGCTTGAACCAATGTACCAAACATGCTCAGTTACTATGTTAAGGTCTCTTGAAGTGCTGGAGTAGTAGTAGCAGTAGGCATATCAAATAAGAGAAGGAGTTGTATTGTAATAAAAGATCAAATAATTCGAACAATTATCAATTATGATGACCTGACCAGTTGTTTCATGAGTTACTGTTCTGTTTCCCCAATTTCTGCTTATTATTGCTTTGTATAATAGTTCTATATGTGATCCGGTTGATTGGCTAGGGTTCGGAAAGGAATTGGTAAGGTTTGAGACAATTAGTCTCTTTTGAGGAAGGTTAAGTTGGAAAATTAAACCGGATGTTGACTTATGTGTTAGAGGGATTCGATGTGAGTTTCGATGGTTCTGTTCGCTTCGGGAGGTGATTTGGGACTTAGGAGCGTGATCAAAATGAGTTTTGTAGGTATGGAGTAGATTTAGGCTTGAATTGGCGAAAGTGGATTTTTGGCGATTTTCGGTTGGTTGGTGAGATTTTGATATAAGGGTCAGAATAGAATTCCGAGAGTTGAAGTAGTTCCTTTGTGTCATTTGGGATGGGTGTGTAAAATTTCAGGTCATTTGGACGTGGTTTGGTTGGGTTTTTGATCAAAAGTGGAATTCAGAAGATTTTGGAAACTTAGGCTTGAATCCGATGTGTTTTGGTTGATTTGATGTTGTTTAAGGTATTTTGAAGATTGGTACAAGTTTGAATAGGGTTTTGGGATATGTTAGTGGCTTTGGTTGAGGTCTTGGGGGCCTCAGGTGAGTTTCAGGTGGTCAATCGGGCCATTCCATGAAGTTTGGAGCTACAGAAAATTGCAGGTCAGTGCTGCAGAGAAATGACCTTCGCATTCGCGTGAAGGTCCTCGAGTTCGCGAAGGGTCAGTTGAGGAAGCTGGAAATTTAGCCTTCGCGTTCATGAGGAAGGCTCCACATTCGCAAAGGGCTGAGCATCTGTGTATCGCGTTCGTGGGGGTGTTGCCGCGTTCACGTAAAAGAAATGGGCAGCTGAGCTTCAGGGGAATTTAATTCATCGCGTTCGCGATAGGGCGAACGCGATCTTGAAGGTCTGTCTGAGTAAAGCATCGCGTTCGCGATGGGGTGTTCGCGATCACGAAAGAGGAATTTTTGTCAAGGTATTTTTGTGCTTCTCGAATACGAGGCATTGACCGCGTTCGCGAAGAAGGATTTCAGGCCGGGGTAGAAGGTTTAAATAGTCGTCTTATCCGCGAATTTGGGGTTTATTTCTTCCATTGTTGGTTGTTTTTGGAGCTTTTTGAAGGGGAGTGAAGAGGGATTCAAGGGGACTTGGAGCTAAGAATTTTGGATTAAAACTCGATTCTATTGTGAAATCTACCTAATAAATCATGAAATCTAAGCCAAAAACTTAGGAATTAGGGTTTGAGATTAAGAGACTTTAAAATGAGAATTTGAGGGGTCATTTGGACTCCGATTTTAGTGTTCTTGGTATGTATGGACTCGTGGAAGGATAAAGATTCCGTTGATGTGATTTTTATCAAGTTTCGATATGTGGGTCCGGGGGTTGGGTTTTGGTAATTTCGGGATTTATGTTGTAAATTGATTATTTTCGCTTGTGCTTTGTTCCCTTAGCATATTTTGACGCCGTAATTCTGATTTTGGATAGATTCGACGCACGTGGAGGCCAATTCGAGGGGAAAAGGCATCACGAGCTAGAGATTTGACCGGCTTGAGGTGAGTAATGATTGTAAATGATGTTCTGAGTGTATCAAACCCCGGATTGCATATCGTTATGCTATATTGAGGTGACACACACGCTTGATAGAGAGCGTGGGGTTGTGCACTATTGGGGATTGTGACTTACTCCATCCCGAATAATTATTTTACCGCATGTTTGACTGAAATCTATTTGCTATCATCATTATTTAGGCTGAATGTCATATTTGGGCTTCGTGCTAACTATTGAACCCTTCGGGGACTTTTATTGATATTTCCTCATTGTTTTGACTTTATACTTAAACTCAGTCATATTATATTTCACTGTTTTCATACTTAGCCATGTTTACTCTATTTTAACACTTAATGATCTTTAAAAATGATATTTTGGGCTGAGAATCATGTTTTACTGTTGCCCGAGTGGCTTGTGAGGATTTTGACTGAGTAAGGCCGAGGGCCTATGTTGCGAGGAAACATTTGATATTGATTATGAGGCCAAGGTCCTGAGATATGTACACTACGAAGTGGTTTGTTGATATGAGGCCGAGCGTCTAGTGATGACGCCACGAGATGGCTTGATATTGCGCTTGGGCCGTAAGGGGCCCCTCCAGGAGTCTGCACACCCCCAGTGAGCGCGGGTACCCATTGTGATGTGAGATATAGCCCGAAGGGCTGGTATTGTTCTGAAATATTGCCCGAGGGGCAGATTTGTTGATACTATGCCCGATGGGTGAATCTTTATGTGTTTAACTTCCTTAATTGCCTGTCATTTACCTGCTTAATTGTTGAAAAAGGCTTTTCATGAAGCGTAATTTGAACTAAAATGACTTTCACATATCTTCTACTGATTTACTATTTTTATTGGTTTTACTACCTCGTTATAGCCTGTAATGTGCCTTAGGTGATTTCCCGCTTCCAGTCTTTATTTATGATTATTACTCACTGAGTTGGAGTACTCACTTTACTCCCTGCACCCTGTGTGCAAATTCTGGCGCATCTGGTTCTACTCCCGATTGCTGATCTTCCCAGCCCAGGCGGATCCGAGGTGTCTTTAGGTAGCTGTTGGCATTTGCAGCCCGGAGCTCTTCCCTATCTTATTTCTTCATGTTCTTAGTTTTTTGTATTAAACCTTGTAGTTTTCCTCTGAGTATTTCGGATTGTTTAGATGCTCATGACTAGTGACACCCCGGTATCGGGCTGTGTTGGGTTGTATTCCGCACATTATGCTGTTAACTGCTCAAACTTTGGATTATTTTATCATGCTTTAGACTGTTTCTTACTGTTTAACTATTAAATATTGAAATGGGAAGTGTCAGCTGGCCTTGTCTTCACGAGAGGCTCCATCACAATCGGGTTTATGTTTAGAGTCGTGACAAGTTGGTATAAAAGCCTATGTTACATAGGTTGCACGAGTCATGAGCAGGTTTAGTAGAGTCTCGCGGATCGGTATGGAGACGTCTGTATTTATCCTTGAGAGACTGCAGAACCTTTAGGAAAAACTTCATATTCTTGAAATTCTTGTCGTGCGACTTTGTTAATCCGAGTACTAAACTTCTGTTGTTTTATTCTCTCACTGATGGTAAGGACACGCGCTACCGGCCAGGATGGACGACCACCAGTACCACCAGTTGTGGCCACTAGAGGCCGAGGATGAGGTCATGGTTGCGATAGGGGCAGAGGTGTGGTCCACACAGCAGCTAGGGCAGCACTTGCAGATCCACCAACTGCCCTAGTTTAGGATCAGGTGCCAGCTATGGACAGTCCAGCAGCACCAGCTCAGGCACCAGCTATGCCCATTATGATTCCAGGTCTTCAGGAGTCCTTGGTTCAGATTCTATCAGTTTGCACTGGCCTAGCTCAGGTGGTTTAAGCCACTACAACCGCAGCTATTTCTCAGGCCAGGGGAGGCAATTAGACTCCCGCCGCTCACATGCCTAACCAGGTCATGCAGGGACATCAGACGTCGAGGGCGCATCCAGCCCAACCGGTTGCAGCTGCTCATGACTATGTAGTTCTTGCCATGCCGGAGGACGAGCAGCGTAGGTTGGAGAGGTTTGGTAGACTTCAGCCTCTGACCTTCAGTGGTACAGAGGGCGAGGATGCCCAGGGTTTCTTGGATAAGTGTCAGAGAATGCTTCGTACAACGGGTATTCTAGAGACCAGCGGGGTCGCTTTCACTACTTATCAGTTTTCTGGAGCTGCCTTCACTTGGTAAGAGGATTTTGAGAGGTGTAGGCCTGTCGGTGCAGCACGCCTTACTTGGCAGCAGTTCTCCGTTCTCTTTCTGGAGAAGTATGTACTACAGTTTTGCAGAGAGGAGCTGTGTAGGCAGTTTGAGTGGTTGTATTAGGGAGAGATGACCGTGTCGCAGTATGAGTTGAGGTTCTTCGAGTTAGCTCGTCATGCCATTTGGTTGGTTCCGACAGATAGAGAGAGGATTATAAGGTTTGTTGATGGCCTCACTTATCAGCTTCATATTCTCATGACCAGGGAGAGAGTGACCAATGCTACTTTTGAGGAGGTTGTGGATATTGCCCGTGAGATTAAGTCTATTCGTCGCCAGGAGCGAGAGGAGAGGGAGGCCAAGAGGCCTCGAGGATCTGGTAGTTACAGTGGTACTCCTTTGAGAGGTCAGTTTCATCACGGCAGAGGTTGTCCATTCAGGCATGCTCAGCCAGCTCACCCAGGGTATCGTGGGGCGTCATCGGGTCATGGTTCTCATCAGGGCGAGTCATCACTTAGTGCCGTCCCAGCTCAGAGTTCATCCCGTGCTCCATTAGTTCAAGGCTCTTCTATGCCAGGTGCATCTGTCACTCTAGTGCGAGGGGTTCCCTTCAGTCCCCTTTTCCAGCACCTGGGAGTTGTTATGAGTGTGGTGAGATGGGTCATATGTGGAGGTAGTGCCCTCGTCGTCTTGTGAGTTCATCTCAGCAGAGGGGTCAGTCATCGGTTTCAGCGCCAGTTGCTTCACCACCACCCGTTCAGCTAGCTAGGGGTGGAGGTCAGTCAGCTAGGGGTCGCCCTAGAGGGGGAGGTCGATCAGGTGGCGATTAGGCCCGTTTCTATGCACTTCCAGGCAGACCCAATGCTATTGCTTCAGATATTGTCATTACAAGTATTTTTTCAGTCTGCCATAGAGATGCCTCTGTATTATTTAATCCCGGTTCCACCTTTTCTTATGTGTCATCATACTTTGCTCATTATTTGGGTACGCCCCGTGAGTTTCTTGCTTTACCTGTTCATGTATCTGCCCTGGTGGGCGATACTGTTGTTATAGACCGTGTGTACCGGTCGTATGCGGTGACTATTGGGGGTTTGGAGCTCCATGTGGATCTTTTATTATTATTGTGTATGGTGGATTTCGATGTCATTTTGGGCATGGATTGGCTATCTCTATGTTATGCTGTTATGGACTGTCATGCTAAGACAGTCACCTTGGCTATACTGGGTGTGCCACGGATTGAGTGCGAGGTGTGACTGATTATGTTCCCAGTAGAGTGATCTCATTCTTGAAATCCCAGCATATTGTTGGGAAGGGTTGTCTTTCGTATCTAGCCTTTGTGAGGGATGTCGGTGCTAAGACTCCCAGTATTGATTCTGTTTCAGTTGTGAGGGATTTTCCCAATGTGTTTTCTGTAGACCTATCGGGCATGCCATCGGACAGGGATATTGATTTTGGTATTGACCTGCTGCCGGGCACTCAACCCATTTCTATTCTGCCATATCGTATGGCACCAGCGGAGTTGAAAGAGTTAAAGGAGCAGCTTCAGGAGCTCCTTGATAAGGGGTTCATTCGGCCTAGTATGTCACCTTAGGTTGCACCAGTTCTATTTATGAAGAATAAGGATGGCACTATGAGGATGTGCATTGATTATAGGCAATTGAACAAAGTAACAATTAAGAACAAGTATCCTTTGCCTCGCATTGATGATTTATTCGACCAGCTTCAGGGAGAGAGAGTGTTCTCCAAGATTGATCTTCGTTTAGGTTATCACCAGTTGAAGATCAGGGACTCAGATATTCTTAAAACGGCTTTCAGGACCCGATATGGTCATTATGAGTTCTTGGTGATGTCTTTTGGGCTGACATTGCCCAACAACGTTCATGCATTTGATGAACAGTGTGTTTCGGCCTTATCTCGACTTATTTGTCATAGTCTTCATTGATGATATTCTAGTGTATTCGCGTAGTCAAGAGGAGCACTCGGAGTATTTAAGAGTTGTGTTGTAGAGATTGAGGGAGGAGAAACTTTATGTAAAATTCTCTAAGTGTGAGTTTTAGCTCAATTCAGTGTCTTTCTTGGGGAACGTGGTGTCCAGCAAGGGTATTCAGGTTGATCCGAAGAAGATAAAAGCGGTTCAGAGTTGTCCCAGGCCGTCCTCAGCCACAAAGATTCGCAGCTTTCATGGTTTGGCAGGCTATTATCGCCGGTTTGTTCAGGGATTCTCATCTATCGCATCGCCCTTGACCAAGTTAACTCAAAAGGTTGCGTCAATTGTATGGTCGAATGAGTCTTTCAGAAGCTCAAGACAGCCTTGACCATAGCTCCAATGTTGGTTTTTCCATCAGCTTCAGGTTCATATACCGTGTATTTTGATGCTTCGAGAGTTGATATTGGTTGTGTTTTGATGTAGGAGGGTAGAGTTATTGCTTATGCTTCCCATCAGTTGAAGCCCCATGAGAAGAACTACCCCATTCATGATTTGGAGTTGGCTGCCATAGTTCACGCGTTAAAGATTTGGAGGAATTACTTGTATGGTGTGTCTTATGAGGTGTTTACGATCATCGTAGCCTCCAACACTTGTTCAAATAGAAGGATCTCAATTTGAGGCAGCGGAGGTGGTTAGAGTTGCTTAAGGATTATGATATCACTATATTGTACCATTCGAGAAAGGCCAATGTGGTGGCCAATGCTTTGAGCTGAAAGGCGGTGAGTATGGGGAGTTTGGCATATATTCCAGTTGGGGAGAGACCTCTTGCAGTTGATGTTCAGTCCTTGGACAATTGGTTCGTGAGGTTGGATATTTCGGAGCCTAGTCGGGTATTGGCTTGTGTGGTTTCTTGATCTTCCTTATATGATTGCATCAGAGAGCGCCAGTATAAGGAATATTGGACCAACTCTCGATCATCGAGTGCAGGGCCAGTTATGTATGCCCAATGTGGATGGGCTTCGGGAGTTGGACCAACTCTCGATCTCAACTGCAAGGACTGAACAACTCGCAATAGTTTAACCTTAGCTTATTTTAGTTTATTTGAGCATTGTAGTTTATAAAATTAGAATCATAATCAAAACCAAAAATGTGTAGAAGTGCAATTTGGAGCAAATACGCATCTCTCATTTAGATAGACACCCGACTCCAATATCTAGCTCCCTATGGAAATCGATCCCGACCTTAATCGGGTAAAATCTATTTCGACCTCTCTCGCTACTCAATAGTAGTGCAGGGTTGGCCTCAGTCACGTCACATCCTCCCCAACTTAAACAAACATTCATCCTTGAACGAGTCAAGAAACATACCTGAAGCCTCAAACAAGTGAGGATATCTGCTCCACATCTCCCACTCGGTCTCCCAGGTAACCTCCTCCACGGGCCGACCTCTCCACTGCACTTTCACTGAAGCTATATCCTTTGACCTCAACTTTTGAACCTGACGACCCAAAATAGCTACTGGCTCCACATCATAGGTAAAATCATCATCCAACTGAACCGTGCTGAAATCCAGAACATGAGATGGATCCCCAATATACTTCCCGAGCATAGAAACATGAAATACCGGATGCACACTCGACAAGCTAGGTGGCAAAGCAAGCTCATAAGCCATCTCCCCAATCCTTCGAAGCACCTCAAAAGGCCCAATGAACCGTGGACTCAATTTCCCTTTCTTCCCAAATCTCATAACACCCTTCATAGGCGAAACCTTCAACAGAACCTTCTCACCCACCATGTAGGACACATCTCGAACCTTCCTTTCAGCATAACTCTTCTGTCTCGACTGTGCTGTACAGAGCCTCTCCTAAATCACCTTCACCTTTTCCAAAGAATCTTGCACCAAGTCTGTCCCCAACAGCCTAGCCTTACCGGCTCAAACCAAACAACTGGAGATCTACACCGCCTCCCATACAAAGCCTTATATGGAGTCATCTGAATACTTAACTGGTAGTTGTTGTTATAAACAAACTCTGCAAGCGGTAGAAACTGATTCCATGGCCCTCCAAAATCAATGACACAAGCACGCAACATGTCCTCCAATATCTGAATGGTACGCTCGGACTGCCCATCCGTCTGAGGGTGAAAAGTTGTGCTCAACTCAACCTGAGTACCCAACTCTTGCTGCACAGACCTCCAAAATTGCAATGTAAACTGAGTGCCCCTATCTAAAATGATAGAAACAGGGACACCATGTAAACGAACAATCTCCCGGATATAGATCTCTGCTAACCGTTCTGAAGAATAGGTAGTACACATAGGAATGAAGTGCGTGAACTTGGTCAGCCGATCCACAATCACCCAAATAGCACTGAACTTCTTCAATGTCCGAGGAAGTCCAACTACAAAATCCATAGTGACCCTTTCCCACTTTCACTCTGGAATATCCATCCGCTGAAGCAAGCCACCCTGTCTCTGATGCTCATATTTCAATTGTTGATAATTGAGACACCGAGCTACAAATCCCACAATGTCTTTCTTCATTCTTCTCCACCAATAATGCTGCCTCAAATCCTGATACATATTTGCGGCACCTGGATGAATGGAATACCACGAGCTATGAGCCTCCTCCAGAACCAACTCCCGAAGCCCATCCACATTGGATTATGGATCGGCCGACCAAGTCCACACACTTCATTTCTATGTGTACTACCTATTCTTCAGAGTGGTTAGAAGAGATCTATATCCGGGAGATTGTTCGTTTGCATGGTGTCCCCGTTTCCATCATTTCAAATAGGGGCACTCAGTTTACATCACAATTTTGGAGGTCTGTGTAGCGAGAGGTTGGTACTCAGGTTGAGTTGAGAATAGCTTTTCACCATCAGACGGATGGGCAGTCCGAGCGCACCATTCAGATATTGGAGGACATGTTGCGTGCTTGTGTCATTGATTTCGGAGGGTCATGGGATCAGTTTCTACCGCTTGCAGAGTTTATTTATAACAACAGCTACCAGTCGAGTATTCAGATGACTCCATATAAGGCTTTGTATGGGAGGCGGTGTAGATCTCCAGTTGTTTGGTTTGAACCAGGTAAGGCTAGGCTGTTGGGGACAGACTTGGTGCAGGATTCTTTGGAAAAGGTGAAGGTGATTTAGGAGAGGCTCTATACAGTGCAATCGAGATAGAAGTGTTATGCTGAAAGGAAGGTTCGAGATGTGTCCAACATGGTGGGTGAGAAGGTTCTGTTGAAGGTTTCGCCTATGAAGGGTGTTATGAGATTTGGGAAGAAAGGGAAATTGAGTCCGCGGTTCATTGGGCCTTTTGAGGTGCTTCGGAGGATTGAAGAGGTGGCTTATGAGCTTGCTTTGTCACCTAGCTTGTCGAGTGTGCATCCGGTATTTCATGTTTCTATGCTCTGGAAGTATATTGGGGATCCGTCTCATGTTCTGGATTTCAACACGGTTCAGTTGGATGATGATTTTACCTATGATATGGAGCCAGAAGCTATTTTGGGTCGTCAGGTTTGAAAGTTGAGTTCAAAGGATATAGCTTCAGTGAAAGTGTAGTGGAGAGGTCGGCCCGTGAAGGGGGTTACCTGGGTGACCGAGCGGGAGATGTGGAGCAGATATCCTCACCCGTTTGAGGCTTCAGGTATGTTTCTTGACTCATTCGAGGACGAACATTTGTTTAAGTTGGGGAGGATATGATGTGACCGAGGCCAACCCTACACTACTATTGAGTAGCGAGAGAGGTCAAAACAGCTTTTACCCGATTAAGGTCGGGATTGATTTCCACAGGGAGCTAGATATTAGAGTCGGGTGTCTATCTAAATGAGAGATGCGTATTTGCTCCAAATTGCACTTCTACACATTTTTGGTTTTGATTATGATTCTAATTTTATAAACTACAATGCTCAAATAAACTAAAATAAGCTAAGGTTAAACTATTGCGAGCTGTTCAAATGATTAAAAGGCGCTAGGGTAGTAACTTTTGCCTAGGTGGTCAATCGATGGATACTTGAGTTTAAGGCGTGATTGTCACATTTGAGGAGTATGATATAACCATTGCACGATTCTACTCACTCTATACCTCTCGTTAGTTCGAGTGATTTTGCCCGAATTGAATATCTCAAGACCAATTGGGTATGCCAAGTTGCACAAGCAATTAAGGTTCAAGTCGGGTATTACTATCTCTAGGTTTAACCCTTTAATTAGGGCTATCAATCTCTTGAGTACGCCTCAATTCCTTGTTAGACCAATTTCAAAGACTTAGGCTCTCTTTCTCAAGAAGAGCCAAAGTCAACTAAACACAAACTAGTGTTTGCAACCACTAATTATTTCAGCAATTAAATATGAAATTAGTTCAAATATCAAACACCCATAAACAATAAAGCATCAAAACACAAGATCCATCAATTACCCACACTAGGGTTGAGCCACAACCCTAGCTTATGGGTCTAGCTACTCATAATTAGAGAAGAAAACAAAGAAATAGATGAAGAAAAACTCATATTAAGTAATTGCTAAATTAAATTTGAAGATTCAATGTTGAAATGAAGCTAAAATTACTTAAAACAGATAAAAGAAGCTAAGTCACGAGCGTAGCTCTGAGGAAAAACTATCTGATGACCTAAAAATAGGAAAAGAAGATATTCTAAGCTAACAATTCTGGACAAAAATACCCTCGCGGGGCTAGTGCGGACCGCACAAAATCAAGTGAGGCCACACTAAGGCTCTTGACTTGAATATCCAGGTCTCTAAGCTTGGGCAATGCAGACCACATAGAATCGAGTACGGTCTTGGTGGCTTCTAGTGCGGTCCGCATGAAGTGTAGCACAGACCGCATTGGGCTTCAATCTTCAAACTGGCAATTCTCTGAACCTTGGCTCTATAGACCGCATTAAATCGAGTGCGGCCATAGTGAATCTAATGCGGACCGCACAAAATCCTTTGCGACCGTATTGCCTTTTGGTCTGAGATGCACAATCTCTTAACTCCACTTGTGTGGACCGCACATAATGGTGTGCGGCCGCACTGGTCCTGTTTGACTAAGCTTTGCCTTGTCTTGGTACTTGTGTAAGTTTCACTCTTTTTTGAGCTGATATTTGATATCTTGTCACCTTGTTGATCAAACCTGCAATCAAGAACAACTTGTGAGCCTTTGTGACTATTTTATACACATTTCTAATCAAAACTTGAGTATGAAGGAGTGTAAAATATGTCATAATTCTTAGTTATCAACTCCCCCAAATTTAAGCTTTTGCTTGTCCTCAAGCAAACAAAATAAGACCCACCCCTTAAGAGAACATCCAAGAAAATTCAGCTGTCCTAAAGTGACCTCATCTAGCATCAATTGGGACTAACATTTGCCCTCAATACAAATGAATCATTAATGACATTTACCCTTTTAAACACCATGGATTAAGTGTGACACAAGAGCATCAAGAGTTGACTCAACACATCAAAGAAACTCTTTCTATTACTTCGGTCATTGTGGAACCCAAACTCACGCATCCTCAACTCTCCCTAAGCCAACCTCACCTTTAAGATAGTGACACTCAGAACGAGGTTAATGGAAACACACTCATCTCTCTCAAGAAAAAGTCACAAGTCCGACTTTAAGTACCATATGCTTTCCCCTTATTTGAGTCACCACTAATGTAAGCTTTATTCAACTCAAGATCATATAGGGCTTTTGTGGAGACATAGTGAAGGCCTTTAGTTCGGGGTAGGAAATGTTTGGTCTAAGTAGGTTCCATCTTCCCTTAAGCACTTCTTTTGTTTTATTTTGGCACACATTCACTTGACTTTTTAAGTCGTTTCACTTCTTTCTAAGGGGTTAGAGAGACACACTGGTACTCTTTCTTATTCATTTCAAATCTTTTCTCCTTTTTCAATTTTCCACACCTTTCATTCTTTGCTTTTCTTGAATCCCTTTTATTCATTTCTACATTGAACATTCTTTTTGTCTTTTTGCTTTTCTTTCTTTTTCATTGCCTTTTCTTTTCTTCATTTTGTACTTTTTTACCACTTTGTTGCCATCCTCATCTCTCCCCCCAAACTTATACTTATGCCATGTGCTAAGAAAAGATCGGGTGCCAAGAGAGGGTATTTTTTAGAACGGGTAAAGGCTTGTATTATGGTTTTTGAAGAAAAAAGGTCTAAGGCTCAAAAGGGTTGATTAGGGATTTTATCATTGGTAGGATATGGAAGTGTTCAAGCTATCATTTGGATCAAGGAGATCCTATAATCATGTCTCAAGTCAAAATTCACTTAGTATTTCACCTCAACAAACATTCAGGGCAAGTTCTAGACCAATGGCTCGGGACTTGGACTTCCAATGCAAATTTCTCACCACACAAGCTATGGGATTGCTAAAGACACAGAGTCAGGGGCCCACAACAACCTTAGATAAGATTTGAGCATACAATGGTCACGAAAAACTACTTGATGATTATCGGTCAACAAAAAAGTCTCAAGGTCACGACTTTCACCATCCTAAACACAACAATTTATTTTTGAACATGAGATCAAAAGCAAATGTGATAGGCCCAAGTGAAGTTTTGCTTGAGGCACCCTTACCATTAAATACTAAAAAGCAAAAGAAAAACGGACTCAAACCCTTAAGAAGGTAGTCATGCCATCCATCATCGGGAAGAGCCACCCGGTTCACACAAATTCTACCTTTGGAAAGAACCGTAGCATTAAGAAAACCAAAGGCTTATTGCAAAAATCCAAAACAAGAAGCTACGAACACAAATAAGAAGCAAAAAAAGAAAAAATTACGGAAAGTAAATTGAATATTTACAAGAGGGGGATTTAATCGAATATACAATAAGGGAGATGAATATATACAATGGAACATACTTTTATATACAGACCCAAGATAAAAAGTGCGAAAAATGTAATGAAGTGATAAAATTATATACATAGCAAAGATGAAAAATAAAGAAAGCATAAAATCTGTCAAATATATACATTCATCCAATCAAATCAAAGTAGGGCCTACCCCTTCAAATGAAAGATGGCATTGTCCTCAATGCCAACTAACCAAAATAAGCACCAAAAATAAAAGGGAGAGGAAACAGAAACTCCCTATGGCCCATCTGTCTGCATGGGATCCTGAGTGGTCCCTGGGTCCTCTATAAGCTCGGGAACCTGAGATTGGCTCCCTATGACCTGCTGCTCTGCTGCTGGGACCTGGACCTGGACCGAGGCCTGGGCTAACTCCTGGGGCTGGCTGGGGGACTCTCCATGTGGGTCCTCCAACTATATGATTGCGTCATCTATAAGGGAAATCAACCTCTTCTTCATGGGAGGCCTCTCCAACTGCACTGGCTGGGGATGGGCTGCTGGCACCGGGTCAGCTAACAAACGGGCCCATAAAATCAATGCCCCATACATCAAAAATATCAACCTCGAGGATGGTATTGAGAGGCATCTCATCTTTCTTCGAAATTCCACCCGCTCTTTGATATTCGTCACAACTCTTCACAAGTTCACTTGCATCTTTGTACAAAGTTGGCCAATAAAACCCACAACTAAGAACTTTGGAAGCCGTCCTCGCCCCGCCATGATGGACACCATAGGGAGAGGAATAAAAAGCCACCAATATACTCAATTGCTCTTCCTCCGGGACACACCTTCGGATCACGCCATCCGTGCAAACCTTGAACAAGTATGTATCATCCCAATAGAAATTCAAACTATCCCGTTTGAGCTTCTTCCTTTGGTTAGAAGAGAGCTCACACGGGATTATACCAGTCACAAGGAAATTAACAACGTCCGCAAACCATGGCATACTATTCACCGACACCGAAGGGAGTTGTTTGTCGGGAAATGAATCATTGATCTCTAGGCCATCACGAGGCCTCCTCTTCTCCTCCAAGCGGGACAAGTGGTCCGCCACTTGGTTCTCACTACCCTTCCGGTCCACAATCTCCAAATCAAACTCTTGAAGTAACAAAACCCATCGCATCAGTCTAGCTTTGGAATCCTTCTTCGTCATCAAGTACCGGAGTGTGGCATGGTCGGTATGGATTATGACCTTGGCACCCATAAGATACGACCAAAATTTCTCCGTTGCGAACAAAATAGCCAAAGGTTCTTTCTCGGTCACCGTGTAGTTCACTTGAGCATCATTCATTGTCTTGCTCGCATAGTACACCAGATAAAATATTTTGTTCACTCTTTCACCCAAAACCGCCCCAACCGCAACATCGCTCGCATCACACATGAGCTCAAAGGGTAAGCTCCAATTAGGTTCGGTAATGATAGGAGTGGTGGTCAACTTATGCTTGAGAAGTTCAAAGGCTTGCATACAATTGTCATCAAACACGAACTTGGCATCCTTTCCCAACAACTTGCACAAAGGATTCACTACCTTCGAAAAGTCTTTGATAAATCTCCAGTAGAACCCCGCATGCCCAAGAAAACTTCGAACTCCCTTGACAGATGTAGGGGGAGGGAGTCTTGAAATCACATCAGTTTTTGCTTTTTCTACCTCAATACCATTTTTCGAAATTTTATGCCCAAGAACTATGCCCTCTTCCACCATAAAGTGGCATTTCTCCCAATTGAGAACAAGATTGGTTTCTTCACAATGTGCCAAAACTCTATCAAGATTCTTCAAGCACTCATCAAATAAATCACCCACAACACTAAAGTCATCCATGAACACCTCCAAAATGTCTTCCACTATATCGGTGAAAATGGCTATCATATACCGCTAGAATGTAGCCAGTGCATTACACAACCCAAAAGGCATCCTAGAAAAGGCAAAGGTGCCATATGGACAAGTGAATGTGGTCTTCTCTTGATCTTCCGGAGCAATCAAGATTTGGTTGTACCCACTATACCCATCCAAGAAATAGTAGAAGGCACGCCCAGCAAGTCGGTCTAACATCTGATAAAGAAAAGGCAAAGGAAAGTGATCCTTGCAGGTCACTTTATTCAACTTGCAGTAGTCCATGCATACCCTCTAACTGGTGAAGGTTCTGGTAGGAATCAACTCATTTTGTGAATTTGCAACCACGGTCATGCCACCCTTCTTCGGTACACATTGCACCGGTGAAGTCCAAGAGCTATCGGAGATGGGGTACACAACCCCGGCATCTAATCACTTGATCACCTCCTTTTTCACCACTTTTTGTATTGCCTCGTTCCACCTCCTTTGATATTCCAAGGAGGGATTTGCATCATCTTCCAGAATAATCTTGTGCATATAGAATGCGAGGCTTATCCCCCAAATATCAGCTAGAGTCCATCCAATTGCTTTTTTCTGATTTTGAAGCACCGCCAATATGGCATCAACCTGCATGTTAGTAAGACAAGAAGAAAGAATAACTGGCAAAGTAGAACTAGGCCCAAGAACTCATACCTGAGGTGTGGAGGCAGTGGTTTCAACTCCAACACCGGAGGCTCCTCAATTGAAGGTTTTGTTGGTGGAGTCTTCCTATTCTCGAGATCCAGAGAGATTTTCCTAGGCTCATAGGAGTAAGAGCCCATTCCATGTAAAGTATTCACACACTCCACTCGGCCTTCATCATCATTGACATCAAATCCAACTATACGGCCTCCAATGGGTCCTCCACATTGATCATTGCACGGGTGTCATCAACTATCACTATTGTGACAAGGTCCACAAAAGAGTACACCTCGGTACTATTGGGCTGCTTCATTGAATTGCACACATGAAAGAACACTTTTTCATCACCCACTCAGAAGGTGAGTTCCCCTACTTCCATATCAACTAAGGCCTTCCCCGTAGAAAGTAAAGGTCTCCCCAATATGATAGGAACTTCATAATCTACCTCGCAGTCCAAGATCACAAAGTCAGCTGGCAGGATAAATTCGTCCACTCGAACAAGCATATCATCAATAATACCCAATGGTCTCTTCATCGTTCTATCTGCCATTTGTAATCTCATGGAAGTCGCCTCAGTTTCCCAATACCCAAAGTCTTGAAACTAAGTAGGGCATCAAATTGATACTAGCCCTCAAATCGTATAGAGCCTTAGCAAAATCCGCACTCCCAGTGGTGCAAGGAATGGTGAAAGCACCGGGATCTTCAAGCTTCGGGGCCATTGAATGCACTATTGCACTAACTTGGTGAGTCATCTTTATAGTTTCACAATCCATAGTCCGCTTCTTTGTCACCAAGTCCTTCATGAATTTAGAATAGCCTGACATTTGTTCAAGAGCCTCCACTAAAGGCACATTAATGGATAAGCTCTTCATCATGTTAATGAACTTTTTAAACTGATTCTCATTTTTCTGCTTCGCGAGCCTTTGAGGATAAGGTGGATGTGGCCTTGGCAAAGGAGCCTTGTCTTTAGGCAGAACCGGCTCTGGCATGTCTGTGTTCCCTAGATGGGTTTACATCATTTTGAGTTTCCACCTCGGTATCTTGAATATCAATCTTCACTTCTTCATTCACATTCTCATCAATCACATTTTCAACCACCAAAGGAACTTCATCTTCTTGCAACTCAACATCATCACTTAAGATTTGCTTTTGTTTGGAGGCATTCACATCACCGCCTCGTCCACTCCTTGTAGTTACCGCCATAACATGATTGTTCCGACCTTTCGGGTTCACTACCGTATCACTTGGTAGAGCACCCTTAGAGCGAGTGTTAAAAGATTGTGAGATTTGGCCCAACTGAACCTCCAAATTCCGAATCGAGGTATTGTGGGAAGACAATTGAGCATCGGAATCCGCACTCTTTTTCATCATCTGTTTGAACATCATTTCAATTCTCCCCATATCATTGCTAGAAGAACTGGGACCTTGAGATGGAAATGGGGGAGGATTGTTCGATTGTTGGTACATTGGGGGCCTCAGAAAGCCTTGCCCCCGATTTTCTTGGTTTCTATTATTCCATCCACCTTGATTGTTGTTGCCACCCCAATTGTTATTACCATTCCAATTTCCTTGATTGTTTTAATTGTTGTTCTGATTGCCCCAGTTGGAGTTTTGGTTGTTGTTCCCCCAATTACCATTGCCTTATTGTTGTTGATTGCCCCAATTACCTTGGGGTCTCCATTGTTATTGGTTGGAAGAATTTCCCCTTTGGCCTTGATAATTATTCACGTACTGCACCTCTTCACTCTGTCTGTCAAAACCATCATCTTAAAATCCACCACAATCATTGTCAAATTGATCTGAATTCCCTTGGTTTTGTTGACCTCTTTGTCTTATTTTGTTGATAAGCATGTTAACACCCTCTTTGGCATTCACTTGGTGAGGATTTTGAACTTGTTGCAATTGTGCCTTTGCTAGTTGGTTCATAGTAGTTGTTAACTCAGTTATAGCCAGCCCATGATCATGTAACTTTTGTGCAAATGAGTGACCGTGGGGTCACCCTGGGGCACATTGCCTCTACTTTGCCATGCAGAAGAAGTGTTAGCCATCTCGTCAAGAATGTTACAAGCTTCATCATAAGACAACTGCTTAATGTTGCCCTTAGCAAGTTGGTTCACTATGCATTGGTTTGTTGTGTTACTGCCCCGGTAAAAGTTTTGTTGGATCATCGCCTCGGTCATATCATTGTTGGGTCATTCCTTCACCATTGTTCTATAACGCTCCCAAATATCATGCAAAGGTTCCGTGAGCTCTTGCTTGAAAGCCAAGATCTCATCTCTCAATGCAGCCATATGCCCCGGTGAGAAAAAGTTTGCAATGAACTTATCCGCCAACTCATCCCAAGTAGTGATGGAATGGTTGGGAAGTCGCTCAAGCCAATCAAGTGCTTTCCCTCTAAGTGAAAATGGGAAGAGTCTCAACCACAATGCATCCTCGGATACATTTGTTTGCTTGCTCCCCCAACATGTATCCACGAACCCCGAGATGTTTGTAAGCATTTTGATTTGCAGCGCTCGTGAAATACCCACGCTGCTCCAGCAAAGTCATCATCACATTGGTTATTTGAAAATTTCCCGCCCGGATCCGGGGTGGGACAATTTCACTTGCATAGCCTTGGTTTGGAAGCACTCTCAGAGCCACTCTTGGAGGTGGCGGGGGTGGGTTTAGAATATTATCATTGGCCTGGCGGCCTTCTTTGTCATTGAGGTACAATAGGGACCTCATCTTCAACATTGTCATCTACTTCCTCCCTCGGCGGAAGATCTCTAAAAGGTGCATTGTTTAAGTTTGCTGCCATTTTGTACCTGAAGTTGTGATACAAACAAATTAGTAACACAGAAGGAAAGAAGAACAGTACACAAAACTATTTAGATAGATAGCCAAAACCGTTAGCTCCCCAGCATTGGCACCAAAAAGTGATCGAGGCCAACCCTGCACTACTATTGAGTAGCGAGAGAGGTCAAAGCAGCTTTTACCCGATTAAGGTCGGGATCGATTTCCATGGGGAGCTAGATATTGGAGTCGGGTGTCTATCTAAATCAGAGATGCGTATTTGCTCCAAATTGCACTTCTGCACATTTTTGGTTTTGATTATGATTCTAATTTTACAAACTACAATGCTCAACTAAACTAAAATAAGCTAAGGTTAAACTATTGCGAGTTGTTCAAATGATTAAAAGGAACTAGGGTAGTGACTTTCGCCTAGGTGGTCAATTGAGGGATACTTGATTTTGAGGCATGATTGTCACATTTGGGGAGTATGATATAACCATTGCACGATTCTACTCACTCTATACCTCTTGGTAGTTCGAGCGATTTTGCCCGAATTAACTTTCTCAAGACCAATTGGGTATGCAAATTTGCACAAACAATTAAGGTTCAAGTCGGTTATTACTATCTCTAGGTTTAACCCTTTAATTGGGGCTATCAATCTCTTGAGTACGGCCCAATTCCTTGTTGGACCAATTTTAGAGACTTAGGCTCTCTTTCTCAAGAAGAGCCAAAGTCAACTAAACACAAACTAGTGTTTTGCAACCACTAATTCAGCAATTAAACATGAAATTAGTCCAAATATCAAACACCCATAGACAATCGAGCATCAAAACACAAGACCCATCAATTACCCACACTAGAGTTGAGCCACAACCCTAGCTTATAGGTCTAGCTACTCATAATTAGAGAAAAAAATAAAGAAATAGATGAAGAAAAACTCATATTAAGTAATTGCTAAATTAGACTTGAAGATTCAATGTTGAAATGAAGCTAATATTACTCAAAATAGATAAAAGAAGCTAATTCACGAGCGCAACTCTGAGGAAAAACTATTTGATGACCTAAAAATGGGAAAAGAAGTTATTTATACTAAGTTGACAATTTTGGACAAAAATACCCCTGCGGGGCTAGTACAGACCGCATAAAATTAACTGCGGCTACACTAAGGCTCTTGACTTGAATATCCAGCTCTCTGAACTTGGGAAATGCGGACTGCACAGAATCGAGTGTGGCCGCGGTGGCTTCTAGTGCAGTCCGCATGAAATGGAGTGCGGACCGCATTGGACTTCAATCTTCAAACTGGCAATTCTATGAACCTTGGCTCTGCGGACCGCATTACATCGAGTGCGGCCATAGTGAGTCCAATGCGGACCACACAAAACCCTTTGCGACCGCATTGCCTTTTCGCCTGAGATGCATATTCTCTGAACTTCACTTGTGCGGACCGCACAGAATGGTGTGCGGCCGCACTAGCTCTGTTTGACTGAGCTTTGCCTTGTCTTGATACTTGTGCAAGTTTCCTCCTTTTTGAGCTGATCTTTGACATCTTGTCACCTTGTTGATCAAACCTACAATCAAGCATAACTTGTGAGCCTTTGGGACTATTTTGTACACATTTCTAATCAAAACTTGAGCATGAAGGAGTGTAAAATGCGTCATAATTCCTAGTTATCATGACGACCCGGCCAGTTGTCTCATGAGTTACCGCTCCATTTTCCCCATTTCTGCTTCTTATTGCTTTGTATAATGGTTCTATATGTGATCGGGTTGATTGGTTAGGGTTCGGAAAGGAATTGGTAAGGTTTGAGATACTTAGTCTCTTTTGAGGAAGGTTAAGTTGGAAAAGTCAGCTGGATGTTGACTTATGTTTTAGAGGGATCGGATGTGAGTTTCGATAGTTTATCTAGCTTCAGGATGTGATTTGGGACTTAGGAGTGTGATCGGAATGAGTTTTGGAGGTCCGGAGTAGATTTAGGCTTGAATTGGCAAAAGTGGATTTTTGGCGATTTCCGGTTGGTAGGTGAGATTTTGATATAGGGGTTGGAATGGAATTTCAAGAGTTGCGGTAGTTCCGCTGTGTCATTTTGGATGTGTGTGCAAATTTCAGGTCATTCAAACGTGGTTTGGTTGGGTTTTTGATCAAAAGCGTAATTCGGAAGATTTTGGAAACTTAGGCTTGAATCCAATGTGTTTTGGTTGATTTGATATTGTTTGAGGTGTTTTGAAGATTGGTACAAGTTTAAATAAGGTTTTGGGATATGTTAGTGCCTTTGCTTGAGGTCTCGGGGGCATCGAGTGAGTTTCGGGTGGTCAATCGGGCCATTCCATGAAGTTTGGAGCTGTAGAAAATTGCAGGTCAGTGCTGCAGAGAAATGACTTTCGCGTTCGCGAAGGGTCAGTTGAGGAAGCAGGAAATTTAGTCTTCGCGTTTGCGAGGAGGCTCCGTATTCGTGAAGGGCTGGGCATCTGTGCATCGTGTTCGCGGGGGTGTTGTCGCGTTCGCGTAGAAGAAATGGGCAGCTGAGCTTCAAGGGAATTTAATTCATCGCGTTCGTGATAGGGTGAATGTGATCGTGAAGGTCTGTCTGAGTAAAGCATTGCATTCGCGATGGGGTGGTCGCAATCGCATAAGGGGAATTTTGGTCAAGGTATTTTTGTGCTTCGTGAATGCGAGGCTTTGACCGCGTTCACGAAGAAGGATTTTAGGCCTCGGCAGAAGGTTTAAATAGTCGTCTTGTCCGCGAATTTGGGGTATATTTCTTCCATTGTTGGTTGTTTTTGGAGCTATTTGAAGGGGATTGAAGAGGGATTCAAGGGGAATCACTTGGAGGTAAGAATTTTGGACTTAACTCGATTCTATTGTGAAATCTACCTAATAAATCATGAAATCTAAGCCAAAAATTGAGGAATTAGGGCATGAGATTAATAGACCTTAAAATGAGAATTTGAGGGGTCATTTGGACTCTGATTTCAATGTTCTTGGTATGTATGGACTCGTGGGAGGATGAATATTCTGTTGATTTGATTTTTATCAAGTTTTGAGACGTGGGCTCGAGGGTCGAGTTTTGGTAATTTCGGGATTTATATTATAAATTGATTATTTTTGCTTGGGCTTCGTTCCTTTAGCATATTTTGACGTCATGATTCTGATTTTGGATAGATTCGAAGCGAGTGGAGGCCGATTCGAGGGGCAAAGGCGTTACGAGCTAGAGATTTAACCGGTTTGAGATAAGTAATGATTATAAATGATGTTCTGAGGGTGTGAAACCCTGGATTGCACATCGTTATGCTATATTGAGGTGACGCAGATGCTTGATGGCGAGCATGGGGTCGTGCACTATTGGGGATTGTGACTTAGTCAGTCCCGAATGACTATTTTACCGCGTGTTTGACTGAAATCTATTTGCTATCATCATTATTTGGGTTGAATGCCATATTTGTGTTTCGTGGCAACTATTTGAACCCTTTGGGGACTTTTATTAATATTTCCTCACTGTTTTGACTTTATACTTGAACTCAGTCATGTTATATTTCACTATTTTCGTACTCAACCATGTTTACTCTGTTTTAACACTTAAATGATATTTTGGGCTGAGAATCATGTTTTACTATCGCCCGAGTGGCTTGTGAGGATTTTGACTAAGTTAGGCCGAGGGCCTATGTTGTGAGGAAACATTTGATATTGATTATAAGGCCAAGGGCCTGAGATATGTACGCCACGAGGTGGCTTGTTAATATCAGGCCGAGAGCCTAGTGATGACGCCACGAGATGGCTTGATATTGCGCTTGGGCTGTAACGGGCCCCTCTAGGAGTCTACACACCCCCAGTGAGCGCGGGTACCCATTGTGATGTGAGATATAGCCCAAGGGGTTGATATTGTTCTGAGATATTGCCCAAGGGGCGGATTTGTTGATATTGTGCCTGAGGGGCGAACCTTTATGTGTTTAACTTCCTTAATTGCCTGCCATTTACCTGCTTAATTGTTGAAACAGACTTTTCATGAAGCGTAATTTGAACTAAAATGACTTTCACATATCTTCTACTGATTTACCGTTTTTACTGGTTGTACCGCCTTGTTATAGCCTTAACGTGCCTTACGTGATTTTCTGCTTTCAGTCTTTATTTATGATTATTACTCACTGAGTTGGAGTACTCACTTTACTCCCTGCACCCTGTGTGTAGATTCAGGCGCATTTGGTCCCGCTCACGAGTGCTGATCTTCCCAACCCAGACGGATCCGAGGTGTCTCTAGGTAGCAGTCGGCATTCGCAGCCTGGAGCTCTTCCCTATCTTATTTCTCATGTTCTTAGTTTTTTGTATTAAAACTTGTAGTTTTCCTCTGAGTATTCTGGATTGTTTAGATGCTCATGACTACTGACACCCTGGTATCGGGTTGTGTTGGGTTGTATTCTGCACATTATACTATTAACTACTCAAACTTTGGATTATTTTATCATGCTTTAGACTATTTCTTACTATTTAACTGTTAAATATTGAAATGGGAAGTGTCGGCTGACCTTCTCTTCACGAGAGGCACCATCACGACCGGGTCCGGTTTTAGGGTCGTGACATCAATAGAGTCAAGGACTTGTTCGACGAATAGTCAGATTGGACTTGATTTATGCTTTTAAGAATATGGATGGAAAGAAGGGGTTTTAATTAAATCATACTTTTTCCCCGAAAAAATAGTTGATTCAAGAATGATTGTTATTGTCTCTTGACGTGGCTCAAAGAGAATGTCTAAGAAGGTAGTCTCATAATTGTGTCACGACCCGAATTTTCCACTATCGGGTCCTGATGGCACCTAACATTTCACTTGCTAATAGGCAAGCCAACATTAGAGAATCATTAAGCCAATTCTTATTCATTTCAGTAATTAACAGCAAATAAGCTATAACGAGTTAAAGTGAATGCAAAAATTTGTAACAACCTCAATATATCTACTACCACTCGGATTTGGAGTCACAATTTCACAAACATTCTAGGGTTTACTACAAGTAAAATTCTGAAAGAATACAACTAAATGAATGAAATAAATAATAAAATAGAAGAGATAGACGGGGACTTCAAGGTCTGTGAACGCCGACAGATCTACCTTGAGTCTCCGGTGGTCCGGTCAGAGCTGCTATGCCTCTCGATCAACTGAGACCAATACCAAAATCTGCACAGGAAGTGCAGAGTGTGGTATCAGTACAACCGACCTCATGTACTGGCAAGTGTCGAGCCTAACCTTGGCGAAGTAGCGACGAGGCTAAGACAAGACACCCACAAATAAACCTGTGCAATTTAACAGTATACGTACTAATAACAACAATGAAAGAATGAGACAAGTAATATTGGGAGGGGGGCATACTGAGGGGATCAGAAGATAAAGAATCACAACAGTAATAAGAACTTGATCAACCGATATACCTTGAACAAATAAACAAGTAAGCCCAGTAAAAGAAAATGCACAGCATCACCCTTCGTGCTTTTACTCTCAATCTCACCATATGATCCAATAGAAATGGCATGACATCACCCTTCGTGCATTAACTTTGTCTCTCATAACATGGCACGACATCACCCTTCGTGCATTAACACTCACAATGTGGAACGGCATCACCATTCGTGCATTAACACTCACAAAACATGGCACAACATACCCTTTGTGCATTAACACTCTCCCTCACCAAAACAATGAACAATAACAACAGGGAGATAGAAATAACAAGAACAAGTCTTACTTAAACATTTGATTCCGCAATACAAACCTCAAGTTTGAGCCAATACTCCATCAATACCAAAGTCCGTAAACATGATAAGAATGATCAACATAACGATTAACTAGTCTAAGCATGGTTAATATTATCAAGGAAAGCAACAATTACAAGAATAAGATTCACCTGCATGCTATAACCCGACAACAACGCATAGGTACTCGTCACCTCACCTATACATTGTACCCAACATTCAAACACATAAAAAATAGACAATTAAGTCTTAATCCCTCAAGTTAGGGTTAACTACGACACTTACCTCGCTCCAATGGTCAAACTCAAAGCTCAACCACGGCTTTTCCTCTCAAATGAGCATCTGAACCAGTAGAATCTAGCATACTACCAACCAAACGATTAGAATAAAGTCTTAGGAACTATCCATGATTTCAAAGAATTCAATTTAGGCCATTTTTGAAAAAGTCAGCACCCGGGCCCGCTTGGTCCAAACATGAAATTCGAACCAAACCCCGATTACCCATTAATTCCCGAGCCCAGATATATAATTGGTTTTGGAGTCCGACCTCAATTTGAGGTCTAAATCCCCAATTTTTGAAATCCCTAGTTTATACCAAACCCGCCCCCCAATTCCACCATGAAAACCTTAGATTTTAGGTTGAAATCTTGTGAAATGTAGTGAAAGATTGAAAGGAAATAGGTTAGAATCACTTACCAACGGATTGGGGAAGAAGAATTCTTTAGAAAATCGCCTCTTATGTCTCTAGGTTTGAAATTTTAAAGAATGAGGAAAAATCCCGTCTAAGTCAGATTTTGTTCAGCTGCAGATGTTGCATTTTCGACCTGGGCTTCGCAAATGCGAAGCCCTTCATACCTCTGCTGTCTTCACAAAGGTGAAGATTAGTTCGCAAATGCGAACTCTGAAGCATCTGCAAATGCGACCCAGTGATTGCATTTACGATCATTGCCTACCAGCACCCACTTTGCAAATGCGAAGTTTGGTTCGCAAATGCGAACCCAACAGTGGTTGCGATGATTGACGTCGAAAATGCGAGGTCTGCAGCTTGCAACAAAAATGCGAACACCAGCAACATTTTCCAAGTCAAATTTCACTATGTAGCCTATCTTAAACTCACCCGAGCGTTCGGGGCTCCCAACCAAACAAGCACACAAGTTCTAAA
This sequence comes from Nicotiana sylvestris, assembly GCF_000393655.2. NCBI lineage: Eukaryota > Viridiplantae > Streptophyta > Magnoliopsida > Solanales > Solanaceae > Nicotiana > Nicotiana sylvestris. The sequence goes on from NC_091060.1 coordinate 86,174,621, forward strand.
ATATCATACGAACTTGCTCGCTCGATCAAAACACCAAAATAACACCTAAAACTATGAATTTAGCACCAAATCAAATGAAATTTTCAAGAAAAACTTTGAAACTTCTAATTTCTCAACCGGACGTCCGAATCACATCAAACCAACTCCGTTTCTCACCAAATTTCACAGACAAGTCATAAATATGCTTGGACCTATACCGGGTTCCGAAACCAAAATACGAACCTGATATCCAAAAAAGTCAAACCTTGGTCAAATATTTCTATTTCATTAAGTCTTTAACTTTCAAATTCCGACAAAGTCCGATATCTCGGGCTATGGTCTTCCGATTTTGATTCTGGGCTTATTCCCAGGTCCCAAATCACGATACGGGCCCATGGGGACCGTCAAAATACGAATCTGGGTCCGTTTACCAAAAATATTGACCGAAATCAACTTAAATAAAGTTTTAGGCAAAAGTTCTTATTTAATCAATTTTTAGCATAAAAGCTTTACGGAAAGACGCTCTGACTGCGCACACAAATTGAGGAGGATAAAAATGAGATTTTTAATGCTTAAAAGTGCAGAATTGAGTTTTAAAACATAAGATGATCTTTCAGGTCATCACAAATTGAGAAGTAGATAATGGTTCATTTACTTGAAATTAACAGCTTGTTTGGTCGGTTATTACCTATGTTATTGTATCATATTATTACTTTAAATACAATGTTTGTTTTGATTGTTACTTAATTTTTATCATATCGTATCGTTAAATCCGTCGTTACGTAACGACGAAAAGTGATTTGGTGTGATGGCGTCATTACCTTACTTTTTTTTCTAATTTTGCCCTTTATTAAATAATCATATTTTATCAATTACCCTACTTTATTGTATAATTCTACTTCGTATCCTATTTTTTGGTAATATTGCAAGTTTATTCTTCATTAGTACCTGATATCATGAAACAAGGGGAAACCTCATGAACTAATTTTAAGATTAGCAAAGTCCATTAGGATAGCAAGAATAAGGAGCACTCATAATATCCCTAGTAAGCAGAAAGCTCTCAAAATGAATTTACACCAACTAGATATTACCACCAGCATAGGTAGCCCAAATCTAAGCTAACATGAATCTTTCATGTACCTAATGTACTTGAGTTAGACGGGTGTGAATAAGGTGTGAAAACTTTACGTTGATTCCTCGAAACAAAGAAAGATTTGCAGAAAACGATGCTTACCATACCGGATACTTGCACACCCATGCCTAATGCATACACATACCAAAGTACACATAACAAGAAAGGGGAAAACAAAGAAGCTCGCCAAAGACCTGTTACATACTGCCAATATCTGAGGATCACCACCCAGTGAGTAGAAGTCTATGTCTGCTGATTTGACGAAACCACGGAAATTAGAATGAGTTGTCTTATGACCAAACGCCTGTGAATGCATAGAACTGATAATAAACTGGTAAAATTATTAACTCAACAAATGAACAATTTCTATGCAGTGAGAGCGAAAAAGGCGTACATAGACTATTACTAGAGAAATGGAAACACAAAAGCTTTATATAGTTGAAATATTATCACAATAGTCAAAAATTAACCACAAAAAAGACTAGAATATGTTTTATATAATAAACAAGGAAATCATTGCGCTCCAAAAGAGTCCAAAACCAAGAAATAAAGCTAATCTAACCTTACACAGGAAAAAATATTAACTACGATGGTACGAATACTTGAAAGAGCATATTTGTTCTACCAGTCAAGCAGCAGGAACGGGTTCTTCAACATATCGCAGCTCCAGCAATTCAGAAGCTACAGGTGTGCTCTTAGTAAGGTCAACCTCCATTGTTCCATTTTGTATCCTTACCACCTCCACGATGAGCTATTGCAGGTGCCATTAAGGATAGAGGAAAATATGAGAAATGTAAATAAATAACAAGGAGCCAATAACATAATGGCAAGAATTTTCCGAATGCATCAAGTAAAAGAGGACCACGTAATTCTATAAGTATCTCGTGGTACCTTCTTCTAAGACTGCAGAGGAGCAGTCTTGTGCCTCCATAAAGACATAGGCAGATAGTAAGAATTCTTAGCCTGTTCAACTGGTTGCTAATTTGTTGACATACGAACATGGACAATCTATGTTATGAAGCAGGGAGAGTCAGGACTGATGTGTGCATAAAAAAATTTCCTTATTCAAGAGGGTGATTTCAGCCACTTATTCAAATTGCAACTTGACTCAGCAGAGCCCAGCAACATACATATCGACGCCATCAATTAAAAGTAAGAAACTGGCGGTCAAAGTAAAGTCGTATCATTGCTCCCCTTCTTCCTCATACTCCCACAATAATACATCATCATTAGGCTCCAAAGTGGTTTTAATGTTCACTTAGGCAAATGAATTTCATCTCTTGACAATGCCAATCTTGTTGTAATTTTTTTATCAGCTAGGGCCTTGTCAAGATCTTCTACAGTTCCAATTGGTAGTCTAAGACCTTTCACTCATCTGAAATGCTGAAACAACATGATCACAAGTTTCCCATATCAGAACTTCCTGTCACTATTGCTGGGATAGGAACAAGTGAGGGGAGAGATATACAAGCCCGAGAGAGAGTGGGCATACTTTCCAAGAACACGATATTAGCAGCGTGACCTTTCATTACAAAATACACTAGCTTTGCAGTGGATGCCTTCGGTGTTAATTCCTTGAAGATCATAAGGAAGGTCCAATAAAGAATTACCAGCCTAGTCAGAATTTCAAATTGAATTTGTAATTCTTTCGTGTCATCCTCACCCCTAAAACCACATTTGTCCAAGACTAGTTTATCCAAATTAGAAAAATGATGAAACAAAAAATCTCGTCATCACAGATGTCATTGTTGAACAGAAATCATCAATTCCAGATAACCTAATGTGGGAATCTACTGGCCACGTGGAATAGAGATACCTTGCCTTATTGAAGACAATGTTATACGCTATAATTTTTCTGATAAAGCCAGAGTTGGGATTATATTTAGTGGTGGTATATGAGTTTCACGAGTTGTTGTGCTATTTAAGCTCAGATTGAGATAGCAGACATCATTTTCAATGTCGTCAGACAACCATTTCTCCAGCAATTCGACGAGCGAAGAGTCTAGACATTGATGAATTTCCATGTTTAGGCAAGTAAGTATGACATCAATGTTTCTTCCATTAAGAAATTTGGATACAAATCGGATAAATCTATACACCTTTCTAGATGGCCCGTCAAATTGAATATCGAATATTGGGACTTGTCTAAATAGATGCCTCCATCTCTTGGACAAAATGGATGTACGCATGGCAGTCTTTGTGACGAGTCTTGAGAGGATGTTTGTCAAAACGTAATTGGGCAATTGGCTAAGCCTATCAAACAATAATTCTTATGAAAATTTTTCTGAAAAAAGGGTGTTCTTGGAGACTGAAAAAGCTATCTTGAAAGAAAAGAAAGCAGAGATGTTATGATGGAAAGTGTAGGGAAAAACCAGAGATGTGCTTCTTTGAATTGAAAAAGCTATCTTGGAAGAATGTAAACAAATTGATTCATCTGCAGCTTTTAAATGAAATTTCCTAAACATCTAGTGGGTCAAAAAAGGGTAATTACGGTTTAGCTAAGTGCCTACTTAGTAAAGAGTTTCCCATAAAACACATTATTTTTATTGCATTTGACATATCTTCTTTTGAGGTTAAGAGTTCCTCATACTCCTCTTCTTCCTAATACTCCCACAAAAGTACATCATCATTAGCCTCGAAAGTGGTTTCAATGTTCTCTATAGGCAAATGAATCTCATCTTTTGACAATTCCAATCTTATTGTTGTAGTATTTTTTATCGGCTAGGCCCTTATCATGCTCCAATTGATAGCCTAAGACCTTTCATTCTTCTGAAATGCTGAAACAACATGATCACAAGCTCCCCATACCAGAATTTACTTTCATTATTCCTGGGGATGGAAATAGTGAGGGGAGGGATATACAAGCCATGGAGAGAGGGGCATACTTTCCAAGAACACGACCTTAGCTGCATGACCTTTCATTATAAAATACACCAGCTTTGGAGTGGATGCCTTCAGTGTTACTTCTTTGAAGATTGAATAAGGTCCAATCAAGAATTACCAGTCTACTCAGCATTTCAAATTGAATGTGTAATTCTTTCATTTCATCCTCACTCCTAAAATCATATTTGTCCAAGACTAGTTTATCCAATTAGAACAACGATGAAAAAAAATTTCCCGTCATCACATATGTCAATGTTAAACAGAAAACTCTTAAGTTCCAGATAACCCAATTTGGGAATCTACCATCCATGTGGAATAGAGACACCTTGTCTTTGTTGAAGACAATGTTATATGTTGTAATGTTTTTTATCACGCCATAGTTGGCGGTATCTTCAGGGTGGTATATGGGTTCCACGAGTTGGTGTCTTACTTAAGTTCAGATTGAGATTGTGGATGCCTTTTTCAATGGCATCAGACAACCATTTCTCCAACAATTCGATGAGTGAAGAGTCTAGACATTGATGAATTTTCATGTTTACCCTAGATAGTATGGCATCATTATTTCTTCAATTAAGAAATTTGGATGCAAATCGGATAAGTCCATGCACTTTTCTAGATGGCCCGTCAAATTGAATATCGAATACTAGGATTTGTCTCAATATATGTCTCCATCTCTTGGACAAAATGGTTGGTCCGTCAAAATGCAATTGGGCAATTGACTTAGCCTGTCAGCCATTTCTGATACCTTTTGTGAAAAGGGGTGTTTTTTTGGACTAACAAAGCTATCTTGGAAGAAAATAAAGTAGAGAATATATGATGGAAAGTGTAGGGAGAATCGAGAATCGAGAGATGTGCTTCTTGGAATTGAAAAAGCTATCATGGAAGAATGTAAAAGAATTGATTGATGTGCAACTTTTAAAATGGAGCTGCCTAAACGGTTAGTGGGTTCAAAAAAATGGAGGGTAATTATTGTCTATCTAAATGCCGACTTAGTAAAGAGTTTCCCATAAAATACATTATTTCTTTGATTACAGTTGACATGACTTCTTTTGAGGTTAAAAGTTCCTTATACTCCCCTTCTTCATCATACTCCCAAAAAAATACATCATCATTAGCCTCCAAAGTGGGTTTAATGTGTTGTATAGCCAAATGAATCTCATCTCTTGAAAATACAAATCTTGTTGTTGTAGTTTTTTTTTTGTCAGTTAGGGCCTTGTCAAGAGCTTCCACTAATTGATAGCCTAAGATCTTTCACCTTTCTAAAATGTTGAAACAACAAGGTCATAAGCTTTCCGTACCAGAACTTCCTTTCTATATTCCTGGGGACAGGAACAAGTGAGGGGAGGAATATATAATCTATGAGGAGAGAGGGCACACTTTCCAAGAACAAGACATTAGCAGCATGACTTTTTATTACAAAATACACCAGCTTTGGAGTGCATAACTTTAGTGTTACTTCCTTGAAGATCGTAAAGGATGTCCAATCATGAATTACCAGCCTAGTAACCATTCCAAATTGAATGTGTAATTCATTCATATCATCCTCACCCCTAAAACCACATTTGTCCAAGACTAATTTATCCAAATTAGAACAATGATGAAATAAAAATCCCTGTCATCACAGATATCATGTTGAATAGAAAACTTTTCAATTCCAGATAACCCAATGTGGGTATCTATCAGCCATGTTGAATAAAGATACCTTGCCTTATTGAAAACACTGTTGTACGCTATAATATTTTTGATAATGCCAGAGTTGGGGGTATCTTTAGGGGTAGTATATGGGTTCCACGAGATTTTGTGTTATTTAAGCTCATATTGAGATAGCAGACGCCTTTTTTAATGTCGTCAAACAACCATTCTCTAACAATTCGACGAGTGAAAGTCTAGAAATTGATGAATTTTCATATTTACCGTAGAAAGTATGACATCATTGTTTCTTCCATTATGAAATTTGGATGCAAATCAAACAAATCCATACGCCTTTCCAGATGGCCCGTCAAATTAAATATCGAATACTAGGATTTGTCTCAATATATGTCTCCATCTCTTGGACAAAATGGTTGTACGCATGGCAGTCTTTGTGTCGAGTCTTGAGAGGATGTCCGTCAAAATGCAATAGGGCAATTGGCCCAGCCTGTCAACCATTAATTCTTTTGATACCTTTTGTGAAAAGATGTGTTTTTGGAGACTAAAAAAATTATCTTGGAAGAAAATAAAGTAGAGATTATATGATGGAAAGGGTAGGGAGAATCGAGAGATTTGCTTCTTGGAATTGAAAAAGCTATCTTGGAAGAATGTAAAAGAATTGATTGATCTACAATTTTTTAAATGGAACTGCCTAAACAGCTAGTGGGTTAAAAAAATGGAGGGTAATTACGGTCTGTCTAACGGCCAAATTAGTAAAGAGTTTCCCGTCAAACATATTATTTCTTTTATTACATTTGACTTGACTTCTGTTGAGACAAAAGTTTCTCATACTGCCATTCTTCCTCATACTTCCACTAAAATATATCATAATTAGCGTCCAAAGTTGTTTTAATGTTCTCTATATGCAAATTAATCTCATCTCTTTAAAATGTCAATCTTGTTGTTGTAGTTTTTTTCCAGCTAGGGCCTTGTCAAGAGCTTCCACTATTCCAATTGATAGCCTATGACCTTTCCCTTTTCTGAAATGATGAATAATATGATCACAAGCTTTCCATGCCAGAACGTCATTTCACTAATCTTGGGTATGGGAACAAGTTAGGGAAACGATATACAAGCCCTGGAGAGAGAGAATACTTTCCAAGAACACTACATTAGCAGTATGACCTTTCATTACAAAATACCCCAGCTTTGGAGTGGATACCTTCAGTGTTACTTCCTTGAAGTTCGTAAAGAATGTTCAATCAGGAATTATCGTCCAAGTCAGCATTCCAAATTGAAGGTGTAATTCTTTCATGTCATCCTCACCCCTAATCCCACATTTTTCCAACACTAGTTTATCCAAATTAAAACAAGCATAAAACAAAAAAAATCCCGTCATGACAGATGTCATTGTTGAACACAAAATCTTCAATTCCGGATAACCCATTATGGAAATCTGTCAGCCACGCGGAATAGAGATAACTTGCCTTGTTGAAGACAATCATAAACGTTGTAATGTTCTTTATAACGCCGAAATTGGGACGTATCTTCAGGGGTGGTATATGGGTTCACGAGTTGTTGTGTTATTTATGCTCAGACTGAGATAGCGGACACCTTTTTTAATGGCGTCAGATAGCCATTTCTCCAACAATTCGATGAGTGAATAGTCTACACATTGATAAATTTCCATGTTTACCCTAGAAAGTATGACATCAATGTTTCTTCAATTAAGAAATTTGGATGAAAATTGGATAAATCTATACACCTTTCTAGATGGCCCGTCAAAATGAATATCGAATATTGGGACTTGTCTAAATAGATTCCTCCATCTCTTGGACAAAATGGATGTACGCATAGCAGTCTTTGTGTCGAGTCTTGAGAGGATGTCCGTCAAAACGCAATTGGGAAATTGGCTTAGCCTGTCAGCCATTAATTGTTCTGATACTTTTTCTAAAATGGGGTGTTCTTGGAGACTAAAAACGCTATCTTGGAATAAAAGAAATTAGAGATGATATGATGGAAAGTATAGGGAAAATCGAGACATGTGCTTCTTTGAATTGAAAAGCCTATCTTGGAAGAATGTAAACAAATTGATTGATCTGCAGCTTTTAAATGGAGTTTCCTAAACATCTAGCGGGTTCAAAAAATACAGGATAATTACGATTTATCTAAGTGACTACTTAGTAAAGAGTTTCCCATAAAACACATCATTTCTTTGATTATATTTAACATGACTTCTTTTGAGATAAAAGTTTCTCATACTCCCCTTCTTCCTCGTTCCTCCACTAAAATTCAACATTATTAGCCTCCAAAGTGGTTTTAATGTTCTCTATAGGAAAATGAATCTTATCTCTTGATAATGCAAATCTTGTTGTTGTAGTTTTTTAATCAGCTAGGGCTTTGTCAAGAGCTTCCAATGTTCCAATTGATAGCCTATGACCTTTCACTATTCTGAAATGATGAAACTAGATGATCACAAGCTTCCCATACCAAAAATTCCTTTCATTATTTCTAGGGATGGGAACAAGTTAGGGGAGGGATATACAATCCCGCATAACGAGCCAACTCTGAAAATATCATCTCATATTAGATCACTGACATACCCTCCAGGCGTAGCTGCTCAAATTGCCTATGCAACTCCTCCCGATGGGTCTGTAGAACAAACTTCTCTAAGAAGATAAATTAGAACTCATGCCATATAAGTAGTGCAGCGCTGGTTGGCCAACTCAAATCATAGGCCTCCCACTATCTGAAGACTACCCCTGACAGCTGGAAAGTAGTAAATGAGACTCCAGTAACCTCCAAAATACCTATCGTGCAAAGGATCCGCCAGCACCTGTCTAAGAAATCTTGAGCATCCTCTGACTCAACCCCACTAAACTCTGGAGGCCTGAGCCTCCCAAATCTCTCTAGTCTTTTATGATCCTCGTCACTCATATGTGGACAAACTTAGGCCTGAGAAACAACAATCGGTAGGTCTGGTAGTACCCCTAGTGTCTGGAATCCCTGAACTACCTACTCTGGAGTACGGACGGCGGGAGTCTGAGCACCTCCACCGACATGAGAAGTGGTTGGTGTAGCCAAAACTGAAACCGCCTGAGCAAGGCAAGTGCATATAGTCAATATCTTGGCCGAAACCTCCTGAAGGCCTGGAATGATAATGGGCACAGCTGGTGTCTGAGCTGGTTCCACCAGCTTAACCATATCTGGCATCTACTCCTAAACTGGAGCAACTGGTGACTCCACAGGTGTTGCACTAGCTTTTGTGCGAGCTGTACCTTAGCCTCTACTGCGGCCCCAGCCTCTTGTGTCCCTAGCTAGTTGTATCGTTGTCCGTCTACCCGATCTGATCGCACATGCCCACATCATCTGTAAGAGAATAGAATAATTAAAGTTTAGTTTCTGGAATCAACAAATTCGCACGACAAGAATACAAGAAAGTGAAGTTTCTTAATGGTTCGGTAGCCTCTCGAAGATAAGTACAACTGTCTATGTACCGATCTGTAACACTCTACTAAATCTGCTCATGACTCGTGAGACCTATATTATCTAGGCTCTGATACCAACTTGTCACGACCTAAATCTCAACATGTCGTGGTGGCACCAATCATAGTACTAGGCAAGCCGACAATCACAAAATAACTACTCATTTTAAATTAAAAGCATGACGTAATAAGTTTACCGATGAAAAATCTCATAAATAATTGGTAATCACAACTGCGACTCAACAACAAAATCTCCCAAAAATTACGGTATCACCAAGTATATGAGCTACTAACTATCAACATAATCTAAATCTCTAACACACTTGTCTGAAAGATGTAATAATACTAAGATAGAATAATACTAAATAAACTAAAAGAAAGGAGAGTCAAAGCAGCTACCTCAAAAATCTCCAGGCAGATACTGCACCAAGTCTAGAAACTGCCATGTCTAGATGTAATTGGATCTGCACCCGAAGTGCAGAGTGTAATAATAGTACAACCAACCCAATGTACTCAATAAGTAATATGACTAACCTTGGACTCACTGTCTTACACCCCCACTCATCGCGCTCAATCACTTAGCACACTCAATCACTCAGCATTGTACGATACATGCACTCACTGCTAGTATGTTAGACTCTAAGGGGAGGATCCTACCCAAGCGCTAATATAAAGCCATATGGCCTGCTGCGGTATGCAGCCTGATCCCATAATAATTGATAAATCCTATAAATTCTGCTGCGGCGTGTAGACCAGTCCATAATTATATATATAAATCCAAGAAGGCATGTTGCAGCATGCAGCCCGATCCACAACATCGCTCACAACACGGCTCTCAGGACCCAACTTAATCATCAATCTCTCCAGTCTCTCAGACTCACAAATCTCATGCTAATCATCCCAAACAATGATGATAAGATGTAACAATAACTAACAACAGACACTTAGATATGCTATGAAAATAAAAAATGTGATTGAGTACATAATTGCAATTTAAGCAAATAACTCAACAATAGAAATGGACTCAGTGGGTCCAAATAGAATAAGCATATAGCCTAAACATGATTTCTAACATGGATCGTAACTCAATTACTCTAACACGTAGAGATTACATGAATAGCAACAAGATTTGATAACTACACAGTACCACAGAAGCAACCGAGATACAATTACCACGGTGCACGCCCACAAGCCCGTCACCTAACATGTGCGTCACTTCAACACCAATCACATAACACATATTTCAGGGATTCATACTCTCAGTACCTAAACTTACCTCAAACTGCATGAATTACAACTCCAACAAGCCCTAGCCTCGCAAATCGGCCTCCGAACGACTCGAATCTAGTCACAAATACTTCATACAGTCAATACAAGCTATAGGAATTGATTCATAGGATAAAGCTAAGTTCTTTAACCAAAGTCAAAAAGTCAACTCCCAGCCCACATCTTGGAACCCAAAAAAATTCAAAAAATTTGAACATCCATTAAACAATGAGTCCAACCATACCTATATCATCCAATTCCGACCAGAAATTGAACCTCAAACCCCCAAATCTTACTCTCTAATCACTAGTCCAAAATCCCACAAATTTCACCTTACAAATACATAATCTAAGTGTTGAAATCAATGGGTATTCAATATTATTCAACAAAAGTGATCAAAAATAGCTTACACCTTGATTTGTAGTGAAATCCCTCTCAAAAATTGCCCCTAGCAAGCTCCCCAAGTCCTAATGTGAAATAATACTCTTACCCTCTTTTTTAAAATTAAATAGTCTGGCCAGTTGTTCCTCTTTGCAATCGCGAAGAACAAAAATATGCATCCCTAAAAATTTCTCTCCGCGAACACGATGAATCCATCGTGAATGCGGTGACTAATTCATTTGAAGTCAGGGTACCACCAGGTCAGGGTTCGGGAGAAAGATATTTCGAAGACAGCCTTCAAGACCCGATATGGACACTTCAAGTTCCTTGTCATGTCTTTTGGGTTGACGAATGCACCCGCCGTATTTATGGATTTGATGAATACCCTATTCTGGCCATTTTTAAATTTGTTCGTGGTAGTATTTATTGATGATATTCTGGTTTATTCACGTTTAGAGGAGGAGCATGCGGACCACCTGCGAGCGGTACTCCAAACCTTCCGTGATCGTAAGTTGTATGCTAAGTTTTCTAAATGTGAGTTCTGGTTGAAGTCTGTAGTTTTCTTGGGGCATATTGTATCTAATGAAGGCATAAAGGTAGACACACAGAATATTGAGGCCGTGAAATCCTGGCTTAGACCTACCACTCCGACAGAGGTTCATACCTTTCTAGGCTTAGCAAGCTACTACCAGAGATTTGTAGAGGGTTTTTCTTCCCTTTCGACACCATTGACGAAGTTGACAGAGAAAACAATTAAGTTTCAGTGGACAGAGGCTTACGAGCAGAGTTTCCAAGAGCTTAAGAACATGTTGACTTCAACGCCTGTTCTAACACTTCCAGAGGGTCCAGAAGGTTATGACGTGTATTGTGATGCCTCAGGTGTCGGGTTATGATGTATCCTGATACTACATGGGAAGGTAATTGCGTATGCTTCAAGGTAGTTGAGCCACGTAGAAAAATGTGTCTGATATCCCAGGTCTCCTCCTCCTTTTTCAACAACGCGGCACCTCTCACGTGTTCGTATATCACTAACTCCCCAAGCTTTGTAATCGCAGACCAATTCTCGTGAACGCGTAGAACAATTTCACCAGTCACCCAAACAACCCTTCATGATCACGGACCTTCTTTCGTGATTTCATATAAGGAAACCAGAACCACATAACTACAGTCCAACAAGTCAAAAAATGAGCCGAACATGAGAATCTAATCTCATAATGGGTAACTAACATACCCTCCCGGTGTAGCTGCTCAAACTACCTACGTAAATCCTCCCTGCATGTCTGTGGAACAAACTTCTCTGAAAATAGAATTGAGAACTCATGTCACGTAAGTGGTGCATCATCGACTAGCCAGCTCAACTCATAGGCCTCTGATCGCAGCCTACTCCACACTACTAAAAAGTAGGAAGAGAGGGTCGCAATAGCTTTTACCTGATTTGTGGGTCGGGATCGATTTCCACAGAGAGCTAGGAATGGAGTCGAGTATATATTTAGGTTGGAATTGCGTATTTGTTCCAAATATCACTTCTAATCATTTTTGGGTTTTCTTTATTTTCTACTATTATCAAACTACAAATTATAATTGCTACTAGATTAACTACGAGTAAATTGCTACAAGTTGTATCTAATAGTTTAAAAGGCACTAGGGTAGTGGCATCCTCCTAGGTGGCCAATTGACGGGTAATTGAACCTAAGGCACGATTGACACGATTAGGGAATATGCTATAACTATTGCCCAATCTTACCCACTCTCACACCTCTCAGTAGAGAGAGTGATTTTGCCCAATTGACTTTCTCAAGACCAATAAGGTAGGCAAATTTGCTCAAGCAACTGGGGTACAAGTCGGGTATTACTCTCTCGATGTTTAACCCTTTAATTGGGACTATCAATTCTCTTGAGTCCATCCCAATTCCTTGTTGGGTCAATTTTGAAGACTTAGGCTTTCTTTCTCAAGAAGAACAAGTCAACTTATCACAAACTAATGTTTGCAACCACTAATTCATAGATTAAACCATAAAATTGACCCAAATAACAAACACCCATAGTCAGTCGAACCTTAAATCACAACACTCATCAATTACCCACACTAGGGTTGAGCCACAACCTTAGCTAATGGGTATAGCTACTCATGCTTGAAGAGAAAAACAGAGAAATAGATGAAGATAAAGACATATTAATTAATTGCTAAGGTAAATACAAAGATTCAATGATAAAAACTAAGTAAAAATGCTCAAAATGGCTAAGAAAAGTCTTCTCACGAGCGCAGCTAACATCTGATAATATCTGATGCCATAAAAATGGAAAAAGGTTCTATTTACACTAAGCTGGAAAAACTGGACAAAATTGCCTCTGCGGGGTTAGTGCGAACCACACAAAATGGTGTGCAGCCACACTAGGCTCTTGAACATGTAATCTTGACTCTCTGAACCCAGGCTCCGCGGACACACAAAATGGACTGCGGGCGCGGAGGCTTCTAGCACGGTCCGCACAAACTCGACTGCGGACCGCACAGGCTTGAACCTCTAAACTTGGCATCTCTCTGAACTTTGTCTTTGCGAACCGCACAGAATGGGAGTGTGGCCGCAGAGGTCCACCGCGTACTGCGCAAAGTGTAGTGCGGCCGCATTGCTTCGAAGCCTGAAATGCTGAGTCTCTGAACCTCTCTAGTGCGGACCGCACAAAGTGTAGTGTGGCCGCACTAGGCCTGTTTTTCTTGAGTTTGTCTTGTCTTTGGCACGTGTTCATGTTTCACTCCTTTTGAGCTGATCTTTGACATCTTGTCACTTTGTTGATCAAACCTGCAATCAAGCAAAACTTATGAACCTTTTGGGACTATTTTGTATGAATTTATAATCAAAGTGCAAGCAAGAAGGAGCATAAAATGCGTCAAAATCCCTAGTTATCAACTCCCCCAAACTTAAGCTTTTGCTTGTCCTCAAGCAAACAAAATAAGACTCACCCCTTAAGGGAAAATCCAAGAAATTTTCCGTTGTCCTAAAGCAACCTCAACTAGCATCAATTGGGACAAACAATTGCCCTCAATACAAATGAATCACTAACAACATTTAACCTTTGAAAAACCATGGATCAAGTGCGACACAAGAGCATCAAGAGTTGACTCAACACATCAAAGAACTCTCTCAATTACTTTGGTCATTGTGGAACCGAAACTCACACATCCTCAACTCTCCTTAAGCAAACCTCACCTTTTTGGAATATTGGTGCACAAACCGAGGTTAATGGAAATTCGCTCATCTCTCTCAAGAAAAAGTCACACGTCCGGCTCTAAGTACCATATGCTTGCCCCTTATGTGAGTATCCCCTAATTTAAGCTTCATTCAACTCAAGATCATATAGGGCTTTTGTGGAGTCATTGTGAAGGCTTTTGGTTCAGGGTAGGAAATGTTTTGGTCTAAGTGGATTCCATCTTCCCTTAAGCACTTCTTTTGATTTATTTGGAAAACATTCTCTTGACTCTTTGAGTCATTTCACTTCTTTTCTAAGGGGTTAGAAAGACACATTATCACTCTTTCTTATGCTTTTCAAACCTTTTCTCCTTTTTCAACTTTTCCACACCTTTCATTCTTTGCTTTTCTTGAATCCCTCTTTATTCCTTTTCACATTGATCATTTTTTGTGTCTTTTGCTTTTCTTTCTTTTTCATTGCCTTTTCTTTTCTTCATTTTTTGTGCCTTTTTACCACTTTGTTTCTATCCTCGTCTCTCCCCCCAAACTTATACTTTTGCCATGTATTAAAGGAAAGATCGGGTGCCAAGCGAGGGTATCTTTTAGAAAGGGTATAAACTTGTATCATGGTTCTTGAAAGTTGAAAGTCTAAGGCTCAAAAGGGTTAACTAGGGATCATATCATTGGTAGTCTATCGATTTGTTCAAACTATCATTTGGATCAAGGAGAGCCTATAATCATGCCTCAAGTCAAAATTCACTTATGATTTCGCCTCAACAAACATTCAGGGCAAGTTCTAGACCAATGGCTCAGGACTTGGACTTGCAATTAAATTACTCACCGCACAAGCTAAGGGATTGCTAAAGACATAGAGTCAGGGGCCCACAATCGCCTTAGATACGATTTGAGCACACAATGGTCCCGAAAAGACCACTTGATGATTATTGGTCAACACAAGAGTCTCAAGGTCACGACTTTCACCATCCTAAACACAACAACTTATTTTTGATCATGAGATTAAAGGCATATGTGCTAGGCCCAAGTGAAGCTTTGCTTGAGGTATCCTTAACTACAAACTACTAAAAACAAAAAAGAAAACAGACTCAAACCCTTAAGAAGGTTGTCACGCCATTCATCATTGGGAAGAGCTACCCGGTTCACACAACACCCCACCTTTGGAAAGAACCATGGCATTATGAAAATCAAAGGTTTCTTAAAAACGTCCAAAATAAAACAAAAAGCTACGAACATAAATAAGAAGCTAAAAATGAAAAATTTTGTAGAAAATAGAATGAATATATACAAGAGGGGATTTGAATATACAACGAATGGGATGAATATATACAATGTGATATAACTTTATATACAGACCCAAAGAAAGATAAAAAGTGCGATAAAAGTAACTAAATATCAAATTATATACAGACCAAATGTGAAAAATTAAGAAAGAATAAAAAAAATCAATATATACAGTCATCCAAAAAAATGTAGGGTTCACCCCCTCAAATGAAAGCTGGCATTGTCCCCAATGCCAACTAGTCTAACTAAGCACCAAAAATATAGAGAAAAAGGATATAGAAGACTCCCTAAGCTGTGTCTGTCTGCATAGGATCATAGGTGGTCCCTAGGTCCTCTGTGTGCTCGGGAACTTCAGACTGGTTCCCGGTGGTCTGCTCTGCTGCTACTGGGACCGGGGCCTTGACCTCGACAGGCTTTGGAACTGGTACATCCTGTGGCTGACTGGAGGAAGTCTCCAGTGGGTCCGCTAACTGGATGATAACATCATCAGCTCTAGGAATCCTCCTCCTCCTCTTCGGAGGCCCCTGTGTCTGCTCCAACTGTGGGTGAGCTGCTGGCACTGGGTCATCAAGCAACAAGTCTAAAGGCAGCTGGTCTGCCTTCAGTCTATCAAAATCTGCCCGTAGCAGCTTCACGGACTCCTTGGAGGCCCGTGTCTTCCGCAGCTTCTTATGCTCCTTAGCAAGCTCCTTGAGAGCCTTGCTATGTGAATCGACAGCCTTTGAGAGCGTAGCCTGAGTATCGAGGATCTTCTTCTGGTTGTCAAATATCTCCTTGAGTGCGTCCTCTATCGGCTGTGGCACATGTGGAGCTGGGAGAACTGACTGAGCCTCTATAGTTGTAGTCAAAATGGACAACTTGGATGAGGCAGTCTGCATCCAGTTGTTGATACTCAAAAATGCCTGGCTCAGACGATGGGCAGTAATAGGATGGGCCTAGGTAGATGAGATATCTGGGCCTGCTGATGTGGATGGACCGGGAGGGATATTTGGAGATGTGGATGTATGCCAAGCAGAAGCCACTACTTCAACCAGCTCCTCAGACTAGCCAGTTGGAGCAGTAGCTGGTACTTTGTAGTTCTTGCTCTTGGGGTTGTCATCCCCTTCATGTTATACCAGGAAAATGGGGTCATCGCCTTGACCTTGATGTCATAGGGCCTTTTGTCCACATTCAGGTCCTGGAAGTACATTGTGAGGAAACTAGGGAAAGGATAGTTCCGGTCATGCTCCGCGCCCACAATAGTGATAATCCAGGACATCACATTCCCCACATCTATGGGGTACCCCACCATAATCGAAGCAACCAACATAGCCCGGTGGATAGGAAGGGTGTTTTCATGAGTGGTAGGATCCAACCGGCTGCAAACAAAAGTCTCCCATCCCCTCGCTTCAAAGTTCAAGGTCCTTCTCAATATTTTGACCCCGGCAGTCAACCAATCGGGGAAGGTACCTGGGATTGCCATGTACTGTGCTAGCCATGGACGGACCGCCTCACCCATCTCCATCTTCGCCATATACAGAGTCTCATCCTCCTCATTGAAGCCCAGATATTCATTAATCGACTTCCCATCAAATAACACCTTGAGGTTCCGAACCTTGGTCACTTTGGAGACCGTTTTGATGTGGGCTACATTGCAATAAAACTCCTTGACCAAGTATTCGTTTGAGTCCAAACAAGCATCTAGGAAGTGCTCCCAGCCCACTTTAGTCCTGAACTGTCTCTGCATATCGGGGTTGTGGGGTAGTAGGTCTCTATCTATGAAGCTCCTCTCTGGAATCAATTTTCTCACCGGCTACCACTCCCAAAACTTATGGTATGGTACCTCACTTACAAATTTATCTTCCCAAGCTTCGGGTTTCCTAGTTCAAGCAACGCCTCCCACTTGAGGCTCACCACCTTCAGCTACTCCCTCATCTCCCTATATATCCTCCTCACCTCCTTTTGCACCCTCCCCGGATAATGAAGTTGTGGGAGAGGTGGAGTATTCCCCACTACCTTCACCTGAGCCCTCAGACGACACAGAAGAAATGTTCACTAATGCTTGGCATCAGGGGAAGAGGGAGGAGTGTCTCTATGATTGGCCTTCTCCGGATACGGGATGTATTCTGGGACTGAGTCCGAAGAGATCTCCCGAGAGGACTCTCACTCCCTGACATGTCAATGGCTCTGTCAGCCACTTTTATGGTCTTTCTCATATTCTTGATGTTTTGCCTATCTTAGGGAGTGAGTTTGACCATTTTCTATTTTCCACCCCGGGAGGATTCACCTCTGCCGGGTTGTTTTGATCTCTTGCCTCTTTGTTTTACCATTGTCTGCAAACATCATTCAATGTATTTGTTAGTATCAATCAAGGCAGTTCAAGTTATTGCAGCATGTCAAATTGCAGAACAGAATCAAAGTGTTGCAGACAGTCCTCAGAAGCTGCCCAGTGCGGACCGCACAAAATGGAGTGCGTCCACATAAGTACCAGTGCAGTTCGCACAAAATGGTAGTGTGGTCCGTACAGGGGTGGCATTTAGAATACCCGCCCTCTGAATCTTGACAGTGCGGCCCGCACAAAATGGTACTGCGGCCGCACTAGGCCAGTGCGGACCGCACAAAATGTAGTGCGGCCGCACTGCCCAAGGGTTATCTTTCAGAAATTCAACAGTGTGGTCCGCACAAAGTGGTACTGCGGACCGTACTGGGGCACCGCAGACCGCACAAAAATGACCGCGGTTCGCACAGGGTGCCCAGAAGTGGCACTAAGTTAGGGCTTGAGATTTTTCTTTTAAGGTCAAATTTCCACCTAATTAGAGGCCCTAATCGATTACCCAGTCCATTAAACTACTAAGTCTACAGGAATCAACATTTAAACTAATTTAACCTAGAAATCGAACTAATTACGGGAGGAAGAAGAATAGAAGTTAAGAAAAATAGAAATTAAATAAAGAAGAAATGAGTGTAATGTTACCAGATTATGAGATGAAGTGAAGTTAAACAGTGCCAATCAAGCACTTACGATCAAAGAAGAAGAGGAACAGTATTTAGAGTCTCTAAGGTTCAATTTTGTGAAAAGGGTAAACGGAGGCCCTCAGGGTCTATTTATAGAAAAATCCTTGGGGCCCATTCTCACCTACCAGTATAGACCGCACAAAATGGACCGCGGCCCGCACTGAGCTGCTATGATCAAATTTGGCCAATTATCCCACTGCGGTCCGCACAAAGCAGACCGCGGCCATAGTGGTCCATTGCGGATCGCACAAAGTGGAGTGTGGCCGCAGTGGCCAACTTCAGAGAGGTATCACTTTGGCCTTCACCAGTGCAGACCGCACAAAGTGTAGTGCGGCCGCACTAGCAACTTCAGAGACTGAACAATTTCTTCATTTTGTCTTGCACTGCATCAACACAATCCCAACAACATCTCACAACCAGTTAACCCAAAAATCAATCCTATACTAAAAAGAAAATCAAAGAAAACAACAAGAAGAAAAACACATGGGTTACCTCCCAAGAACCGCCTGATTTAACGTCGCAGCATGACGCAGGTTGCCATCACATCATTTGAAGGGAAGAAGTGCCACCACATGGCTCTCATCAATTTTCACAAGATAATGCTTGACCCGGTGCCCGTTAACTCTGAAGACTTCACCATTTGTATTTTTCAAATCAAGATCACCAAAAGGGGTCACAAACACAACTTCAAACGGTCCACTCCATTTGGATTTGAGCTTTCCCGAAAACAAATGTAACCGGGAGTTGAACAAGAGAACCAAATCACCTACTTTGAACTCCTTTACACGAGCATATTTGTCATGAAGGTACTTTATCTTGTCCTTATACAAGGACGAACTGGAGTAGGTGTGGAATCTAAATTCATCGAGTTCATTGAGCTGCTCTACATGAAGATTGGCTACAACATCCCATTCAAGATTCAACTTCCTCAAAGCCCGCATGGCCTTGTGCTCTAACTCAATCGGAAAATGGCATGCTTTCCCAAACACCAACCTATACGAAGACATCCTAATCGGAGTTTTGTAAGCCGTTCGATAAGCCCATAGAGCGTCATCCAACTTCTTCGACCAATCGGTCCTATTTGCATTGACCGTATTTGACAATATACTTTTGATTTCCCGGTTGGAGACTTCCACTTGACCACTTGCTTGAGGGTGATAGGGGTAGAAACTTTGTGATTGGCACCGTACTTAGAAAGCAACGTGTCGAAAGCTTTATTGCAAAAATGAGATCCCCCATCACTAATAATCACACGGGGAGTGCCAAACCTTGTGAAAATGCTCTTCTTAAGAAATGCAACAATACTTCGGGCTTCGTTGTTAGGCAAAGCCACGACTTCAACCCATTTTGAGACATGGTCAACCGCCACGAGAATGTAAGTATTCCCACAAGAGCTAACAAATGTGCCATGAAATCGATGCCCCAAACATCAAAGATATCCACTTCAAGAATGGTATTGAGAGGCATCTCGTCCCTTTTTGAAATTCCACCCGCTCTTTGGCATTCATCACACCTCTTCACAAAATCACCTGAATCTTTGAACACGATTGGCCAATAGAACCATCAACTAAGAACTTTCGAGGCGGTCCTCACCCCACCGTGATAGCCACCATAAGGTGAGTAATGACAAGCCTCTAAGATACTCAATTGTTCTTCCTCTAGGACAGATCGACGAATCACACCATCCGTATAAATCTTGAACAAATACGGCTCATCCCAATAAAAGTCCAAACTATCCCGCTTGAGCTTCTTCCGTTGGTTAGAAGAGAGCTCATACGGGATTATTCCGGTCACAATGTAATTAGCAACATCGGCAAACCATGGCATATCATTCATTGACACCGCAAGGAGTTGTTCGTCGGGAAATGAATCATTGATCTCAAGGCCATCACAAGGCCTCCCCTACTCCTCCAAACGGGACAAGTGGTCCGCCACTTGGTTCTCACTACCTTTCCGGTGCACAATTTCTAAATCAAACTCTTGAAGTAGTAACACCCATCGCATCAATCTTGCCTTGGAGTCTATCTTTGTCATCAAGTACCTAAGAGCGGCATGATTGGTGTGCACTATGACCTTGGCCCCCATAAGATACGGCCGAAACGTTTCCATTGAAAATACTATAGCCAACAACTCTTTTTCGGTAACCGTGTAGTTCCTTTAAGCCTCATTCATGGTCTTGCTTGCGTAGTACACCGGATAAACATCTTGTTAACCCTTTGACCCAAAACAGCCCCAACCGCAACGTCACTTGCGTCACACATGGGCTCGAAAGGTAAGCTCCAATTTGGTGCGGTAATGATAGGGGTAGTGGTCAACTTAAGCTTGAGAAGCTCGAATGCTTGCATACATCCCTCATAGAACACAAACTTTACATCCTTTTCTAGCAACTTGTACAAGGGGTTTACCACTTTTGAAAAATCTTTAATAAACCTCCGGTAAAAACCCGCGTGCCCAAGAAAACTCCTCACCCCTTTGACAGAAAAAAGGGGAGGAAGCCTTGAAATCACCTCTATCTTGGCTTTGTCAACTTCAATACCTCGCTTTGAAATTTTGTGACCCAACACTATACCCTCTTTAACCATGAAATGGCATTTTTCCCAATTGAGTACAAGGTTTGTGTCTTCACATCGGGCCAATACTCTATCCAAATTTCTCAAACATTCTTCAAAGGAATCACCAACTACACTGAAATCATCCATGAAGACCTCCAATATATCTTCTACCATGTCGGTGAAAATAGTCATCATACATCTTTGGAATGTTGCCGAAGCATTACACAATCCGAACGACATCCGAGATAAAGCGAAGGTTCCATACGGACAAGTAAAGGTGGTCTTCTATTGGTCCTCCGGGGCAATTAATATTTGATTATACCCCGAGTACCCATCCAAAAAACAATAAAAAGCACGCCCCGCGAGACGATCAAGCATTTGGTCAAGGAATGGCAATGGGAAATGGTCCTTTCGGGTCACCTTATTTAGCTTCAGGTAGTCCATGCAAACCCTCCAACCTGTAACTGTCCGAGTAGGAATAAGTTCATTGTTGTCATTGGTCACCACAGTCATACCACCCTTCTTCGGTACACATTGCACCGAAGAAGTCCATGAGCTATCAGAAATGGGGTACACAACCCCGACATCCAACCATTTGATCACTTCTTTCTTCACCACTTCTTGCATAGCCTCGTTCAATATTCTTTGATGCTCCAAGGAAGGCTTTGCATCATCCTCCAAGATAATTTTGCGCATACAAAATGCGGGGGCTTATTCCCCGAATGTCAGCTAGAATCCATCCAATTGCCCTTTTCCGCTTTTGAAGCACCGCCAAAGTGGCCTCAACCTGCATATTAGTAAGGCAAGAAGAAAGAATAACTGGTAAAGTAGAATTTGAGCCCAAGAATTCATACCTGAGGTGTGGAGGAAGTGGTTTCAACTCCAACACCGGTGGCTCCTCAATTGATGGTTTTGTTGGTGGAGTTTTCCGGTTTTCAAGATCCAAAGACAATTGTCTAGGCTCATAAGAATAAGAGCACATCCCATGTAAGGCATTCACATACTCCACTCTACTTCCATCCTCATTGACATCAAGATTTAATAGCACGGCCTCAAGAGGATCCTCCACGTTGATCATAGCACTGGTAACATCCACAATCACAGCTGTGACAAGGTCTGCAAATGAGCACACCTTGGTGCTATTGGGTTGCTTCATAGACTTGCAAACATGGAAAACGACCTTTTCATATTCCACTCGGAAAGTGAGCTCACATGCTTCAACATCAACCAATGCCTTCCCCGTTGCAAGGAAAGGCCTTCCCAAGATAATAGGAACCTCATAGTCTACCTCACAATCCAGAATCACAAAGTCGGCCGGCAATATAAATTTGTCCACTCGGACAAGCATGTCATCAATAATTCACAAAGGTCGCTTTATCGATTGATCCACCATTTGAAGTCTCATTGAGGTTGGCCTAGGTTGCCCGATACCCAAAGTTTTGAAAACTGAGTAGGGCATCAAATTGATACTAGCTCCCAAGTCACATAGAGCCTTAGCAAAATCCGCACTCCCAATGGTGCAAGGAATGGTGAAAGCACCGGGATCTTCAAGCTTCGGGGCCATTGAATGCACTATAGCACTAACTTGTGAGTCATCTTTATAGTTTCACAATCCATAGAATGCTTCTTTGTAACCAAGTCTTTCATGAATTTTGCATAACCCGGCATTTGTTCAAGTGCCTCCACCAAAGGCACATTAATAGATAAGCTCTTCATCGTGTCAATGAACTTTTTAAACTAATTATCATTCTTCTGCTTCGTGAGCCTTTGAGGATAAGGTGGAGGTGGCCTTGGCAAAGGAGCCTTGGCTTTTGGCACAACCGGCTCCGGCATGTCAGTTATGTGTTCCCTACACGGGTTCACATCATTTTGAGTTTCCACCTCAACTTCTTGAATATCAATCCTCACTTCATTGTTCACATTTTCATCAACCACATCTTCAACTAACAAAGGGACTTTGTCATCTTGCAACTCAACATCATCATCCACGACTTGCTTTTGCTTAGAGGCATTCATATCACCGCCTCTCCCACTTCTTGTTATGGCCTTCATAACATGATTGTTCACACCCTTTGGGTTCACTACCGTATCACTTGGTAGGGCACCCTTCGGTTGAGTATTCAATGACTGAGAGATTTGGCCTAATTGCACCTCCAAGTTTCGGATAAAGGTGTTGTGAGAAGCTAACTGTGCATCAGAATCCGCATTCCTCTTCATCATCTGCTCGAACATCATTTCAATTCTACCCATATCATTACCCGAAGAACTAGGACCTTGATATGGAAATGGTGGTGGATTGTTCGGTTTTTGGTACATTGAGGGCCTTTGAAAGCCTTGCCCCGGTTTCCTTGGTTTCCATTATTCCATCCTCCTTGATTATTATTGCCACCCCAATTATTGTTATTACCATTCCAATTCCCTTGGTTGCCTTGATTGTTGTTCTAATTACCCCAGTTGTTGTTTTGGTTGTTGTTCCCCCAATTGCCATTGTTTTGTTATTGATTGCCCCAATTTCCTTGAGGTCTCCACTGTTGTTGGTTGGAAGATTTGCCCTGTTGGCCTTGATAGTTGTTTACATATTGAACCTCTTCACTTTGGTCATCATAACCATCATTTTGAAAACCATCACATGCATCATCAAATTGCTCAGAATTCCCTTGGTTTTGTTGCCTTCTTTGCCTTATCTTATTGATAAGCATATTAACACCCTCCATGGCATTCACTTGGAGAGGATTTTAGACTTGTTGTAACTGTGCCTTAGATAATTGATTCATAGTAGTTGTCAACTCCGCTATAGCTTGCCCATGGTCATGTAATTCCTTGTGTAAATGAATAACCATAGGGTCGCCTTGAGGTACATTGGCTCTACTTTGCTATGTAGAAGAAGTGTCGGCCATCTCATCAAGTACATCACATGCCTCATCATATGAAAACTTCATAAAGTTTCCCCCGGCAAGTTGGTTCACTATGCATTGATTTGTTGTATTGATGCCCCGGTAGAAAGTTTGTTAGATCATAGCGTCGGTCATATCATTATCGGGGCATTCCTTCACCATCATTCTATACCGCTCCCAAATCTCATGCAAAGGTTCCGTGGGCTCTTGCTTGAAATCCAATATCTCATCTCGAAGTGCCGCCATATGCCCGGGTGAAAAGAATTTAGAAATGAATTTATCCACCTACTCATCCCAAGTTGTGATGGAATGGTTGGGGAGTCTCTCGAGCCAATCTAATGCCTTCCCCCGAAGTGAGAATGGGAAAAGTCTCAACCTAAGAGCATCCTCAGACACATTCGTTTGTTTGCTCCACCAGCATGTATCCACGAACCCCTTGAAATGTTTGTAGGAATTTTGATCCGCAGCACACGTGAAGTACCCATGCTGCTAAAGTAAGGTCAACATCACATTAGTTATCTGAAAGTTGCCCGCCCGGATTCTGGGTGGGACAATAGCACTTGCATAACCTTGATTCGGAAGTACTCTGGGAGCCACTCTTGGAAGTGGCGGAGGAGGGTCTGGAATATTGTCATTTGGATTAGCATTGGCATTGCGGCCTCGACGTTGTCCTTGAGGTACAAGAGGCACCTCATCTTGCTCAACATCATCTACCTCCTCCCCCCGCAATCACATTTCCAAGAGGGTCATTAGCGTTGTTAGAAGCCTATTGGTACCTGAGTAGTGACACAAACAAGTAAGTAACAAAGAAGGAAAGAAGAATAATACACAAAACTAACTAAATAGATAGCCAAAACCGTTAGCTCCCCGGCAGCGGCACCAAAAAGTGATCGCAGCCTACTCCACACTACTAAAAAGTAGGAAGAGAGGGCCGCAATAGCTTTTACCTAATTTGTGGGTCGGGATCGATTTCCACAGAGAGCTAGGAATGGAGTCGAGTATTTATTTAGGTTGTAATTGCGTATTTGTTCCAAATATCACTTCTAATCATTTTTGGGTTTTCTTTATATTCTACTATTATAAAACTACAAATTATAATTGCTACTAGATTAACTACGAGTAAATTGCTACAAGTTATATCTAATAGTTTAAAAGGCACTAGGGTAGTGGCATCCTCCTAGGTGGCCAATTGACGGGTAATTGAACCTAAGGCACGATTGACACGATTAGGGAATATGCTATAACTATTGCCCAATCTTACCCACTCTCACACCTCTCAGTAGAGAGAGTGATTTTGCCCAATTGACTTTCTCAAGACCAATAAGGTAGGCAAATTTGCTCAAGCAACTGGGGTACAAGTCGGGTATTACTCTCTCGAGGTTTAACCCTTTAATTGGGACTATCAATTCTCTTGCATCCCAATTCCTTGTTGGGTCAATTTTGAAGACTTAGGCTCTCTTTCTCAAGAAGAACAAGTCAACTTAGCACAAACTAGTGTTTGCAATCACTAATTCATAAATTAAACCATGAAATTGACCCAAATAATAAACACTCATAGTCAATCTAACCTTAAATCACAACACCCATCAATTACCCACACTAGGGTTGAGCCACAACCCTAGATAATGGGTCTATCTTCTCATGCTTGAAGAGAAAAACGGAGAAATAGATGAAGATAAAAATATATTAATTAATTGCTAAGGTAAATACAAAGATTCAATGATAAAAACTAAGCAAAACTGCCCAAAATGGCTAAGAAAAGTCGTCTCACGAGCGTAGCTAACATCTGATAATATCTGATGCCCTAAAAATGGAAAAAGGTTCTATTTATACTAAGTTGGAAAAACTGGACAAAATTGCCCCTGCGGGGTTAGTACGGACCGCACAAAATGGTGTGCGGCTGCACTAGGCTCTTGAACTTGCAATCTTGACTCTCTGAACCCAGGCTCCACGGACCGCACAAAATGGACTGCGGCCGCAGAGGCTTCTAGCGAGGTTCGCACAAACTCGATTGCGGGTCGCACAGGCTTGAACCTCTGAACTTGGCATCTCTCTGAACCTTGTCTCTGCGGACCGCACAGAATGGGAGTGCAGCCGTAGAGGTCCACCGCGGACCACATAAAGTGTAGTGCGGCCGCATTGCTTCGAAGCCTGAAATGCTAAGTCTCTGAACCTCTTTAGTGCGGACCGCACAAAGTGTAGTGCGGCCGCACTAGGCCTGTTTTTCCTGAGTTTGTCTTGTCTTTGGTACTTGTTCAAGTTTCACTCCTTTTGAGCTGATCTTTGATATCTTGTCACTTTGTTGATCAAACCTGCAATCAATCACAACTTATGATCCTTTTGGGACTATTTTGTATGAATTTATAATCAAAGCGCAAGGAGAAAGGAGCATAAAATACGTCAAAATCCCTAGTTATCAGCCTCCTACTATTTGAAGGCTACCTCTATAGCTGAAAAGTAGTAAATGAGATTCCACTAGTCTCCACAATACCCAACGTGCGAAGGATCCGCTGGCACTTGTCTAAGAAATTTTGAGCATCCTCTGACTCAGCCCCTGAATCTTGGAGTTTTGAGCCTCCCAAATTGCTTTAGTCTTTTTTGATCCTCGTCACTGAGAGGTGGACCAACCTGGGCCTGAGTAACTACAATTGGCTGGGCTAGTAGTACTCCCAATGTCTGGAGTCCCTAAACAACCTGCTCTAGAGTACGGGCGGTGGGAGTTGGAGCACCTCCCCCGGTCTAAGAAGTGGCTGGTGTGTCCAGAACTGAAACCGCCTGAGCAAGGCTAGTGCATACAGTCATTATCTAGGATAGAGCCTCCTAAAGGCTTGGAATCACAATGGGAATAGCTATTACCTGAGCTGCTCCCACCAGCTCAACCACATCTGGTATCTGCTCCTAAGCTGGAACAACTAGTGGCTCCACAGTTGCTACTCTAGCTGCTGTACAAGCTGCACCTCTGTCTCTACCATGGCCCCGGCCTCTCGAGGCCCTAGCTGGTGGTACTGGTGGCCATTTGCCTAATCTGATCGCACGTGTCCACACCATATGTGAGAGAATAGAATAATAGAAGTTTAGTTTTCGAAAACAATGAATCCACGCAACAAGAATATAAGAAAGTGAAGTTTTCTAATGGTTCGGTAGCCTCTCAAAAATAAGTATAGATGTCTATGTACCGATACGCAAGACTCTACTAAACCTACTCATGACTCGTGAGATCTATGTAACCTAGGCATTAGTACCAACTTGTCACAATCCAAATCTCAACATGTTGTGATAGCGTTATCATAGTATTAGGCAAGTCGACAATCATAAAATAACTACACATTTTAAATTAAAATCATGATGTAATAAGTTTAATAATGAAAAATCTAATATATAACCGATAATCACAACAACGACTCAACTACAAAATCTCCTAAAAATTCGGGTGTCACCGAGTACATGAGCTACTAAGTGTCAACACAATCGAAATCTCTAATACAACTGTCTGAAAGATAGAACGGTACTAAATAAACCGAAAGGAAGGAGAGTCAAGGTCTACGGGTATCATAGCAGCTACCCCAAAAATCTCCAAGCAGATACTACACCAAGTCTAGCAACCACTATGTCTATATGTACCTGGATCTTTACACGAAGTGTAGAGTTTAGTATGAGTACAACTGACCTAATGTAATCAATAAGTAATATGACTAACCTTGGGATGAAAGTAGTGACGTGCTCAGAAAGGTTCAGTCCAAATCCAGATTGTAATAATACATATATGGTAAGGAAATGGTAGTAATAACTAAGATAAATCCCATAATCAATTCATACACAATATAGAAATGTAGACATGCTTTCAAGTTCAACAATTTAAGCTCAATACTGATAAAATATGCCAAGTATAGCTAGTTTGAGGAATGTTACGTCTCAATGTCTACATGTCAAATGTGCAGCTCACATGTAATGCATCATAATAATAACTCATGTACTCACACTCTCAGAGTACTCAATCTCATTGTCTCACAATCTCACTCATCACTCTCAACCACTCAGCACACTCAATCACTCAATACTGTACGGTGTGGACCGGGAGGATCTACTGGTCCCTATTTGGGGACATGGTAGGAATCGTAGAGGTTTTGTTGGTCAGTCAGTTCAGTTTGCACTTCAGTCTTTGCACAGTGTTTTAGGTACTCATAGGTCTTAGGGTACCCGCATTGGATAACTTTCACAGCCACACTAGCGGAGAGGTCGCTTTGAGTGTGGAGATACCAGCCATATAGTGAAAGATTGTCCTAAACTTTGGACAGATGTGTCATAGTGGCATATTCATGCTATATGTTCTGCTCTAGTTATTGTTATCCCTGCACCGCCAGCTAGGGGTGTAGGTCAGGCGGGTAGAGCGAGCCTACGAGGGGGAGGCTCGGCCTATTGATATGCTTTCTATAGAAGGGCTGAGGCTGTTGTACCAGATGATGTCGTACATGTATGGTTTCAATTTGTTATAGAGGAACATCATTCGTATTTTGTTTCGATTTTGCTTATTGGGATGAATCCTCCTATTTTGTTTCACATATGGGTGAGTTTCGTGATTTTGTACTCTACGTATGTGTTTACCCCTGTTGGGAGATTCTATAGTGGTAGCTCATGTCTATTATTTCGTTTTATTCATTATTGAGAGCTATGAGACTAGAAATGACTTTCTGTTATCCATTACGGTAGGTTTTGTAGTGATTTCTGGGTGGTTGGTTATGATTTGTGATTTAAAGGCTCTACCAATGTGGGATTTTAGTAGGTTTTGTGATTTTGTTAGCAGAATTGAATTAGTGGAAGGTTTCGGTTGGTATGATGTGTATACTATTTGTGATTCAGCGCTGAGGATGAGATCCTCGCGTTTTCATGTGGTTTGATATGTTTAAACTAGGTTGCGTGCTGCGGTGGAGTTATATTAGAATGAGATCCTTGTGATTAGTTCATATGGTTTGATTCTCCCTTGTGGAATTGCTTTGTAGTGTGATATTGATATGGAGTAGTGCCTGTTGTGCTTATTTGATAGTTCTCTCATGTGTGTCCTAGTATATTCAGTCATATTGGTGTTGTGCTTATTGGGTTTTAACTTGCGAAGTGTGTGCCCAAGTGGTGTTGGTTTGAGTGAATTGTCATGGCATCTTCATGTTTCTTGTATCGTTGTCAGTATTGTGGAGGTTTGGAACAGGGTTCTAGCTGATATGAGGTTAATTGCCAGTGTTATGTTTAATTATAGGTAGCTATTGTGATAAGAGATGTTATTATGGGCATATGTGTGATGTGTCACGTCGTGTGGTTGTACCTAGTGGGCGTAGGCACGAGTTGTTACAGCTGGTTTAGGCCGATACCGTGTGTTATTGTAGGAATCGGGTCTTTTGCAAATGATGAGATAGTGATAAATTTGGTTCTAAGGTCTACTGATGTGGGTGGGAGGAATAATCTTCTGTTGAGATAACGTTGTCGGGCTTATGAGGATTGGGCTGATATGGGGTTGCCTGGGAGTATATGTATGATGAGTACGTTTAGTAATTTGATGACTTCGGAACGGGTGGCACGTTCGAGGACGAACATTTGTTTAAGAGGGGGAGAATTTAATGACCTGATCCGTCGTTTTGAAAATTAGCGTACCATTCTGTGGCTTATGTTCACGAGTAGCTTCGTATTATGTATTATGGCTCACATGTGTGGACGAGTTCGATTTTCGGATGATTCAAGATCAATTTGTAAGGGCAATTCATGATTTAGAAGCTTAAGTGGTAAGAGTTGATCGAAGTTTGATTTTGAGCAGATAACTCCAGAATAGTGTTTTAATTATTCCAATAGCTTTATATGGTGATTTTGGACTTAGGTATGCGTCCGAATTTGGATTTGGAGGTCCGTAGGTTGATTTGGTGCATTTTAACAAAAATTGGAAAATTGAAGATTTGGAAGGTTGTGAGGTTTGACCGGTGACTTTATTGATATCGGGGTCAGAATTTGGTTTTGGGGGTTGGTATAGCTCCGTTGTGTCATTTGGAACTTGCATGCAAAATTTAACGTCATTCTAGGTTGATTTGATATGTTACGTGTAAGTCGTAGAAGTTGAAAGTTCATAAGTTCATTAAGTTCGATTTGAGGTGTGATTCGTAGTTTTGACATTGTTGATGTTATTTGATGCCTTGAGTAGGTCCATGTTATGTTATGGCACTTGTTAGTATGTTCGGACAGGGTCCCGGGGGCCGTGAGTGTGTTTCGAATGGGCCACAAACCATTTCCTCATGTTTTGAAGTGTTGGTGTTGTCATCTCGTTTCTCTTCGTTGCGTTCGCGCCATTGGCATCATGTTCGTGAAGTGTAATTTGGAGGCAGGCAGCAATTTCTCTTTGCGTTCGCGAATAGGGGATCACATTCGCGAAGGTTGGAAGATTTTTGTCTCCGCGTTTGCGAGTACACAGAATTGTTCGCGTAGGGTCTGAAGGTCTTGGTCACTGCGTTCGTGACCTTTATCTCGCGTTAGCGAAGCAAGTTTTGAAGCCTTCATTTTTGTTCTTGGCAATCGCGAAGAATGTTCCGCGGTCACGATGTATTATTCACTGGGAAGAAATATAGAACTCTATTCCGAAGGCTTAAACATTTTTTTCATATCTTGAGATGTACGCCTCGGATTTGAGCAATTTTTTAGGGGTTCTTCATGTGTTGGATTGGGGTAAGTGTTCTTTACTTGGATTTGATTTTATTTCATGATTCAATCTTTGTTTTTATCATTAAATTAGTGATTTGAGTTGGGAAAAAATGGGAATTTTTTGGAAAATATTTCAAAATGTAAAATGAGGATTTGAATGGTGATTTGATATCAGAATTTGGTAATTTTGGTATGTTTGGGCTCGTGGTTAAATGGGTATTCAGATTTTGTAATTTTTATTGGATTCCAAGATGTGGGCCCGGGTTTGACTTTTTGAGTTAAAATTTATTTTTCTTTCAAGATCGGAACTTTATTATCCGAAATTGTTTCCTATGATTTCTATTTATGATGTTATGTTATTTTAGCTAAATTTGAGCCGTCCGGAGGTTTTTCACATAAGAAAGTGTTTTTAACGTATTGGCCTAGCTTCTTTGAGGTAAGTATCTTGCCTAACCTTGTAGGGGGAACTACCCCTTAAGAATTGAGTCATTTGTGCTAATTGGGTCATGTGAAGGCCGTGTATGCGAGGTGACGAGTACGTACTCAGGCTTATTTGGGAATATTTGACCGATTAGGGCTCTTAGGTTCTTATGTTCATTAGATATGAAGTTGTTTTATCATATTAAATCTTCCATTTACAAAATTACCCTTACGTATCTTATTTGGAATTAATTGATTCATGTTCTTCCCTTGTTACCAATTAAACTCTTATGTGCCTTAATTGAAATTGTTGCCTCTTTTATTTCCAAATTATCTTTTCTGTAGTTGCTTAACCTTAATTGGAGTTATTATTATCTTTTCTGTGATTGCTTAACCTTAATAAAGCTATTATTATCTCTCTCGTAATTTCTTAACCTTAATTGAAGTTACTATTATCTTTTTTGTGATTTCTTAATCTTAATTGAAGTTACTATTATCTCTTTCATATTTCTTAACCTTAATGGGAGATTTTGTTATCCCTTTCATTATTGACTTATCCTTACTTGGAATCATTGATTCATGCTATCTCTCTTATCATCGAGTTGTACTTTTGTGGAATCATTGTTACGCATTATCTCTCCTATTGTTGAACTATTCTTGTTGAAACCATTATTATCTATCGTGTCATGCATTGTGAGCTCGTTCTTCCGTTTCTTTGTGTTTTGTAATTCTTGCGTTAATTTACTTACCCTACTCTCGTGTTATTATTATTGTTGTTGTTGTACTCCCTGCTATTGAGCCGAGGGCTATACGTGGTTGTGGTATTGAAATTGTTTTGAGGAAATGTTGTATCTTATGAGCACATGTGGTGAAAGTCATTTTTATTGTGTTATTATGTTTTTGGCACACGTGGTATTGTTGAGAGGATTGTCGGGGTGTTCGCATGTGAGTTGTCCATGCTATTGTTATTATTGATATTTTCACATGCGGCGTGATAAGGCAGGCTATATATGTGGAATTGTGCATGTGGCGAGACAAGGTGGGAGTATTAATGTGAGCGTGTGGCGACACAAGGCGCACATTCACTTTATTGTTGTGCACGTGGCGATACAAGGTGGGATATGCCGAGGAATGATTGTGATGACTTGTGATGGCTTGTGGACATTGTTATTGACAATATTTGTGTAGTTGTGTGCCTACCTTGTGTGAATTATACATTGTACATTTTATGATGATTGTATCCTATGTGTCATTCGTGGTCTCTACTCTTACTTGTTGACTTGAGTTGTGATAGAACACTTGCACAAGCATACACGTAATTAATAACCCATTTCGGTTTAAGAAAATGAATCCTAATGATATTGACCATTTATATGTACTCATGTTTACTTGCCTTCTGTGTGAGAGTTGTCCTATTGGCACGTGAGTTGTCTGTGTGGTCATGAGTCATTGTTATTGTTGGCATGTGAGTTGTACGTACGGATATGAAATACTGTCACTCCTTTGGAACATGAGTCGTCCGTGCGATTATGAATTGTAATGTGGGCACGAGATGCCGAGTGATTAGAGTTAATGAATTGGGACCCGTGAAATGTGATTATGAGGTGAAGTACCTCGGAGAAAATCCTTGAACAAATCTTGTGTGGAAGCAGTTGCTCTTATTGAGTGGTTATTTGTTCCCTTTATTTGGTTTTACCGGACTTACGATGTGTTCGGCTTACTCTACGGCATTATTACATGTTTGCTCCCTATTGCTAATTGTTGTTTCTAGTGTTTCATTGCGAGTAATATTTTGTCATCCTTACCATGCTTAGCTTTATATTAACATAGTTTCCGGGTTAGTTCACATTCATACTTGTTCAGGTTGTTTAGTCCAGTAGGTGTCTTGATTGTCCCTCCTCACTACTCCACCGAGGTTAGTCTAGATACTTACTAGGTACCGTTGTGGTGCACTTATGCTACACTTTCTGCACATTTTTCTACAGATCCAGGTACATCGTAGTTGGTTGATCCCTAGTTAGTTGTTTAGGCATTGTTGTGGAGACTCAATGTATACCTGCAGTCACGTTTGCAGGCCTCGGAGTCACCTTCTGATATTCTACTTGTACTGTCTATTTCTTTTCCGGAACAGTTGTACTTAGAAGATTTTTGTTTAGTAAACTCAATATATCTTATGACTTGTACTATTGGTTTTGGGCATTGTTTTACACTCGGGATTATTGGTTTACTATAGAAATTTCAGTTTCATGCTTAACAGCTGTTTCTGGTTAAATTCTATCTTAAATTCAGTAAGTGTTAAGCTTACCTAGTCGTAGTGACTATGTGCCGCCACGATATCCTACGAAGGAAAATTGGGGTCGTGACATTTTTGTCTTTGAATGGACCAATTTATGGATGAGTCTGTTAGGCAAACAAACTAAAGAAATTAGGGAAAGGAAAAAAAAGGAGAGAGGAGAGGAGAGGAAAAAGGAAAGGATATTGAACCCCTTAATTGAAGACATTAATAATGCGGTGAGAGCCTTTTAAGGGGGAATATATACAATTTGTAAGAAAAATTTAGATACTTATTGAAAATTAGAAAACCTAAAGAAAATAGGTAAATAAGTTTCTATTACAGACTACAAAAGAAAAAATCCCCTTCATAAAATACTAGATGCGGTTAGCCCGTGCCCAATAATTTCGACTATGAAATCCTTTAAATTGCTCTAGTGTAAATAATGTCTGTAATAATATTTCAGTTAGATATGAGGACACAATCACTTCTATTTTTTTTCCTTTTATTTTGCTCTATAAAAGACTAAGAAAAAACTAATAGAAATAACTACCTAAATAAACATTATGAGTATTCATATAGGCCGACATTCATATTTACGGTACGCACAAAAATTGACAAACTACACTAATTTAGTGTTATGAGTAGCCGTACGTCATAGTGAGCAAAAGGGTTGAGGGGATACACATTACCCAGAGTGGCAGACTGTAAACTGCGATTCATCTTCATTTACAACAAACCATATTGCTTGACCTAGCTTCTTTTGGACATGTTGATCACTCCAATAGCTGGAAAAGAAAAAAAAGAAAATTATAAATGATACTTATATCACTAAACAAAGAAAAACAGAAGAAGTTAATAATCAGCAAAGATAGAACTATTACATAGTTAAGATCAAGGCTAAAAAGTGTAGTACATAGAATCGAGTAAAGATAGAGCTATAGATTAATCTATTTATCTGAGGATAGAATGGAAGTTAATGATTTGAGAAGAAACAGAAGCAGCAGGAGTGCAGATAATATGCTTTATTGACACCATAAGTCCAACTTGTTGTCAGGAAAAGAAGAATGGTAAATGAACAATTCGAAAATGAAATAAATTTAGATATCATGTTTTGGTAGTCACAAAACTTCAAGCTCCTCAGATATTTCTTTTTGAAATATGAAGAGACCATGTCAATGCTTCAAATACCATTCATTTGAATTAGAAGTTTTTGAAAAATGTATAGAAGAACCGAAAAAATGATGAAAGATACAGAAAAAAATTTACCCGCAGATATCACAGCAATATTTGAGTAGAAAGATTTAAAGTAACTTACATCAGTTAACGAAGATGAATTTTGGGCAGTCAAACTTTATAGGGGTTACCCTTGGAATTTGAAGATGGTGTTGTACTATCATACGAAACAAACTCCAAACAAAGATATTTTGGTCAGAAATTTTCTCACCGTTGTCTCCTACCACCTGACCTCTTGTGATGACGTGGTCATCTTATGTTTTTTAACCTAATTTTGCACTTTGAAGCCTTAAATACCTCATCTTAGCCCTCCTTAATTTGTGTGCGTAGTCCAGGTGTTTTTCCGAAAAGTTTTTATGTTAAAAACTGAGAAAATATAAAAAATTTGGCTTAAAATCCATTTGAGTTGATTTCGGTCAATGTTTTGAGCAAACGGACCCGGATTCATATTTTGATGGTCCCGGTGGGTCCGTATCGTGATTTGAGATTTGGGCGTATGCCCCGAATTGAATTCGAAAGTCCCTAGCCCGAGTTATCGCACTGTTGAAATTTGAAAGTTTAAAAGCTTAATGACTTTGAAAGTCTGACCAATGTTTGACTTTATGGATATCGCGTCCGTATTTTGGTTCCAGAATTCGGTATAGGTCCAATACTATATTTATGCTTGTTTGTCAAATTTGGTGAGAAACGGAGTTGGTTTGACGTGATTCGGACGTCCGGTTGTGAAAATAGAAGTTCATGAGTTTTCTTGAAAATTTCCTTTAATTTGATGCTCAATTCGTAATTCTAGGTATTATTTTGGAGATTTGATCATGCGAGCAAGTTCGTATGACGTTTTTAGACTTGTGTACATAGTTGGTTTAGAGCCCCGAGGGCTCGGGTGAGTTTCGGATAGGCTACAGAGTGAATTTGGACTTAGAAACATTGCTTGTATGCTTCAGTTCTGGTGCAAGCCTCAGACCTCGCATTTGCGAGGTCAGGCTTCTAATTTGCGACCTCTGATAGGTTCGCATTTGCGAAGAGTAGCTGGGGCACCTCAAATTCGCATTTGCGAACAAGACTTCGCATTTGCGAAGTGGGGCAGGAGGGTACAGTGATCGCAATTGCGATCAAACAGTCGCATTTGCAGAAGATCAATGTTTACATTTGCGAACGAAATGCGATGACAACAGAAATCGAAGGACTTCGCAAATGCGACTATTTTTTCGCATTTGCGGGGTTCGCATTTGCAAACCCCAGGTCGCAAATGCGACATCTGCTATTGATCAATTAGCAGAGAAACGGAATTTTTGCATTACATTGGTAAGTGATTCTAACCTATTTTCTTTCAATCTTTCATTACATTTCACAAGTTTTTAACCTAAAATCTAGTGTTTTCATGGTGGAAATTAGGGGTTTGGGTAGAATTAGGGATTTTTGTAAAATTGGAATTTAGACCTCAAATTTAGGTTGAATTCCAAAACAAATTACATAACCGGGCTCGGAGGCGAATGGGTAATTAGGTTTTGGTTCAAATTTTGGGGTTGGACCAGCGGGCCCGGGGGGTTGACTTTTTCAATAATGACCTAAATTGAATTTTTTGCAATCATGGGTAATTCCTAAGGCTTAATTTGAACCGTTTAGTTGGTAATTTGCTAGATTTTATTGGTTCAGAGGCTTATTTGAAAGGCAAAGTTGTGGTTGAGCTTTGAGTTGATCCTTGGAGCAAGTTAAGTATCGTGGTTAATCTTGACTTGAGGATTAGGACTTGTTTGTCTATTTGCTGTATGTTTAGATGTTGGGTACAATGTATATGTGAGATGACGAATACTTATGCGTTGTTGGTGGATTAAAGCATGAGGGTGGGATTGTTCCTTGTAATTTATTGCTTACTTGATCATGTTATCCATGCTTAGACTAGTTACTCATTATATTGATCGTTCTTACCGTGTATTTGGGCTTTTGTGATAATTGAGTATTGTTTCTAAAGTTGAGATTGGTATTGTGGAACCATTGTTGAAGAAAGGCTTGTTCTTGTTGATCCTATCTCCCTGTTATTACTTGTCCATTGTTTATGGTAAGGGAGAATGTTAATGCACGAAGGGTGATGTCGTGCCATATTGTGACTGTTAATGGACGAAGGGTAATGTCGCGCCATGTTGTGAGTGATAATGCACGAAAGGTGATGTCGTGCCATGTTATAAGAGTTAATGCACGAAGGGTGATGTCATGCCATATCTATTGATTTATGCTGAAGTGAGAGTAAAAGCACGAAGGGTGATGCCGTGCAGTATCATTGTTTCATTGTGAGGTTAAGAGTAAAAATACGAACGGTGATGCCATGCAATTTTCTTTATTACGCTTAATTGTTTTTACTGGTTAAAGGCATATTGACTGTTCTGGTTATCATTTCCGTTGTATTTCTCGTATCATGTATCCCCTTTAGCATGTCCTTCTCCCAATAGTACGTGTTTATCTTTTATTTGTTGTTATCTTGTATGTGTACTGTTATCTGCACCGGTTTATTATGTGAGTGTTTTATCATAACCTCGCCACTACTTCGTTGAGGTTAGGCTTGACACTTATGGAGAACATGGGGTTAGTTGTACTCATACTACACTCTGCACTTCTTGTACAGAATTTGGTACCGACCCTAGCTGTTCGTGAGGTGTAGCAGCTTGGAGGTGCTCGTTGGAGACTCGAGGTAGATCTGGTGGCGTCCGCAGACTCTTAAAGTCCCCTTTTATTTTCCTTATTTTACTGTTTCTTTTGTTCAAACAGTTGTATTTCTTTCAGACTTTGTTTGTAGAAAATTCTAGAAGCTCGTGAGTTGTAACTCCAGATTCTGTTTGTAGTAGATATTGTGGGCATTTATGTTATTCTGCAGTCAGTTTTATTTTATTTTGGCTTAATTGATTTTATTTATTGAAATAGAATGAAAATTAGCTTAAAGATTCTCTAACGTTGGCTTGCCTAGCAAGTGAAATGTTAGGCGCCATCACAATCCCGACGATGGGAATTCCGGGTTGTGATACCTCTAAGTTCCCATTCGAGCCCAATATAGTGTATCTTGTCCGGTAGTTTGTTGTATCCTTTTAAACTGGTAGTGAAGGCCAAATGACATCCCTTGTATGCTACTAATCTTATCCCCACTTCTCCACTTAAAATTCGCCAAAAATCAATAGCTAAAATTGCAATCAGGATATTAAACACCCTTTTCAGCATTTAAAATGTAATGGTATGTCATCCGTCACATACAGACAGAGAAAGGTTTACCAGAATATAAAAAAGTTTAGTTGAATAAATAAAAATGCTACCAGAGACATGATAACACAAGTGTACATATTTTCGATTCAGAGCTAACAACACACTATTAGTATGTTGCACAAACTCATTACATAGAACTGCCCATAATGGAGTATGTTGCAATGAATCATTATCTAGAAGGAAAGATTTTTTTTTTGTCTAAAAGATAAGTTATATTATAGAAGCTTAAACAATTACATCATAACTGTTAAGTAGATGCATAAGAGGTATCGTTTGTACAAAACTAGAGTTTGTTACCAGATCTCCCGTATGGGAACCATGACAACTACTAGAGTTAAAAGTAGCAAACACACTACTATTAAGAGTTGGCACACTCGTAGGTAAAGCACTACTATTATACAAAATATTTGAACCAGAGAGTGATTGTGTTGAAGTACTAGAGTCATTCCTAATTAACCTTCTTTGTAATGTGCCATGTTGATCTTGTTGGTAAGAAGGCATAGCAAAATGTGGTGGTCTTCCAAAAAGTATGCATCGCTCTTGTGCATGCATGGCTCCATATGTAGCTAGACTATCTGCAACACAATTTTGCTCTCTGTAGATGTTTTGTAGAGGTGGACTATCCAGCTGTAGGAGTAATAACCTGCAGTCATTAATAATATTAGTGTATTGCATTGTAGATGAGTTGAACATACCTATTATTGCATGTGCATCCGTCTCAATGATGAGTGGTTTGAGATGTTGTTGTACAGTAATTTCAGTCTCATGAGGAGTGCAAGAAGTTCTGTTTGAACTCTTGTTCCTTCTTTCGCAGTTCCTGCAAATTCTATAATCCAGTTGCCTTGTTGGTTTCGAAAGACACCACCAATACCATATTTTCTCTTATTAGGGGAACAAGACCTATCAATATTCAGTTTATAAGTGGCTTGGTTTGATGGATGTCATTTTATATAAAGAGGTGTCAGGGAATGATACTTTACTGAAGGATTTGTTAAGAAATAAAACTCAACAGCCATTTTTATAAGAAAAGGTATATTTAGATTGATTTTTTGATGTTCTAGTATTTGTTTATTTCTTACTATCCAAAGCTTCCACAGAGCAAATGGAATTAGTGTTGTATAAGGAATGTTGTGTGGGGTTGATATTGAGCGGGTGTGTATAAGTTGGTATAACCAACTTAGATTATCATTTTGCGACATAGGAGAATTAGTAGTAGTAGTTGGGACCTTAAGAGCAGTCCAAAGCTATCTTGCATTAGGACATTCTCGAAATAAATGAATTATTGTTTCAGGGCCCATATTACACTGCTGACATATGGCTGAATTGATAATACCTAGTCGTGTAAGATACACAGCCGATGGGAGTCTGTCATGGCAAAGTAACCATAAGAAAAAAGAAATTTTTGGTGGAATGTGCACTTTTCAAATCCACCTATAGGAGTATGTTGTATGTATGCTAGTAGAATGTATAGTATTTATTAAAGTATTGTACATAGATTTGGCAGAGAATATACCATTTTCTGTTAGAACCCAATAAACTTTATTGCACGTGATGGACGCGATAGACATATAAATATTAGTGATTAAGGATTGTAGCTGTGTTGGTAAGGTGAACGGTAATGTGTCTAAATGCCAAGTATTATTGTAATAATAATTTGAAACTAATTTGTTTCCTCATGTTGTGGCAGAGGTCCACTTATATAGTTACAAATTACGTAATTTTTGTTGATCCAAGGATCATTCCAAAATTTAATATGTTGTCCCGTCGTAAGATTTCATTTATACCCTAAACGACAGTAGGACCATCCTTTCATAATATTACGCCAAGTAGAGGAATCTCGTATTTTTATCAAATATTGTGGATGTAAATAAATATGTAATAGCACGTGTGCCCACAGTTGGTGTGGATTGTTAAACAATCTCCATGCAAGACTTGCATGTAATGCCTGGTTCTTAGTACTCAAGTTTTGTATTCCTAATCTCTCTTGGTGGATAGGTTGTGTAATTGTAGACCACTAAGTTAGATGAAGTTTTTTCTTTTGTAGGGTTGTACCGCAGAGAAAATTACGTTGATATCGATTGAGGTAGGTTATTATATAAGTAGGGGTTTTAATATATTGCATCAGGTGATTAGGAAGGTGGTTTAAAGTAGATCTAATTAAAGTAGTCCTTCCTGCCTTTGATAAAAAATATATTTTCCAACCTGCTAATTTGTTTTTGAAATTGTCTATTAGGAATTGGTAGTCCCTTTTTGAAGGTTTATTTATGAAAATAGGGAATCCTAAATACTTTCCAAAAAATTTTCCTTCATTCATATGGAATAGTTGGAGAATTGTTTGTCTTATAGTAGGTTTGCAATTCTTTGAAAAATAAATTTTTGATTTCTCAAAATTTATAGTTTGACCAGATTGATGTGTAAACTGAGTGAGAGTATTAACAATTGATTGACATGTATTTGCAGTAATTTGTGATGTAAGGATAATATCATCAGCAAATAACAAATGGGATAGTTGAGGTCTTTTTTACAATTGAAATTGGTATCCACGCCTGATAATCAACTGCTGTATTTATTCTTCTTGACATCATTTCTAGGCATAGAATAAACAGATAAGGTGATAAGGGGTCGCCCTGTCTAATGCCTCTTGTGGGTGTGAAAAATTCTGTTGGATTGCCATTAATTAAAACTGAAGTGGAAGTAGTAGTAATGCAGGACATAATTAATTTAATAATATCTTTGGGGAAATTTAAGGTAACTAATGTATTATAAATGAAAGACCATTCTAATTTGTCGAACGCTTTTTCAAGAACCAACTTTAGAAGAATGTTTAAATTATTACCTTCATTTTTTTGAAATTTATTAATGATTTCTTGTACAATTATAGCATTATCAGTTGCTCTTTACACCAGAAGCATTGTCACACCTCCTTTTTACACACACGAAGGTAGTACAAGGGAGTTTTTCCAATTTAAGTGACATTATTCGAAATGGAATTATTTATTCATTTTTTGTTCAGAGTCGCCACTTGGAATAGTTTGTTTTCTGGTGTCCCAAGTCACCGGTTTATTTTAAATCCCAAATCGAGGAAGATTCGACTTTCTTTTGAAGTATGCAAACCAGAAATTCTAAGTAAGGAATTCTGTTAACCCGGGAGAAAGTGTTAGGCACTCCCGAGTTTTGTGGTTCTAGCACGGTCGCTTAAACCATTATAATTGACATATTATCTGATTTTAATACATGTTTTAGCCTATGGTATATTCAATGTTATCTAAAACATGTCTTTGGACCGCGCCACATAAAATGCACCCGTGATCCACGACATATTTTATTTAACATTGTTGAGATTTAGATTTGGGTCACATGAAATGCATACCCGAGTTTAAGGAAATTAATTTAAATTACGCGTTTAAAGAAACTACGCACTTTCAAATTTGTGAGGGCCACAGAAAATTCAATTAAATAGCACGCCTCGATTTCTAGTGATTAAAATTAAATAAAAGAGGGTCATGCATTTTGAGATTTTATTTGGCACGACACACCTCGACTAATTAAGGACCTAATTAATTAAGGAAAGCTTAATAGAATTCTAATCATTTTTTGACTCAAGGTTCGAACCTACTTATCATCTAACGGACCTTGTACTGAATGACCAATTATCTAAAGAGAAGTCGCTTCACCAAAAACTACTAAACAAAGGACTGGGTTCGACAAAGCAGACCCAACTGGCGTAAAGTATATGATCCCCTTTTGTCGGCCTCTTCAGGCTTGGGCCCAAAATTAGCCCAAGATTTAGTGAGATGACAAACGCCAAGTGACATGGGGACATGCAATTAAATCAAGAAGATAAATATTCATCAGCTGGGCTAGCATTAGGCCCAACGCTTAGAGCCAAACAATTTGCAAACCAATTAAACGCAAATCAACTAATGTAATACGAAACGCGAAATTAAATTACCCTTTTAACTTCTGAATTTAAACTAATCAAGTACAAATCAACTAACTGAGCTTCCAATTTTATCTTTTTTGCATTTTTGGATCAAATCTGCTGTGAAGAAAATCTAGCAGTAAACAAACGAGCTATTGGGCTCAAGAAATAAGCCCGAGTAGCAATGGTATATAGTCCTCCCTTGCTAATGACTTCAAAGTCCAGGCTCAAGAGACCAAAACCTTGCCAAAGTCACAGCTGAGGATCAGGACTCAATATTGAGTCCTGCCAACAACGAAAATACCAATCGCACCCAACAACAACATGATAAGCTTCATCACTCCACAGTAAATGAAACGTAAGGAAATTTCAAAAGCTACTAAAATCGCATGCTTAACTTTAACTGCACTGATAATGAAATCGCCAAATATTCATGCTTGAGTTCAAACCTAAGCTAAACTTACAAACACGGCCTGAAACTTCAACCCGATTAACTCTTTTTCAATACTATCAGTAACAAAATCTGGGGAATTAGTACAATTTGCTTGAATCCAAAAATCAACACCCAAACTCTTAGAGAGCACAAGTTCATTTATGCAGCATACTAAAGACATGAGATAGCTAAGATAACATGTATAATTCAGGACTTATTACAGAACATTAAAGAAATAGAGGAAAACAAATGAAATGACATTCAAAATAGCTTGTATTCAGTCAGGCCTTAACTCGAAATACATGTTCTTAGTCACTTGTTGACAATGGTTTGAGGAAATACCTGGTAATGAACAGGGAAAACAGAAGAGGTGAAGAAATCAGCAATCAAGCAACTGCAGAAATCAAATTAAAACCAGCAATGAAACAGGATTCTGACAACAGCTCAAAACCAGGCTTTAAAATCCAAAACTCAAGCCATTTTAACCAAGTGCAAGGTCTTTGAAACTTTCAGAAATTCCAGCTAACCAATGAAATCAAAGAACACTAAAACCAAACAGAATTCTCAGCTTTCCAAAATGCAGGGATTTCAGTATTATCTTTCGATGCTTTTTAAATCTAGCCGTTTTTAATTTTTTCAACATTTTTCAGTCCCTAGAATCTCTGCCTTGAGCCTGAAGAAAGGGTGCCTTTATAGGCAAGCTTTTAGGGCAGCAGAATGAATTCAGTTTATTGCACTTTTACACTTTTGATATTTTCCTTCTTGCTTAGATAGCCTTAGGTTCAGAGATCAAATTTCACATTAGTCCCCACCCCAGCTTCTAGGAAGCTTCCTCAATCAGTTAAAAGAGATTCTCTCACCTAGATTTCCTAATCTACCCTTTAATATCCCTGTTATTTACCCCCGGAACCCATTGGTCATGGGTCAAATTGACCCAATCATTAAACCAAATATGGGCTCAATTCTAACCCAATGACCTAAATCAACCCCTTGGAGTGAGGTCTAAAATGGCTTCAAATCCCAAACAGTAAAATGAAACAAAATCAAATCAGTAAACAAACAGAGGGAAAAACACTCAGATGATTTCGAAAACTAAAACCTACACTAATTGACTGATTACTAAACACAAGTGAACATGGAATTAACTAATTTATTAAATCAGAATAAACCTAATTAAGTTAAACTAGATGACTATACAAAAAAAAGGAAAAAATCAGGGGTTCAAATGAAGCCATTAAACAAAACTTAGCGGACCAAGAAAATCAGAGAAACAGCTTTTACGAATTAAAAATTAAATAGAAGGGAACAAACGAACAGAAAAGATTTAAACTCAGAAAATTGGTCGAGCTTTCAGACAGAGTAAAAAAAAATCTAACTAA
Organism: Nicotiana sylvestris; assembly: GCF_000393655.2. Classification (NCBI taxonomy): domain Eukaryota; kingdom Viridiplantae; phylum Streptophyta; class Magnoliopsida; order Solanales; family Solanaceae; genus Nicotiana; species Nicotiana sylvestris. Next base: position 86,217,880 of record NC_091060.1, read on the forward strand.
AGAGAGGGAGAGGAAAAGAAGATGAAAACAGACAAAAGATGAAAAACACTTACCAAATCAGAAATGAAAGACCCATCGGAGACATTGAATTAACAAAACTAAAGCCGATCATTTGTTCTTTGCCAAGAACAACTGAACAACATCAATTATTGTTGAATCAAAACTTCAAAACTCGAAAGAAACACCCTATGATCATACATGCCTCCGGGTTTGATGAAAATAATTTTAGACTTTTAGGGTTCAAATTCAGATTTAAGATTCAAGAAGTTCTGGACATATTCGAGGGAAAAAAATTAGAGATTTGGTATGAGGGAGTTATGGAGGTTTTATGGTATAAATTTGGGGTCGATTGGGGTTGGCACCGCCGGCTGGAGACGGTGGAAAGTTAGGGCGGCGCTAGGGTTTGGTGGGGTGTACTCTGAACTGGGGAAGATGAGAGACGATGAAGGGGGGACAGGGTCTTGTTCGGACATATATATGTCACATGACCCCAGCTTCCCAACCATTGGATCTTGGAACCTCGACGGCCTAGATTGAACTCAAATTAAACGGGGTCGTTTTGATGAGAAGGGGGCTGGACCGGGTAGGAACGGGTATGGGCCGGGTATTTGGGTGGTTTTGGACGGGTATTTGGTGGGCTAGCCCAAAATTAGGTCTTTTAATAAAACTCTCCTTTTTTTTCATTTCATTTTCTTTTCTTCTAATTTTTTTTCATTTTCAAATTTTATTATTTATTAATTACAAATTAAAAGGTAAAATCTAACTAAATTTCAAAACTAAATTAATAGACTAATTGCTTCACCAAAATTAACTAGATCCTAAATTAAGAGAAAACTATAAAAATTCGAAAATTAAAAAGTTTAAATGCGAAATGAACTACTTTTGTCATTTTCTTTTATTTTTTATAGCATTAATTAACTAATTAGCCTAAAATATAAAATAGGACCCTAAATGCAAATGCAACATATTTTTTTATATTTTTATGCATTAAATAAATTAAACATGCACACAAAAATGCAAACGAACACAAAATTATGCAATAATTCCTAAAATCAAATAATTAAAAGAAAAATCCTAATTCTGGGAATTCTGTAGGAATAATTCATGCGAGGAAAAAATCATGTGCTCACAGCTGCCCCTCTTTGCTCGGAGACACAAAGGGTTTTCGGGCAAAGATAAAATGAGCAACTATGAGGATTTTTGCCTGCTTGACACTCCATGTGATGCATTTTTGAAAAATGTCAGACCGAACCTTGCTTCAGATGCTGCCAACATATCCTTGGCTATAAAGGAATCAGGTTAGTATAGTTCTGGGAGTTTTGGTAGCTGGGACTACCGGGAGCTATGATTTTATTGTTGCTGCTGCTGCTACTACTTGCTGACCCCCTTATTACACCAAAAGGAAAATCAAAAGCTAAGCTAGCCGAACCTATCAACTACGAGTTACAAGATTCCTATCTATAAATCTCTTGAAGCTTGATCTTGAGTCTTGGCTAGGTCTTGCTGCAGACTCCGATCTGAATCTTGATGCTCGTCAGCTGTGAGTGCTAGTTCTTTCTTCAGCTTTGGATCAAGGCGGGACATGCGAAGCTTGTGACTTCAAGCAGTCCGTGTCCTTCTCCACTTCAGCACTTGGAGTTCACTTTTTTTTTGTTTTTTTTCTTCTTTTCTTTATTTTGAATTGAGACTCATTCTTTTGGTCATATCAAACCCTGTGCCTCGAGGTAAAACCTGCTAAGACACCAAAACAAACGGACGGAAAAAATTTTCTGCCCCAGTTTACACTAGAAAAATTTCGTGAGTTATTTGTAACTAACTTTTGGAAAGCGATAACATAAGGATTGTGTTCCTTCAGGAGGAAAGACTAGGAAATGGAGCCCTATATCTAAAATTCTCAACTAGGGAATGAAGGCCCTATGTTGGCAAAAAGGCGACTAGGGAATTGAGACCCTATGTATAAAAATTCTCAACTAGGGAATGGAGCCCTAATGTTGGCAAAAAGGCGACTAGGGAATGGAGGCCCTATGTCTAAAAATCTCAACTCAGGGATTGGACCCTAATGTTGACAAAAGGCGACTAGGGAATGGAGGCCCTATGTCTAAAAATCTCAACTCAGGGATTTGAGCCCTAATGTTGGCAAAAGGCCACTAGGGAATGGAGGCCCTATGTTTAAAAATTTCAACTTAGAGATTAAAGCCCTAATGTTGGCAAAAGGAGAATAGGGAATGGATGCCCTATGTCTAAAATCTCAACTTAGGGACTGGAGCCCTAATGTTGGCAAAAGGCGACTAGGGAATGGAGGCCCTATGTCTAAAATCTCAACTTAGGGGTTGGAGCCCTAATGTTGGCAAAAAGCGACTAGGGAATGGGGGACCTATGTCTAAAGATCTTAACTCAGGGATTGGAGCCCTAATGTTGGCAAAAAGGTGACTAGGGAATGGAGGCCCTATGTCTAAAAATCTCAACTCAGGGATTGGAGCGCTAATGTTGGCAAAAGGCGATTAGGGAATGGAGACCCTATGTCTAAAAATCTCAACTTAGGGGTTGGAGCCCTAATGTTGGCAAAAGGCGACTAGGGAATGGAGGCCCTATGTCTAAAAATCACAACTTAGAGATTGGAGCCCTAATGTTGACAAAAGGCGACTAAGGAATGGAGGCCCTATATCTAAAATCTCAACTTAGGGATTGGAGCCCTAATGTTGGCAAAAAGGCGACTAGGGAATGGAGGCCCTATGTCTAAAGATCTCAACTCAGGGATTGGAGCCCTAATGTTGGCAAAAGGCGTAATAAAGATTGAGATTGGGGATTCTGAACTATCATTTTGTTTGGATCTTCTTCTTTTTCTTCTCCTTTTTTTCTTTTTTTTTATTTCAATAAAATGCAGGAAAGAGTTTTGGAGGAAAACTTCCCTTTTTGGGTTGATTGTTACTGCGAAGCTGTTTCTAGCTTTTATGCAGCTTTTCTTTTGGCTGCACCTGCTTTTGCACGGTTGCCTTGGGCTGGAACTGTTTCAATTTTAAACAAAGAACAATTGTTAGTTTGAAACGGTTGTTGGTTTTGTGGCCTTTATTGTCTCGATCACCCGATCTAGGCCCGAACCATTATTGAGAACCTCTGCTGCTTGGTGATTTTCTGAAGATTGATCTATCTTTCAAACCGAGGGACTCAACTTTTAATATTTCATGACGGCTCGCCCGCGTGGGGATTCGACCCTTTCACTTTATTCCGCCGTTAGGGCTTTTTCCTTTGGCTTTCTTTTCCTTTTCAATAATTTTGATTTCAGAGCATCAACCATCATGGCCAGTCGGGATAGACTTGATGCACCCGCTGAGGCTGGGTACTTTTCTTTGGACTCGACTTTTATTAAGCAGAACCCTGTAAAACTAATCTTGCCACCTTTTCTTTGTATTAGCTTCGGAATAGAGTCAGACCGAAAGGGATTCAAAGAAAAGTAAACAAAGGACAAGAAAGTGAATTTAAGGAGAAGTGTCCCTTTCAAGGAGGAAAAAAGGACTTATCTGGAGTGCATGCAAACTTCAATAGACATGACATGCTTCTTGGACTGGATGCCCGATCTGCACAACTATCCAACTTCTCATAAACCCATTATGACCCGTGTCTTAAAACTGAGAAACCTTGCTAGGACTTTTTCAGTGTCAATGGTGGTAAGGGATTTCTTCTTTTCGATCGACGGTGCCCTTTGCGGGTTTTCGCCAATCGACCACTCTCATTTCTCTTCTCACCGTCGTCTGATAGTGCTCTTTATGAGTTTTCACTAACTAGGCTCTCTCATTTCCAATTTCTCTTTTCACCGTTGCTCTATGGTGCCCATAGGTTTTCACCGATAAGACTCTCTTATTCTATTTCTCTCATTTTGATTGTATTAGATCCAAGCAACTGGGTTTTCTAATTCCGATGCCTTTGCCAAATAATCAGAAGGACTTGGACAGGGTTCGGGTAAAAGAGAATTGGATCGCATTACAACTTTGGAACCGTTCGGGCGGGATCATTGCTAAACCATTACATCATTTGCCCCTGTTTCACTTTTTGGGGAAAATTGGATTTTTGTTTTGGTGTGACTGAACCCCAGAGAGAGGCTGCCTACGTATCCTTTCGGAATCAAGTCGAATGTAGTTCAGGGAAACATTTTTGTTAATTTTTTTTCGAGTTCCAAAGAGGGTAACGAAAGAAAAGTAACCGACTCAAAGGGTTAGCAAAAGGATTGGAGTGTTTGGGGTAGCAAGAATGAAAGCCTTCGTCATCCCAATCGGATAGTGCTATTGCTGTAGAAGGACTAGACATAGTACCTTTTGACAGCGTCTGCGTTCACAGCTACCTCGGGGTCGTTTCCTTCCACATCTCCCAGATATAACGCTCCTCTTGGTAATATATTTCGGATAATGTATGGGCGTTTCCAATTAGGAGCAAATTTGCCTTTTACTTCCTGATGATGAGGAAGAATACGCCTTAAAAACAAGTTGTACCACTTCAAAATTTATGGTCCGTACTTTCTTGTTGTAGGCATGGGTCATTCTTTGTTGGTACAACTGCCCGTGGCAGACTGCGACCATTCGCTTTTCATCAATCAGGGTTAACTGTTCCAGACGGGCTTTGACCCACTCACTGTCTTCAATTTCAGCTTCAACAATGATCCGGAGAGAAGGGATTTCAACTTTCGCGGGTATTACGGCTTCAGTGCCATAAACCAAAAGGTACGGGGTGGCTCCGATTGAGGCGCGCACAATAGTGCGATATCCCATCAATTCGAACGGCAACTTTTCATGCCACTGACTGGAACTTTGAATCATCTTTCTCAAAATCTTCTTGATGTTTTTGTTTGCTGCTTCGATGGCACCATTGGCTTTAGGCCGATAAGGAGTAGAGTTCCGATGCGTTATCTTGAATTTCTCACATATCTCCCCCATCAAATGACTATTCAAATTTGCAGCATTGTCTGTGATAATAGTTACAGGGATACCGAAATGGCAAATAAGATTGGAGTGCACGAAATCTACCACAGCTTTCTAGGTGACAGACTTGAGAGTGATTGTTTCAACCCATTTCGTGAAATAGTCGATGGCAACCAATATGAATATGTGCCCATTTGAGGCTTTTGGCTCGATCGGCCCAATGACGTCCATGCCCCAAGCAACGAATGGCTAAGATGCTGACATGGGATGCAATTCTGTGGGCAGTGCATGAATCAAATCCACGTACACCTGACACTGATGACACTTCCGAACAAAACTAAAATAGTCCTTTTCCATGGTCATCCAATAATAGCCCGCTTGGAGGATTTTCTTTGCCAAAACATACCCGTTCATGTGGGGTCCACACACTCCTGCGTGTACTTCATACATGATTCTTCTAGCCTTTTCGGCATCAACACATCTCAACAAATTGAGATCCGGAGTCCTTTTGTACAAAACATCACCACTCAAGAAGAAACTACTTGCGTGCCATCTAATGGTTCTCTTTTGGTCTCCGCTGACTTGCTCAGGGTATTCTTTAGTTTTAGAAATCTCTTGATGTCATGATACCATGGCTGAATATTTGGTTCTGCCTCAACCGTATTGCAGTAATCGTGCCTTTCCCGGATTTGGATTTTCAAAGGATCAATGTGGGCATTGCCTAGGTATGGCAGCATCGAGGCCAAAATAGCAAGTGCATCAGATAATTCATTGTGACAGCTGTCACACCTCCTTTTTACCTACACCTCCGAGGGTGTAAGGGAGTTTTTTTCAATTTAACTGACAATCGAAATGGGATGATATTTATTAAAATTCAGAGTCGCCACTTGGAATAATTTATGATGTCCCAAGTCACCGGTTTAAAATCCCGAATCGAGGAAAAGAATGACTCTGTTTAACAGTCCGCGAACCAGAAATCCAGGTAAGGAATTCTGTTAACCCGAGAGAAAGTGTTAGGCATTTCCGAGGTCCGTGGTTCTAGCACGGTCGTTAAACTGTTATTAATGGTTCAATTATCTGATTTTAAAACCATTATAAACCTATGCGTATTTTTACTTTAAACCGCTTTTATTTAATTAATTAAAGGAAGATTGCAACGTCATTTAAAATATGTTTCAAACCATGTCACATAAATACACCCGCAGTTCGCAACACATTTCAGCTAACGTTGAGATTTGGATTTGGGTCACATAAATGCGCGCCCAAGTTTAGGAAGGTAAATTATTAAATAGCGCGCCTAAAGCAACTACGCATTAGCAACTGTGTGTGGGCCATGGAAATTTGTTAAATGGCACACCTCAGACTATATGAACTAAATTAATTAGTAGTCTATGAAAAACCATTCTTATTATTAAGAAAAATTTGATCGAAGTTGCGCGAACGCAAACTTCGGTCTTAATTTTTAGAATCGTAATCATGTCACGCGGACGTGTACACAATCACAATATATTTGTGATGAGAATGTGCATAGAGGCATACTAACGATTTTGGAACATGTTCAGTAATTAATTACTATGGACTAAAATTGGTTTATACAATTCCATTTTTTCAAACTTAGAAACTCAAGAGATACATTTTTTCTTTTGGGCTTGGTCTGTATCTTTTGGACCAGAACAAAGAAAGTAATCCCCTGCCAATCATAACACATAGTGGCGCTCCAATATTCATTTTCCAATCTTTTTAAAAAATATATCAAAAATTTTCCATTTTTATTCACTTTTGCTACTATATGATTAGACCCGAGCCTAATACACAAAGTAGTTTCAATTCCTTATCCAAAGGTCATTTTAGTCACCAATCAGCTAATCCCAAAATCGAACTCGTACACGCGGAAAAGAAGCATAGAGAAATCGTGGATAGAGTTTGTATTAATATTAAAAGGATATTAATATGGACAATGGGATGTGATACTTCATATATTAATTTTACTTGTTTAATATTAAGATCCTGGATTACAATATTATGGGCTGCATTTATGACACCTATAACTAAATTCTGCTTTTTGCACATGTACAAACTTTATCACTAAAAAAAATTAATTAAAAAAACTTTAAACAGTACCTTTTAAAGAGAATTGCAATAGAAATTTACAAATTCATCTAAGCCAATAAACTCATCCAAATACATATTGAACTTAAACAACAAGTGTACTCCTCTACCTTATTTTACACAATAAAATCAGTGACTGACCCTTTTAAATGGTTTGGGCCAGGCCTCAATAGTAGGCCCAATTCAAGCATATTACAACTGAAAGACAAGGACCCAGGATCGAGCCCTTGGAGGAATCAATTAACTGAGCATGCATTTTTATCTACGAATCCTTTTGAACACAAAATTAAAGCTCAATTTGACACTATCGACTTACAAAGTAGCATACTGCAATAACCATATACATTGCTTAGCAAGAAGATGCATACACAATTTATACCATTTGGCATGATCTAGCTACGTATGCAACCAAATAAGCTATCCAGCTAACTTTCCCAGAAAAACCTTCAATTACACAACATTTAACCTCAAGATACTTGCTAGAGGGTTGATCCCTTATCAGATAAAACTAAAATACAGCTTTCAACATGGCTTTTGACATTATTCAGCAGGATATAATACACCAGGCAGACTCAGTAAACTAAAATAAAATTAAGCTACTGAACAAAGCAAATTTGGCAAGATCACTAGGAGAAAACCAACTTGAAACAAATGGATTAAACCAAAGATCCATATTGACATGCATGTAGACATAAACTGAAGGCCAAACAGTTCTAACTAGTTGAATCAAACCAGAACCTTTATCTATTACTGATGCCACCAAGTCTAAATCACTCTAGAATCATTCATATCCAAACAAAACCCAATTTCAGCATTTGAAAAGGGCTGACAACAACTTCAATTAAGAGTCCAAATAGAAGAGATACAAGTTATATCCAAACTTGATTAAACTTAATGTTAAATAAACCTCTATAAGAGTTCATAATCATGAAAAGATTTAGTTATACAATACCAAACTTTAACTATGAAACATTAAACAGGACATTGAACTTTTTTGCTAATTCTTAAACCAAATTTCAATAGATGTTATCACCAAAAGGGAGAATATGCACTAACCAATCATAGACTCATAAAAGTAAAGCTACACTATAATAGAAGAAACAAGCTGACATTACACTCTAAACTTCCCAGTTTTCCATATCATATACGAAACAGACTTTATATTAGGGGGAATTTAAGGAATATACCTGGAAAAGCAAAACACAACAGAAAGATGAAGGATTAGCTATGACAGCAACAGCTAGCCCAGATTTAATCAGTTAAACAGTAGATTCAGCTTATCAAATTCGATGGAACAGTTCACTTTTAGCAAAACTTTGAACCAATAGACTCTCAATTACCAAAAAAAAAAAAATCAATCCATTTCCATTCAAATAAGTTAAAGTAATTTCAGGAATTAGAAAGAAATTGAGTATGACTCAAAATTCAATGAAATAGTAGCAGTTCAACCGTTGGTATTTTCTGGAATTTTTCACTTAAATCTCTCTATATATGTATATTTCAGTATTTTCAGAGTACCAGACTGTCCTCCTTCTATCCAATGTGTTGTTTCCTTAAATAGGCAATGGGAAATGCCTTTTGGATTCACAGAGTGCCCTTTCAACATTTAAAAATTCGATTCCACTCAATTTTTAAGGTTTTAGTTTATTCAGTAGTGAAATCTAAACCCTACCACTATAGAAGCTTCTTAATTAGGTGACTACTCCTTTTATTAAACAATTCTTAGGCTATCCTTACAACCTTGAAACTAACCCTGGAATCAAAGCCAAAATGGGTCAAGTTGACCCAATTCAGAACCCATAAATCCGTAATCCCCGTTGAGCACTATCCAGAAACCCATTTCAAACAAAATAGAAATCTAGAATCTTAAGAAACTGACCGAACTGAGAATTAAATACTAAAAAAAAGAACAAAAACTTTTTTACAAAAAAACAGGGGTGAAGGACTAGATGGTTATGAACTAAATTATAGAACCTAGTGAATTAATCATGTAACACTGGCGAACTAATAGGTAAGCCTATAATGAAGAGAAGAAAGACGGATACAACAAAGACTAAAAATGAAATTAAAAATGATAAACAAAATCATGCAATACCATTTAAATGAATATAAATACCTAGCAAAGACGGCCAGCTTTGAGTTTCTTCTTCAAACTCTTGATTTCGACAAAAAGAGGTCTCAATCACGTGTTCTCAGATGAAAACACATGATCGAGGTCTGTTTTGGTCTTAATCATCACCAAATCTATAGATTCTGGAGTTTAACATTTTTAGGTCTATCTTTGATTTAAAATTCGACGAGTTAGGGAAATATTCGAGGGAAACGAGTCATGGATTTGGAAAGAAGGGAGCGATGGGGTTCTGAGGTGTATTTTTGGGGGTGATTGGCCACCGTCCGCCGTGGTGGACAATTTCCGCCTGGCGGAAAGCGGCGGAGTGAGGCGGTGATTTGTTGGTCTCTGAAGAGAGACGAGAGAGATGAGGGGGGTTCTGAGGGGGTGGGGGTCGTTTGGGGTTTTGTATTATTAAAGTGGGGGATTTGCACAGCCGTTGGATCAACGAGATTTAACTGCTCAGATCAAAGGGATTGAAAACGGTGTCATTTTGGTTAAGCTGGGGCAGTCCGCGTATGGGAACGGGTGGGGCTGGTTTTGGGCTGGACTGGGGCGGGTTTGGACCGGGTATTGGGTATTTGGGCCTGGTCTTTGTTTTATTTAGAATGGTCCAAGACCTTATTTTCTTTTCTCTTCAATTTTTCTTTTTATTTTCTTTTTCTTTCTCTTTCTTTCCCTTTTTTTTCAAAAAATTAAATCCTAACTTTAACTTATAAAACTCAAATTAACTTTAAAAAAATACTAATTAACTCTAAATAATAATTATCATAAATAATTAAATACTAAATTAAAAGAAAATCACACAATTTGAAAAATACAAAAAAATATGTTATTTTTTGTGAATTTTCATTTTCGTAAAACACCTAATTATTAATTAATTCAAAAAATATAAAAATCAAATCCCAAATGCAGATACTATATTTTTGTATTTTTAATGCATTAAACATGTACACAAACATATGCAAACAATCAGGAAAATAGCATAATAATTCCTAAAAATAACACAAAATTAAAGAAAAGACCTAATTTTGGGAATTCTTTTGGAGTAATTCGTATGAGGCAAAAATTACGTGCTCACAACAGCGGGGGATGTACCTGAACTCTATTGACTTGAATCGATTGCCAAGATCTTCCACATGTTGCCTATAAGGAATAAGCTTGACATCTCGGGTTTCCCATTCTCCTTGAGCTTGCCGGATAATTAAATCCGAGTCTCCCATGATTAACAATTCTTTGACATCTTGGTCGATTGCCATGTTCATACCCATAATGCAGGCTTCATACTCGGCGGTGTTGTTTGTGCAGAAAAACCAAAGTTGGGCTGTGGCTGGATAATGCTGGCCGGTGGGTGAGATCAAGATTGCTCCAATTCCAACACCTTTTGCATTTACCACCCCATCAAAGAACATTTTCCAAGCATGGGTGTCTTCAGATATTGCCTCAATTGAATTTACCTCTTCATCTGGGAAGTAAGTGCTCAAAGGTTGGTATTCATCATCAACCGGGTTCTCAGCCAAATTATCCGCTAACGCCTGGGCTTTCATTGTTGTGCAAGTGACGTAGACTATGTCAAACTCCGTGAACAAGATCTTCCACTTTGCTAATCTCCCAGTGGGCATTGGCTTCTGAAATATGTATTTTAAAGGATCCAACCTGGTTATGAGGTAAGTGGTGTAAGCTTGCAAATAATGCCTCAGCTTCTGAGCAACCCATGTTAAAGCGCAGCAAGTTCTTTCCAATAAAGTGTACTTGGCTTCATAACTGGTAAAATTCTTGCTTAGATAGTAAATGGTCTGCTCTTTCTTTCCGGTCACATCATGTTGCCCGAGGACACAGCCAAAAGAATTTTCTAAAACTGTCAGATACAAGAACAAAGGCCTCCCTGGCTCAGGTGGGACCAATACTGGCGGATTCGACAGATATTCTTTGATTTTATCAAAAGCCTCTTGGCACTCGTTTGTCCATTTGATTGTCACATCTTTCTTCAGCAATTTGAATATGGGTTCACACGTGGATGTCAACTGAGCAATTAATCGGCTGATGTAGTTCAATCTTCCCAACAAACTCATAACATCTTTCTTGGTTCTTGGAGGAGGCAAATCTCGAATAGACTTTATCTTTATTGGTTCCAACTCGATGTCCCTCCGATTGACTATGAATCCCAAGAGTTTGCCGAATGGTACCCTAAATGCACATTTGGCTGGGTTCAGCTTCAAATCATATTTGCGCAAGCGCTCAAAGAATTTTCTCAAGTCCCGAACGTGGTCGTCCTGGGTTTTGAATTTGATGATTACATCGTCCACATACACCTCTATCTCTCGGTGCATCATATCATGAAAAATGGCAGTCATGGCCCTCATGTAGGTTGCCCCGGCGTTCTTCAGACCAAATGGCATGACTCTATAACAGTATGTACCCCAAGGTGTGGTAAAATCTGTATTTTCTACATCTTCTTCATCCATCAACACCTGGTGATATCCTGCGTAACAATCCACGAAGGACTGTATCTCATGTTTGGCGCAGTTATTAACAAGGATGTGGATGTTCGGCAAAGGGAAGTTATCTTTGGGACTTACCTTGTTTAAATCTCTATAATCCACACACACTCGAATTTTCTCGTCCTTCTTTGGCACTGGAACTACATTGGCTAACTATGTGGTGTATCGAACCACTCGGATCACCCCCGCTTTCAACTATTTCGTGACCTCTTCTTTAATCTTGTCACTGATATCGGTTTTAAACTTTATTTGCTTTTGCTGGACAGGGGGGCAATCGGGGTAAGTTGGCAACTTATGAACCACCAAATCAACACTTAGTCTTGGAATGTCATCGTATGACCAAGCAAACACATCTTTGAACTCAAACAAAAGTTGGATCAATGTGTCCCGGGTTTTCTCATCTGTGTGAATGCTTATCTTGATTTCCCTGACTTCTTTAGAACTACCCAAATTAACCGGCTCAGTATCATTCAAGTTCGGCTTAGGTTTATTCTCAAACTGTTCCAACTTCTGATTTATTTCCCTAAAAGCCTCTTCTTCATCATATTCCCGTTCTTGGTTCATTATTTCACAGTTAGACAGCGTGTTTGGATTTGGGCATGAAGTCCGCAAGCATGTCATGTTATTTAAAGCCGCATTATTAGAACTAAAAGAAGAAATAAAAGAGAAAAATAACCAAATCAGAAAAAATAAAGAGAAATGGACGATGAAATATTGATTTCATTTCATTGAATTTGAAGATAACAGGGTTACATTGGAAATAAAAGACAGGAAACTAAAGAAAACATCCGAGTTACACCCTGGAATAACTCGTGATGCAGAAAAAGTGGCAGGACAGGTCTACCGGGACTCCCGCCTGATTGGAAATGGGGTAGCCTTCCAATTCTGCAGTTTGGCATTAGGTCCCATATACAGCACCTCAGCGGTGCTTGTGCCTTCCCCTGGTTGAACCATCTGGGCTTCATACAATATCTTCCTCATGGCCCCGCAGATTTCTTCGATTTCTTCGGTTGCAAAGGCCTTATGTTCCTCTTCTTCATTGTATTTTGGCTCGACAAATGTTCTGTACAGATACGGCACTGGCTGAGGCAATACCCAACCATCATTCTTTCTATCATCTGCCCATCTTACATCAGCTAGAGTAGGTCGGAAGCCTACCCCAAAGAAGGTCAGGGTGATAGGTTCAGCTATTCCTTGCAACGATTTCCCAAGCCCTTTCCCAGGTTTGTAGCCGTGCATGATCATTTCTTTGGCCACTATGATTGATGCATTAGAAATGAAGGGTTGAGTACAAGGTTTTCCTTCTTCGCACTGATCAGTGACCACGATTTCAAAGGCTTGATAGACTATATGATAACTTCCTTCTCTTGCTTCAAGACATGGGACTGACGGGTCCCGATAAATTGATTGCTCATCTTCCCCGTGAACCACAATCTCCTGATCCTCATGTTCGAACTTCACCATCTGGTGGAGAGTAGAAGGCAAATCCCACACTGCGTGAATCCACGGCCTTCCCAAGAGAATATTGTAGAACGTGTTCATGTCCAGAACCTGGAAGGTTACTTCAAAGTCTACTGGGCCGATGGTCAGAATCAGATCAATCTCTCCAATTGTGTCCCTTTTGATACCATTGAAGGCACATACACAGACATTGTTGGGTCGGATTCTCTCGGTACCGATTTCCATACGCTGCAGAGTTGAGAGTGGGCAAATGTCTACCCCGGAGCCTCCGTCCAACATAACCCTTTTCATGTAGTACCCTTCGCATTTGACTGTCAGGTGCAGGGCTTTGTTATGTGCGGCATCTTCTGGGGGAAAGTCATTTTTGCTAAAGGAGATCTGTTTAATTGCAAAAATCTCTCGGCCATTCTCTCCAACTGTTCTACAGAAGTCTCAACAGGCACATATGCTTCGTTAAGGGTTCTGATCAATACCTTTTGATGTTCAGTGGATTTCATCAACAGAGATAACAAGGAGACTTGTGCGGGAAATTTTCGAAGTTGGTCGATCACCTCATAATTTGCCATTTTCATCTTTTGAAAGAAGGCCTTCGCTTCTTCGGCACTCACGGGCTTCTTAGATGGGAAGCACTTTCTAGTGGCATTGTTCACCTCTTCCAAATTGAAATACTTTTCAGTTGGGTTATTTTCTTGAACTTCTCCCGAGATTTCTTTGCCTTTGTAAGTCACCACTGATTTGTTGTAGTTTAGGGCACAACAGTAGGATCCGCATGGGCTTTTGTGGTGCGCGGCCAATAACCACGGGCTCACTTAGCCTTAGTGGATTAATTGGCCCCCGCATCACATAAACTTCCTTGGGCACATGCATTTGGGTTGTCTTATTCAGCTCGAATCTCCTGGGAGGACTCAAGGTCATCTGATTTTCTTTGCGGCCTCGAGGGACATAGAGAATAGCATCTTTGGGAGGCATTCCCCAGTTTCAACTTCAACTTTCTTCTCCGACTTTGGAGGGGTGGTTTTGTTCTTTTTCTCCCCTTTGTCTTGCTTCGGGGCAGCTTTTGATTTCTTTTCTACATCAGTGATGGCAATGATAGCCTTCAACGTTGGGTCAAATTCCTTGTCCTCACAAATCATTCCAATTACCGGCCCGTTGTTGTGGGCCGGCAGTGGGTTGTTGGTCACATTGGGAATATCTTCATCCCTTAGCACTATCTTCCTTTGTTCTATCAAGTTCTCCATGGCTCTCTTCAGAGTCCAGCAATCATCTGTGTCGTGCCCTTCTGCCCCTAAGTGATAGGCGCATCGGGTACCGCTCTATAAGTGGGTGATGATGGGTTTTGCTTGGTTTGAGGAACAGGCTGTAGCAGACCCATTTGAACAAGCTTTGGTAACAGGATGGAGTAGTGTTTGCCAATTGGTGTAAAATTTGGACTCTTGGGTGGTTCACAATGGTGGAAATTGTTTTATGGAGGCCGGGGGTTGTAGTGGTTTTGGTAAGGAGGTTGGTTTCTAGAAAATGGTGCTAGGTTCCGATTGGCATGTTGTTGTGGCCGGACATAAGGTTGAGCATTCATGACCAGGTATGGTTGAGGAGCATAGGCTACATCTTGGTGGGGGTAGTAGTGTTGTGGGGTCCTTTCTAAGAAAAAGGATCTGGGAGTATTGTGTTTTCTTGCACCCGACGCTGCCATGGATGTTTCTTCCTTTTTCTTGCCCTTTGCTACTCCTCCAGACCCACCCTGAATGGCTTGGGAGGTAGCTCTGATGGCGGATTGACTTAGAATTCGACCCGTTTTCAACCCATTTTCAACCATTTTGCCAATCTTGATGGCTTCATGAACGGTTTACCCATTGCGGACATCATATTTTGGAAGTAGTCAGCCTCTTGAGCTTGGAGGAAAACTGTGACCATTTCAATCTCATCCATCGGAGGCTTTACCCTGGAGGCCTGTTCACGCCATTTAATTGCATATTCTCGAAAGCTTTCCAAGGATTTCTTCTTCAAGTTTGTCAATGAGTTCCTATCTGGAGCAATATCAATGTTGTACTGGAACTGCATGACGAAATCTCTAGCCAGGTCATCCCAGATATGCCAGCGGGATATATCTTGGCCCATGTACCACTCAGATGCGATGTCAACCAGACTTTCTCCGAAATAGGCCATGAGGAGTTCTTCCTTCCCACCGGCTCCTCGCAGCTGGTTGCAATATCTCTTGAGATGAGCAATAGGATCACCGTGTCCATCATACTTCTCAAATTTTGGGGTTTTGAATCCCAATGGCAGATGCACATGAGGGAACATACATAAGTCGACATATGATACACTTTTCTGTCCACTCAAGCCTTGTATGCTTTTGAGATTCTGTTCCATACTCCTCATCTTCTTCATAATCTGTTCTTGCTCAGCGGTTTTGGTGGCTTTCTCTTGCCCTGCGGTGAACTCATACCGAGGTGGTTGGGAGTAAGTATAAGTGGGAAACTGTGTAGGTTCCAGTGGGAAAGATGGTGTTTGGAAGGTGAAGGATGATGGGTCAAATCTGAGCCTGGGCAGTGTAGGTTGTGCCGTAGCCGAGCCAGGCGGAGCAGAGAAGATATTCGAAGCTGCACCTGAAGCTAACACCTAGGGGAGAGCCTTAGAAGGTGTTCCCACAAAGTTGACGGAAATAGTAGGGTATCCTAGTGGGGTATTTGGATAGTTTATGGGAATGTTGGAGGTCCCACTTGCCCTGGGAAAAAGCTGGGGAAATCCAGGGATTGCACTTGGTGGTTCTCTTTCATTTGCCCAGGCGTCCCATATTTTCATCATGCGGAGACGTAGTAACCTGTTTTCCTCGGCAACTGCTGATTCTGAAGTTGGGATGCCCGAGATCGGACTCTCATCCACAATAAGAACTGTTGGCAGAGTATCTGAAGACATTTCAACGCTTCCCTTCGACCTCGTAAAGTATGGATGCAAAGCCAGACTATCACAAAACCAACCACCTTTTAAAACCTGGGCTAGTAAGTAACAGTAGCAAACGATTAGTTTGAAACAAATAACAGATAGGTAATGGCACATTAGGGTGTGATGCACCTAAACCGTTAAAAGTGTTTCTACATGTTTTGCAACGGCTGCATGCTTCATCCCAGCTTTACTTATTCCTTCCATTTTCTTCTTTCCACTTCCACACTTTCCTTTTCATTTCTCTCTCTCTCTCTCTCTTTTTTGGCCATTTTTTCCTCCTCACGGTTTCTTATTTTCTCTCTTTTCTTTTCTTTTTCTTTGTTTTTCTCTCTCTTTTTTTCCTTTTTCTTTCCTTGTTTCCCTTTTCTTTCTTCTGGTTATGGTCAAATCCTATAGAGATTGCCTGCGTATCATGACCCCGCATGAATCAGACCGAGTGTAGCTCTGGAAGAAAATCAAAATATTTTGGGATTTTCAAATTTTTATAAAAAGAAAATGCTTTGATTACAAGGACTCAAAACTAATAGACTTGAAAAGGAAATCAACAAACTCTAATAGCAAGATGACAATATAGTCTCAAGAACCGACTAACAGACTCTGACATAGAGAAAATACAGACTCGAAATTAAACTGACAGACTCCAACAGAAACAGACTCAAGTGAAAATCAAGAATACATTAATGCTCCTGGGGCCCTTGGGACATCATTCGGTCTCGTCGTGGGCCTATATGCGAGATCCCCTTGCAGCCACTCCAAATCACTCATTATCTGGCGAACGAAAGTCATCACTGCAGCGAAGAAAGTGGTACGATTCATGTCCTCGCACGCTTGGCACTTCACGGTAATGTAGTCAGCAATGGCTCTGATCCTTTCTCGGATTATGACATTTTCCTAAAGCAATTTTCCTATCTGCTGATTCCGGGCTTCCAACACTTGAGAGTCGTGAAGATGTTGATTTTGCAACTGTTGTATTCCTTTTTCCATCTGAGCCATCAAATTTTAACAGTGTTCCCTATCAGCTTTGAAGTCTTTAGCCTGCTTGGCTGCTTCATTCTCAAGAGTAGTTACCTTTCTTCTCAAGCTGGTGATTGTCCTTTCATGCTTCTCTTCAGTTGTTGCACAAACTGTGTCCGACCTTTTACATTTTCCGCCAATTGAGCCCGGGCTTTTGCTAGACTGGCCTCAGACTTTTCTAAGTCATCTTGACACTCAAGGGCTTTCTTTTTCAGACTGCTTATAAGCCTTTCATCCGCTCTGCTTCTTTTAGTGTTTCTAGCAGCTATTTTCATCTTCCGGATTTGAGCTTTGAGGGCTTCATTTTCTTGAGCTAGCTTTTTCTTTTCTCCCTCATCTGCGGCGGCCTGCAAACCATTTTCAAACTAAAGGTCCATGACTTGCCTTTCCAACTGGCTTATTTTAGCCCTGTAGCTTTCTTCTTTTGCCAACCAGCCCCACTGCTCTTGCGAGTCGCTAGTAAATTATTGAATGTGGGCTTTCTTAGCAGGTCTCTCATGAATCTGAAATCTTTTACCGAACCAGACAATGTACTTAGGGTCCACGTCACCTCTAGCTAGATCTCACACCATGGTCTTAGATTTAAGAAATCTACATTCATTCCACACCTGGCAAATTCTCCCTTCTGGAAATACGGCTTTTGGGCCCAATTCAATGACATGTTTACTCAAATCTTCATCATGGGGAACGGTTTGAAATCTTACTAATTAGCGCAAAACCCTGTGGGGAGCATACGGCTCGATGCTCCGGATGCCCATCAAGAGGAGATAACACACTTCAGCTGACATGTATACTGCTTCGGTGACAGGAAGCCATCCGAATGCCCACTCAATTTCATCGGTGGTCAAGGAGCTCAAACGTGCAAGCCAAGCTTCAGTACCCTCAGGGAATTCAATACCCACTACTCGGCTTTCAAATTCTTCAATACAACTCAAACCGGTCATACCGTAATTCATATACTCAACCCGGTGGCAGACATGTTCCTGCAACCATAATTGTAGTAATAGATTGCAGTCTTGGAAGAACTTTCCCCCTTCCCGACAGATAGTCAAGGCTCGGTAGATTTCAGATAAGATCAGGGTAACCACAGTGCTGTTGGCTTTCTTGATTGCCACATCGATCATTTCTACGAGACCCACCTCTATATTACCATCTTTTCGCGGACAGACTACAATACCCAAAAAGGCTACTATAAAAGCCAAACCCCGCCTTGCCTCCCATTTGTCTTTATTTACGGCATGGGTCAGACCAGTGTTCGGCTCTTCAAAACCTTGGGGGTTACCATAGCGTTGATACAAGAATTGGAGAGTGCAATACCCTTCAGATAAATTTCCATCCTGAATATCCCGACTAATACTTAGCAGATCCAGAAATCTATGGGGAGATATCGGTCTTGGTGACACCGGATATCGACTTCTAAGGTTTCCATTAAGGCCCGCATAACCCGCAACTTCCTCCAACGTGGGTGTGAGCTCAAAGTCAGAGAAACGGAAGACATTGCAAGTTGGGTCCCAAAAAGGTATTAAAGCTTCAATTATGTCCAACCTTGGCTAGATGTTCAATAGTCCGACGAGGCCTCCCATAACCTTTACCACAGTTTCTCTACCGCCTTTTCCTATATCATTCCACCACATGTGGAGCTGTAAGGGGATCACTTTAAGGGCTGCGAAGGGTTCAATTTCATTTGTGCTCATCCTGCACATTTATTAAGATGATTTAATAACTCATTTTGACCCAAAAGAATAACACCATTTTTTCAAAATTTTACATAAAAAAATAAAACCCAGTTTTGCAGATACGGCCTTTCAGCACTTCGGGGAAGAAGATTTTAAGGTTGTGCCTGCTAACCGGTCGAAAAATAAAAAAAATAACCAAAGGTGGTTGTTCTTGTAAAAACAGACTTCCGGCGCCCTTTTGGGGACATTCGGCTTATTTTAAACAAGAATGGCATCACCCTGCTTATTTGTGACAAAAATAAAATTTTGTTGTTTTTGGGCTATTTTTGCAAAAGGAAAATTGGACCCGATGGGGGTTGCCAACGTATCCCACATCCGGTGAGAATCAAACTGGTGTAGTTCAGGCAAATTTGACAAAATAAAACCAACTATATAAAAAAAACAAGATTTTCTTTTTTTCCCTTTTTTTAAAAAAACTTTCGGCAGAGTTTCAGTATATTCTTGGACATTGGTTTTTTTTTCTTTCAAAAATAAGCAATTATCTCTCTTAACCTTCACATTGATTTTCGTTTTCCCAACATTTCTCCTATTATTCATAAGTCAGCCAACATGCAAATCAGAAGCAAATAAATGCACAAGTAGCAAGTAGGATGCATCAGGATGGTTTTTTCACTTCGGGTACACTTGTCCTAGACAGGCCCAACCCCTGTGTTGAGTCTCCTAAGTCAAATGCACGTGATGCAAAAAAACGTTCCTACTAGGGATCCGGCATGAGGCTTTGTTATACTAGGTTTAAAACCTGGGTTTATTGTTCTAGACCTGGCTTACCCGAGCGGACAACTCGAGCCGGGGGGGGGGGGGCAGCGTACCAGGAATACAGAAGCTTCACCGGCTTTGCAACTTGTCCGAACCTCGTTCTAAAATGGGATAAGACTCTAGACAGAAGAGAAGTCACACGAAGTGCACCCTTCTCCATGATTTAGAAGACTCAGAGAGAGGAAGGGTTTCGTAGCAGTTTATATACAATTCACAAAATATCAAAGCGGTAAAAGCATTTAGCACATTAGGCTCAAACATGTAGGAAAATCAGATAAAAGGTAAAGCCAATCATAACAACTATTCTAAGCTCGAATTCTTGAACCCTGAACCAGAGATTCTAGGTTTGATCTCCAGCGGAGTCGCCAGAGCTGTCACACCTCCTTTTTACACACCCAAAGGTAGTACAAGGGAGTTTTTCCAATTTAAGTGACATTATTCGAAATGGGATTATTTATTCATTTTTTGTTCAGAGTCGCCACTTGGAATAGTTTGTTTTCTGGTGTCCCAAGTCACCGGTATATTTTAAATCCCAAATCGAGGAAGATTCGACTTTCTTTTGAAGTCTGCGAACCAGAAATTCTAAGTAAGGAATTCTGTTAACCCGGGAGAAGGTGTTAGGCACTCCCGGGTTCCGTGGTTCTAGCACAGTCGCTTAAACCATTATAATTGACATATTATCTGATTTTAATACATGTTTTAGCCTATGGTATATTTTAAACTTATTAACTGCTTTTATTCATTTTTAGGAAGGTTCAACGTTATCTAAAACATGTCTTTGTACAGTGCCACATAAAATGCACTCGTGATCAATGACATATTTTATTTAACATTGGATTTGGGTCACATGAAATGCACACCCAAGTTTAAGGAAATTAATTTAAATTACGCGCCTAAAGCAACTACGCACTTTCAATCTGCGAGGGCCACGGAAAATTTAACTAAATGGCACGCCTCAATTTCTAGTGATTAAAATTAAATAAAAGAGGGCCATGCATTTTGAGATTTTATTTGGCACGGCACACCTCGACTAATTAAGGACCTAATTAATTAAGGAAAGCTTAATAGAATTCTAATTATTTTTTGACTCAAGGTTCGAACCTACTTATCATCTAACGGACCTTGTGCTGAATGACCAATTATCTATAGAGAAGTCGCTTCACCAACAACTACTAAACAAAGGACTGGGTTCGACAAAGCAGACCCAATTGGCGTAAAGTATACGATCCCCTTTTGTCGGCCTCTTCAGGCTTGGGCCCAAAATTAGCCTAAGATTTAGTGAGATGACAAACGCCAAGTGATATGGGTACATGAAATTAAATCAAGAAGATAAACATTCATCAGCTAGGCCAGCATTAGGCCCAACGCTTAGATCCAAACAATTTGCAAAGCAATTAAATGCAAATCAACTAATGTTATACGAAACGCGAAAGCAAATTACCCTTTTAACTTCTGAATTTAAACTAATCAAGTACAAATCAACTAACTGAGCTTCCAATTTTATCTTTTATGCATTTTTGGATCAAATCTGCTGTGAAGAAAATCTAGCAGTAAACAAACGAGCTACTGGGCTCAAGAAACAAGCCCGAGTAGCAATGGTATATCGTCCTCCCTTGCTAATGACTTCAAATTCCAGGCTCAAGAGACCCAAACCTTGTCAAAGTCACAGCTAAGGATCAGAACTCAATATAGAGTCCCTGCCAGCAACGAAAATACCAATCGCACCCAACAACAACATGATAAGCTTCATCACTCCACAGTAAATGGAACGTAAGGAAATTTCAAAAACTACTAAAATTGCATGCTCAAATTTAACTACACTGATAATGAAATCGACAAATATTCATGCTTGAGTTCAAACCTAAGCTAAACTTACAAATACAGCCTGAAACGTCAACCCGATTAACTCTTTTTCAATACCATCAGTAACAAAATCTGGGGAATTAGCACAATTTGCTTGAATCCAAAAATCAACACCCAAACTCTTAGAGAGAACAAGTTCATTTATACAGCATACTAAAGACATGAGATAGCTAAGATAACATGTATATTCAGGACTTATTACAGAACATTAAAGACAAAGAGGAAAACAAATGAAATGACATTCAAAACAGCTTATATTCAGTCAGGCCTCAACTCGAAATACATATTCTTAGTCACTTGTTGACAATGGTTTGAGGAAATACCTGGTAATGAAAAGGGTAAACAGAAGAGGTGAAGAAATCAGCAATCAAGCAGCAGCAGAAATCAATTTAAAACCAGCAATGAAACAGGATTCTGACAGCAGCTCAAAACCAGGCTTTAAAATCCAAAATTCAAGCCATTTTAACCAAGTGCAAGGTCTTTGAAACTTTCAGAAATTCCAGCTAACCAAATGAAATCAAAGAACACTAAAACCAAACAGAATTCTCAGCTTTCCAAAATGCAGGGATTTCAGTATTATCTTTCGAAGCTTTTTAAATCTAGTCGTTTTTAACTTTTCAGAATTTTTCAGTCCCTAAAATCTCTGCCTTGAGCCTGAAGAAAGGGTGCCTTTATAGGCAAGCTTTTAGGGCAGCAGAATGAATTCAGTTTATTGCACATTTACCCTTTTGATATTTTCCTTCTTGCTTAGATAGCCTTAGGTTTAGAAATCAAATTTCACATTAGCCCCCACCCCAGCTTCTAGGAAGCTTCCTCAATCAGTTAAAAGAGATTCTCTCACCTAGATTTCCTAATCTACCCTTTAAGACCCCTGTTATTTACCCCCGGAACCATGGGTCATGGGTCAAATTGACCCAATCGTTAAACTAAATATGGGCTCAATTCTAACCCAATGACCTAAATCAACCCCTTGGAGTGAGGTCTGAAATGGCTTCAAAGCCCAAATAGTAAAATGAAACTAAATCAAATCAGTAAACAAACAGAGGGAAAAACACTCAGATGATTTCGAAAACTAAAACCTACACTAATTGACTGATTACTAAACACAAGTGAGCATGGAATTAAATAATTTATTAAATCAGAATAAACCTAAATAAGTTCAACTAGATGACTAAACAAAAAAAGGAAAAAATCAGGGTTCAAATGAGGCCATTAAACAAAACTTAACGGACCAAGAAAATCAGAGAAACAACTTTTACGATTTGAAAATTAAACAGAAGGGAACAAACGAACAAAAACGATTTAAACTCAGAAAATTGGTCGAGCTTTCAGACAGAGTAAAAAAAATCTAACTAAAGAGAGGGAGAGGAAAGAAGATGAAACAGACAAAAAATGTAAAACACTTACCAAATCAGAAATCAAAGACCCATCGGAGACATTGAATTAACAAAACTAATGTCGATCATTTGTTCTTTGTCAAGAACAACTGAACGACATCAGTTTTTGTTGAATCAAAACTTCAAAACTCAAAAGACACAGCACCCTATGATCATACATGCCACCGTGTTCGATGGAAAATAATTTTAGACTTTTAGGGTTTGAATTCAGATTTAAGATTCAAGAAGTTCTGGACATATTCGAGGGAAAACAATTAGAGATTTGGTATGAGGGAGTTATGGAGGTTCTATGGTGTGAATTTGGGGTCGATTGGGGGTGGCGCCGCCGGCTGGAGACGGTGGAAAGTTAGGGCGGCGCTAGGGTTTGGTGGGGTGTTCTCTGAACTGGGGAAGATGAGAGACGATGAAGGAGGGACGGGGTCTTGTTCGGACATATATATGTCAAATGACCCCAACTTCCCAACCGTTGGATCTTGGAACCTCGACAGCCCAGATTGAACTCAAATTAAACGGGGTCGTTTTGATGAGAAGGGGAGCTGGACCGGGTAGCACCGGGTATGGGCCGGGTATTTGGGTGGTTTTGGACGGGTATTTGGTGGGCTAGCCCAAAATTGGGTCTTTTATTAAAACTCTCTTTTTTTCATTTCATTTTCTTTTCTTCTCTTTTTTTTTTTCATTTTCAGATTTTGTTATTTATTAATTACAAATTAAAAGGTAAAATCTAACTAAATTTCAAAACTAAATTAATAGTCTAATTGCTTCTCCAAAATTAACTAGATCCTAAATTAAGAGAAAACTATAAAAATTCTAAAATTAAAAAGTTAAATGCAAAATGAACTATTTTTGTCATTTTTTTTTATTTTTTATAACATTAATTAACTAATTAGCCTAAAATATAAAATAGGACCCTAAATGCAAATGCAACATATGTTTTTGTATTTTTATGCATTAATTAAATTAAACATGCACACAAAAATGCAAACGAACACAAAATCATGCAATAATTTCTAAAATCAAATAATTAAAAGAAAAATTCTAATCCTGGGATAGGAATAATTCATGTGAGGCAAAAATCACGTGCTCACAAGAATTATTATTTTTCGGAATTAGACATATGAAAGTTGTGTTAATAGAAGGATCAATTTGGTAATCAAGAAATACTTTATGGCAGAAATATTTAACGGAGTCACCTATGGCGTCCCAATATTTTTGGTAAAATAAAGGGTGAAGACCATCTGGTCCAGGTATTTTTCAAAGGTTGAATTCTGTAGGAATAATTCATGTGAGGCAAAAATCACGTGCTCACAAGCATTATTATTTTTCGGAATTAGACATATGAAAGTTGTGTTAATAGAAGGATTAATTTGGTAATCAAGAAATACTTTAGGGCAAAAATATTTAACTGAGTCACCTATGGTGTCCCAATATTTTTGGTAAAATAAAGGGTGAAGACCATCTGGTCCAGGTGTTTTTCAGAGGTTGAAAGGATTTTATAGCATTTGTAATTTCATAATCTTGTAAAGGTTGTATTAAGCAATTCTGATCATTCCTTGTTAGGACACTAAAAGGAAGTACATTATTTTTTGAATAAGAAACAGTTTTTTGAGTTGTGAATAAATACTGATAATACTGAGTAATATTCTCATGTATTTGATGAGAATTAGTTATCTAATTTCCCCCTTGATCTTGAATTGTTGTTATTCGATTATGTCTTCGACAATTATAGTTGTTAGGTGGAAAAATTTTGTATTTGCATCACCATTATTTAACCAGTTAATGCGGAACTTTAACTTCCAAAAGTCCTCCTCAAGCCTTATGATTTTATTATATTCCATTGTTAAAAGGTGTTCCAGATTATGCAAGAAGGTGCTAGTTGGATAATGAATGGAAGATTGAAGACCACCTAAACGAGCAAGTATTTTTCTTTTTCTTTTAAAAATATTACCAAAAGTTGTTGAGTTCCATTCTTGCACTATGGTAGTAAATTGATTTACGGCAGGTAGTAATTGTAAGTTATCCGTCCATGCTTGTTTAATAATAGAAGGGAAGGAAGGGTGTGTAGTCCATATTGTTTCAAATCTAAAAATTTTTCTATGAGGCAGTGGCTTGTATTGTAGTTCTATTCTAATGGGACAGTGATCTGAGTGGGTACGTGGGAGGTGTGACACAATTGCCTCTGGGTATTGATTTAGCCAGTTATAATTGGCTACAATACGATCAATACGTTCAAGTATGTTAAAACTATTATGCTTCCCATTGGTCCATGTATAACGACTTCTTTTGTACCCTAAATCAATTAAATGACAATAGTTGAAACAGTCTATTAATTTATTAGAATGTGAATTATTAATAGGAAGCCCACCAAATTTATCAGCAACATGAGTTATTTCATTAAAATCTCCTCCTAGGATCCATGGACATTTGTAATTATCATACACACACATTATATTTTCCCATAAAGATTGTCTATTTGCCAAATCAGTACTAGCATATATGGCAGTAAATAAAAATTTAAAAGGAAAAGGGTGCACCTAAATGTGATAGTGGATTTCTTGTGCAGTAGTTGCCACAGGTTCAACATTAAGAACATTTGAGAGCCATAGTATGACGATTCCTCTAGACTGTCCTATGGCAGCTACCTCTATCATTCCAGTGAAGTTGAAGTCTTCCTTCAAAATTTGATGAGTTTGACAGTGTGTGTTTCCAAAAGAACAACCAAAGATGGCCGGTTGTAGTCAAGTAATGAACGAAAATTTCTTCTAAAGTTTGCTGATTGGACTCCTCTGCAATTCCAAATTATGAAATTCATATGATTATTGTCTGGGTAGAGCATTTGAATGCTCCTTGGGTTCCTCCAATTGTTGTTGCTCTCTCCTGGGCGAAGACAAAATGTGGGAAGTAGAAGCATTGCATATTTGCCCACGTCTGGATTTGTTGTAGGCCTTAGTCGAAAAGATACTGTCATTAGACTTTGATGACACCATATGTATATTTTTCTTTCATATTTCTCCTTCTGGACAAATACCTTGATTCCATCGAGATATGCATGAACTGAACGTGTTTCTCTATTGTAGACGACTACTGCTTCGAGTTCTGCCTGAAAATTTATGTCTTGTTCGGGTGGATTGGGATGGTGGGGTGGTGACTGAGATGGTGAGGGATTGAGAGTTGGATGTGTTATTTTTTCCAATATTGGGATATGTGGTTGTGGAACCATGTATGGTTGAATTCAAGGTGTGGCAGGAGTTGGAGTGGGGTAGAATGGCATTTGAATAAAATGTGTATGAAGGTAAGTGGGATCCCAATATGGTGTTGGGAGATTGAGAGGGTGATATGGTGCAAGGTGGGGTTCTTGCATCATTTACCAATGGTATCTTCCATACATATCTGTCCCTAGTTGCATTCCCTCTGCTACTATTTGCGCAAGATCCCTTGGATTGTTGATTAGAATTGTCACTTCTTGGTGGTTGACTTCCATTGTGAAGGTTAGTGCATGGTTTTGAAGTCCTATCTCGAGCCAAGATACTGGAGTTGGTGTTGCCTGTGGTGTCTGGGCAGTGTAGATAATTGTGTTTGGTTCCATGATCAGGTGTGAGAGAGGAAAGGAATATGGGGTTTGATGGTGTTGTAGCCGGTGATGTTCTGTCTGGTTGGGTTGCTGGTTGGTATTCTTAAGTAATTGAGATTGTGTGGATACATTTTGGAAATTGAGAGAAGAAATTGAAGGATTGATTGAGTGAATTTGTTTCGAATTTAAACAATGAACTGTAGAAGAAACAATCTGAGTGGTTGATATGGGCTGTTTGATTGATGGAGCTGGAGATTGTGTGTTTGACGGAGTTGGAGAAATGGTAGTGGAACTATCATGATGTGCTCTTTACATGGGAGATATAGTAGGGTTTGTGGAGGTCGATGGTGTACTGGCAAGCATGGTTGAAGAACTTTTATTTTTATTGGATGGATTTTGTTGGAGGTTATCTATTGTTGCTGAGTAAGTTGTATTTGAGGGGTATA
Organism: Nicotiana sylvestris; assembly: GCF_000393655.2. NCBI lineage: Eukaryota > Viridiplantae > Streptophyta > Magnoliopsida > Solanales > Solanaceae > Nicotiana > Nicotiana sylvestris. The sequence continues at coordinate 86,244,694 of NC_091060.1, forward strand.
GTATGCCTTGCATGTGGGAATGAATAACGTGTCTCTTTGCATGTGTTGTGATAGGTGTTGGAGTGTGGTCTTTTTCTAATTGGGCCGAGTGAGTGATTGGCGGTAGTGATACTTGAGTGGGAATTGTAGGGTTTGAAGTGTGGATTGACGGTTGATTTATTAAGGAATTATCATTAGTGGAGTCATTTGAGAAAAACTTAGCAAATTTATTATTATTAAGAGAGGGTGTTTGAGGGGTTGGTTGGTTTATATTATGATTAATAGGAGAGTTAATGTGATTAATAGATAAATTAGTAAAAGGAAGAGTTTTGGGAGTAGTTATCATGTCTAAACCATAAACATGCATACCTGATTGTCTTGTAGGATTTTCCAACGAATCCGGCATTTTTTGGAGTTGATTGCCTTTGTAGTAGTTCATTTTCCTGATTGACTTCTTGGAGAATTGAACAGCCTTCCATTCGTCAGTAGTGGGTAATTTGGTGGTAGTTGTATTAGGGTTAGTGTGGTAGCTTGATTCAGTATAGAGATATCAGGATTATTTTCTTTAATTTGATAAGTACAAACTCTTTGATTATGCCTCATCCGACCACAGTGAGTACATAGCAAATTTAATCCTTCATACAAGATAATTTGCTTATGATTTCCAATATAAACATGAGTCCGTAATGGTTGATCCAAAGGTACTTCAATACATAACCTTGCATATCTTCCTCTTATTGTTGAGGAGGTACAATGATCAACAGTTAATAATTTTCCAATTTTGTTTCCCAGTTTTTGTAGTATCTGGAAATCATAAAATTCGGTTGGTAATTCAAGTAAACACAACCAAATAGCAGAGTAATTTATCTTTATTTTAGAAGCCATGAATTTTGGTTCCCATTGACGAACAGAAAGAAAATGATTTAATATAAACCAAGGTTCATCATGTATAGCATGAATCTTGTTTTCCTCTTACTGGAATTTAAGAAGGAAAAAATCTGATCCCAAATCCATAAGTGGTAGATTTTTATAGGTTTCCATAAGGCATATATTTTTTGCCTAAGTAGTTGATGTCCAATCTTTCGACCATACAATTTTATAAAATGTATGTTGCCATGGTTTATAAATTCTAGCCTTTTCTTCTAGAGATAGGGGAATGAAAATGTTTGGGCTAGTGGGAGCTTCCATTTCATTATTAAACACCATAGGAAGGTGTAGCAGATCACTTAGGGTACATGTTGAAGGTGTAATATTATTGGATAGCAGGGTAGTGAGGTATGATTTATTGGCAACTTGAGATGGAGTTCCCAACTTATCAATTGTGTCAATATTCATATTGTTATCTAAGTTGATGGAGGAAGTGTTTTGCGGTGTTTTGGATGATGTTGAAGCTGAATTCATTGGGATATCAGGTGATTTGGATGGTATGGAAGATGAAGATGCATATGGTGGAGAGTTCATATCATAAAATTATTGAAGTTGATATACTTTAGGATTTCACTAGATTTAGAAGGAAAGATAAGATTAAACTATCCTTGAGAAAGCTACAAAAGGAAAAAAGTGAGCTAATACTATAATATACCTAATAATGGGTCAATATAAACTTGAACTTAACAGCTTTGTTTTTCTAACTTCAGCTTTAGCATCAGGAAGCAAGATAGTCGTTTCAGTCGCTATGGGTCAGTAACATTAAAAATTAAATAGCAGTGCCTATTTTGGATCACAAATCTTCACCACTAAGTTTTCTGAAAGCTTTCTCCTCTAAAGGGATAGATGTCCTATGTTAGCTTTGACATTGTAAGTAATCCAATAAGCTTTTCTTAAACCTACAAAAGTGAAACTTTTCAGATATTCTGCTCTACATCAATGTGTGATCATTAAGTTGTATAGAGTTCAGGGGCTTTGGAAATATAAGGAACTTAAGAATGCAGACACATTAGATGAGTCTTAACTTATACGAACAAACTTAATATAGTAAATAGTAAAAATTATTGATTTGTTGTACCAACAGTAAATATTCGCATCTAATTCTAGTGCCAGCAAATTAAAATAATTTTGAACTAAAGGGGTGAAAACTCTTACAAATAACAAACATTTAATCATAAAATTCGTAGAAAATATTCAATATGACAAAACTAGCTATACTATCCGAATGATAACCTTTTGATGATATTGGTATATATCTGTATGTGTACTAAGCATAAATTCAGACATTAGAGGAAAAAAGACGTGTGCGCTACACTACATTAAAACGACCAGGATCTGAATTTGAAAGAATGAATGGAGTATTTAAGATAAACAAATTGAACTTGTTTGTTCTCAGAGATAGTGCAAAGTTGTCGCATGCTAATGGATCCAGTAATAATATTTCTCTATTATTGGGAAAAAAAATATTCCCACGCCCTATCCTTTCCCTTTCTACCTACATTTAATTTTTACCCTTTTCAATTGCCAAGACTCTCTGTCTTGTCAAAACTTTTGATTATGAAGTGCATGACTTTTTTTGAGGTTAAAAGTTGCTCATATTCCCCTTCTTCCTCATACTCCCAAAACAATACATCAACATCAGCTTCCAAAGTGTTTTAATGTTCTCTATAGTCAAATGCATCGCACCTCTAGACAATGCCAATCTTATTTCTATAGTTTCTTTATCAGCTAGGGCCTCGTCAAGAGCTTCCAAAGTTCCAACTGATATACAAAGATCTTTCACCCTTCTGAAATAATGAAACAACATGATCCCAAGCTCTCCATACCAGAACTTGCTTTCACTATTCCTGGGGATGGGAACATTTGGGGGGGGAGGGGGGGAGGGGGAGGTTATACATGCCCTGCAAAGAGAGGACATACTTTCCAAGAACACGACATTAGCTGCATGCCCAATCATTATAAAATACAGTAACTTTGGAGTGAAGGTGTTTGGAGTGGATACCTTCAGTGTTACTTCCTTGAAGTTCATAAAGAATGTCCAATCAAGAATTACTAGCCTAGTCAATATTTCAAATTGATTGTGCAATTCCTTCAGTTCATCCTCACTCCTAACTCCACATTTGTCTAAGACTAGGTGATCCAAGTTAGTACACTCATGAAAAAAAAACTCCGTCATCACAGATATCATTGATGAACAGAAAACTTTTCAATTCTAGATAACCTAATTTGGGAATCTGCCAGCCACGTGGAATAGAGATACCTTGCCTTTTTTAAGACAATGTTATGCGATGTAATGTTCTTGATAACGCCAGAGTTTGAAGTATCTTCAGGGGTGGTATATATGTTCCACGAGTTGTGTTACTTACGCTCAAACTTAGATAGCGGACCCCTTTTGCAATGGCGTCAGACAACCATTTCTCCAATAATTTCACGAGTGAAGAGTCTAGACATCGATGTATTTCCATGTTCCCCCTAGAAAGTATGACACTATTGTTTCTTTCATTAAGGAATTTGGATGCAAATCAGACAAATCCATATACCTTTCTAGATGGCCCGTCAAATTCAATATCCAATACTGGACTTGTATAAATAGATGCCTCCATCTCTTGGATAAAATGGTTGTACGCATGGCAATTTTTTGTGTCGAGTCTTGAGAGGATGTCCGTCAAAATGTAATTGGGTAATTGGTATAGCCTCTCAGCCATAAATTCTTATGATTCATGAGGTGTTCTTGGAGACTGAAAAAGCTATCTTTGAGGAAAAGAAAGTAAAGGTGATATTGGAAAGTGTAGGGACAATCAAGAGATGTACTTCTTGGAATTGAAAAAAACTATCTTGGAAGAATGTAAAAGAATTGATTGATGTGCAGCTTTTTAAATGGAGCTACCTAAACGGCTAGTGAGGTTAAAAAAAATAGAGGGTAATCCGCCGACTTAGTAAAGAGTTTCCCGCATTCCTCATTTGTATATTTATTGATATGATTCATAATTAAAAAATTTCTACTCCTCATCTGAGATTGAAAGAACTATATTTTACTTATATTATTTTTACTAGAGATGAGATTGTTTTGCCTTAGAGGATATTCAGAGCACTTTGGAAGCCAGTGATAGTGTGCTTTTGTACCTTGAAGATGGGCAATACAAAAAATTTGTAACAACAAAAGAAATGTTTTACATAGTTGAAAGAGTTGGCAAGATAAATATTTTGATAATTGAGAAGGGGCCGAAAAAAGGGACATTTAGTTAGATAAAGAGCTTTTATCAAAGAGCATACTTCATGTTCTTTGATAAAATAAAAAGTTGAGGAGACCTACCATCAACACTTTTGCGCGGTTAGTATAGTCTTCTCTTACTTTTTCTTACTCATTATCTATGAAATCAACGTAAGCTTAGTGTAAATCTATAACTATCAAGGCTTGTCTTATATAACTTTTCAAAATCAAGTTAGTTAATGGAATATTAACCATATGTTTGTAATAAGGTACCTTAGATCTTGTTTTTAAAAACACTATTTACTAATATGAAGATTTACATATTTTAATTCAAACTCCTAAAATATTAGACAAAGTTCTACTAAAACCTTAAGAAATTAAAATAAGAAATTGAAAACTCAAAAAAAAAAAGATTTATTGCATTCTTAAGGTCAACATAAAAGGAAAAAATGAATATTTTATATTAATTGCAAGGTCAAGTAAAGACTAAAAGGACATAATGAAATTTTTAAATATTAATAGTAACTTTTTTAGCCTGGGACCCGTAGAGGACCCGCAAGCCAATACTACGCGGCATAACCCTACCTAATAAGATCCAAAATTTAAAAAGAAGTATCATAAACAAGTATTTTTTGTGATATTGACGCCCATATACAACACCCAATAGCTATTGGCATATTTTTTGGCCAAAGAATACGTTCAGCAATTTAAGCTTCAAAATTTTGGCAATATATAGACCTATCCAGCAAAATCGATAAGAAATAGAAGATTTTGTAGATTCTCCTCCTAATTTCACACTTGAAATATGTATCCCATTCCAAAAAGTTAGATAGATCTCAAATATATATAAAAATCAGAGAAAACTAAGAGAAAAGGAAAAAACAAATTTCAACTTTCTTTTCTTCTCCCTTCTTTTTTCGTTGGATTAAATGAGTGTGAGTATCTGTGGTTGGGATTTGTTGAAAACGCCTAGACGAACCTATGTATAAAATTTGAGAAGGATTACACGTGATTTGGACTTGTTTCAAGTACAAAATTATACCCAAAAAATATAATTACGATACGTGTATATCACGTTGTATGTCATATACGCCAGTGCGTTTCACATACGGACCATGTGTATATAATTACGATACGTGTATATCATGTTGTATATCATATACGCCAATGCATTTCACATACAGACCATGTGTATATCACATTGTATATGGTGTATATCACACACATATTTTCATGGGTATACGTAGATACACATGAAATACAGGAGATAAATGGATGAATAATGAGATATACATTGATATAGATGGAGACAGAAGCGGAGTCAGGATTTGAGCATGACCGGGGCACCACTGTCTTTAGTATCTGAAAAGTGAAAGTTCAATACCAGATTGACATATTATTTGCTAAGTTAATATTTTCAAACAAAAAAAAAACCTTACTCAAACAATTAAAGATGCGAAATAAAATTCAATCACCGTCGCTTAATTGGACTGTCATATTCGAAAAAGATGCAAAGAACTGCAAAAGAAAGTGTAGGTTGAAGGAAAGCAGAGGGGTTTGTTTCTCTGATGGTGGAGAAAATGGGGTCAGGATCCCCTCCAGTGATGTTTGGTCCAGTATTGTTCAATAGGGTGTTGATTTTCTGACACGTGACGTACTAACCAATCAATTGACAAGATTTCCTTAGCTAAAAACTAGTTTAACCATGGTTTTGTTTCTCCTCTCAGTTGTTCTTCTTTAATCCTTTTCAAGCAATTCTTTCATTCTCTTTCTTTTTTCCTTCTTTGCTCTCTATGACTAGTATTTCTTTTATTCGCAATAGTAATTATTGGGTGGTGGAGTGAGGACTCTTCTTAATAAACATTTGCACTTGCCTCACCTTATTCAAATTAGTCCAGGAAAAAAATAAGCATATAATAATGTCCCGAAAGGATATCTAGCGATTCAAATAGGGCAAGTAGAAGATAATGTGTCATACTTCAATCGCCCATTTTTTATTCAATTACTCAAAGAGGCTGAGGCAGTAAATTTTGTTAATCAAAAGGGTTACACCATTATCATTCCTTGCTATGTCGAAGACTTTGATGCGTTCAAGCCAAGACTGATAAATACCACCACCACTCTCTTCATGTCTGATGCGTATTGTTTTAGATCCTAATTTTTTTTTCTTTTCTATGGTATGGTTGAGATGAAAAGTGGCATCCTAGAGGAATTCGTTTTGCGGCTATGCATTGAATTAAAATGGCTTCGAACATCACTAAACTCAATCCTGATATCGCAGAAAGAAAGAATCTCTAGGTGATTTCACAACTCGAGACTGATCTCCCAATTAAGTAGGTTGAGGACGACCCTCCCGGATAGACTCACTCAAGACACACTGCATATCTGCAGTAGCAACGACTTGTCTAAAGGCGGGGACCGGCGCCCTCCGCCTGGAAGCTCCTCAACCTGTCATCACAAAGGGTCGCACCATTAAGCAAGGTTGCATGGCCAACGAAGTAGTAAGTAAGACATTTACCCGAGGAACCTTTAGGGCCATAACGCTGTACAGAGACGGTCCAAATTCGAGTTTCTGCTGCGTAAGGCAACAGGTGGGCTACCCAATCCTTGATACCCGCAATGGGGCGAGGCGGACGGCCCATAGCTGCAAAACGGCAAACGAATAAACTTTACAGTGAATACAGAAGAGAGGGGAACATAACGAATGACAACACTTACGAGTCCCATTCCACCGCTCCAGGAATCTGGCGGAGTCAGAAATAACGTGCTCGGTCTTGACAAAGTAGTACTTGTGCCAAAACTTGTGGCTCGCCCGTTCATCTATTCCAACTACCAGCCCTTTCGTACCACAAAGCCTCAAATGCATCATGGTACCCCTGAGGAAGCAAGGCGTGAACAAGTGCAAAAGGTGGTGGACAGAAATGCTACATTCCACCAACTAAGTATACTTAGTCAATAGCAGAAGCACCTTGAGCGTGTATGGCGAAAGTTGTGCTGGGCAAACTTGGTAAAATCTACAGAATTCTTCCGCTAAGAGGAAGAGAGGAAGGGTGTAGCCGATCATAAAAGGGTACTCATAGAAAGCACAGTACCTAGGTCTGTGGACGTCTACATAATCCCTCCCCGCTGGAACCATTTCTACATGAGCAGGAATGTCATACTTTATACGAAGGGCATCAATATGGACCTGATCCGTCTAAAAAAAATGGGGTTCGGGGTAGGAGGTGGATCTTTGAGGAAGTCACTCCGGGATAAGGGGTGCCTCGCTAGTAGCTCCTCCACTGTAGGAGGGTTGTCACTCTCTTCTACCACCACATCTCCGATGTTAGAAGGAGGCAACGTTGATGACGGGGTGGCTTTAGGAACCTCTTCGCGAGAACGACGAGACCTCAGCATAATATCGCTTGAAGGAGTATCAACACAAAAGGAGGAAGGAAGAAGAAGCTTCAGATGGTGAATGAAAGAAGAACAGAAGGATAATAGAGCAAATGAGAAAGAACGAAAGAGGTCTTTAAGAGAGGAATGACTAAAGTTTTTAAAAAATCAAATCCTTCACCTATTTATAGGATTGGGAAGCATCAGAATCGAGGCGACTGGCTTCAAAGCAGCGTAAGAATCGAAGCACCAAGCCGTCAGTCCCCGCCTCGAAAACCTACGTAATGATGATGCACGTAAAGCTGACATCACTTCCCAGAGAAGTGCACCACACGATGTTTTGCTGAACATGATGACCAACTCCCATTGGCCACGTCATAATGTTCCCACAGGTCAAATTTCTTCAAAAGAATGCACAAAGTCCGCTCATCGAGGACGCATCCGGCCGCGACCCCGACAAGCAGAGTGACTAACTCTATGTGTCCAAATTTGATCGACCCCAACCTATGATGAGTACGACAAACTACCAAGTACCTTCGAATCGGCGTCCCGAGAGAGACGACCTTAAGGCGAAAGAAGAAACTATACAACCCTTGTAGAAGTGTAAACCTATTAGGGAACATTAAGAATATTTCGTTGAATATTCTTTATATTTTATTTCTTACAATTCAGAAGGGCTTCTCGCTAGTATATACTATATAAGGGGGAAAAAGACCTTGTAACAAGGGGCGATATTCTAGGAAACTTATCAATCTTGAACAAAAAGAAAACTTTGCAACTCTCTTCTCTTCACTTATTATTATTCTAGAGATTATTATCTTCAGTTACGATTTTCCCCTTCATCTTTGATTGATTTGTCCAAAAAAGTTTTAACATCTTTTGAGTCAAACAGAACCCAGTAACTAAAACGAGTTATGGGTTCGGTGACAAATTCAGAACCCATAGATTTTAAATCTTGACTCTGCCTATATCTTTACTTATGCTAAATAAACTTGAACATATCCATAAAAGAATAATATTTCATTAGCATCAAGTGAAAGAAAATATGGGCAGTCTTGACCACATAGACGTAGAGCGGGAAAGAAGAGAAATTGAAGCATGGTTAAACTAGCTTTCTAGTTAAAGAGATCTTGTCCATTAATTAGTATGTAGGACACGTGTCATAAAATTAGCACCCTATTGAACAATACTGGACCAAACATCACTGGAGGGGATCCCAACCCGAGAAAATGAGAGTTTGTTTCTCTGTTCGGGCTTTTGAATGATCAAGGGTTAAGGGTTTGAAAAGGATTAGGCTAATTAAGTATTAAGTAGACTATTATATAAAAATATTAAAGTAAAATTAAATTCAAAAAAGAAAATACAAAAAAATAAGTCAGTTCAATAGTAAGTAATTAAACAAACATTAAATTCAAAAAAGTAAAAATAAAATAAAATAATATATGTTGTAGGAGTCAAGATTTGAACTTGGGGTTTCAAGCGAGGCCCGTGAGCACTTCCAAGTAGTGCTGTATTCTGGGCCAGGCCCGGGCCTAAATGGGCCGAATGGGTCGGGCTTAACGGGCCTGGGCTTGGCGGGCCTGGGCTCTGGCGGTCCTGGGCCTCACGGTCCCGGACTTCGTGGGCTCAACGGGTGGAACCAACCCGTGACAGGCCTAAGCCCATATGGTCCTGGGCTAAACGGGCCAGGCTCGTGGGCTTAGCGGGCCTAACGGGCTTTTTTATTTCCGGGATTTTTTTTTAAAAAAAAATTTGTTTAAGGCAATTTCTTGTAAACCATATCATGGCTATATAAAAAATATATATGTAATATATATGTAGAAATCTAATTATTAAAGTGCTTGACGAAAAAGTAAAATAACAAAACAATAGTAAAACTAAATTGCCATGCATAATAAATTAATAAGAAAGTACAACATGAAGCATAAATACGTCTAATAATTTTAAAATAACACAAATTGTTGAAATATCTTAAAGACGAATTTGCGGATAAATACCATCAACACAATACGTTATATGCCTCCTTAAAATGCCTGTGGTACACCCTGAACGAAAATTTAAGACTCTTCCACAGTTCTTACATTTTAATATTTGGCCTTCTTCATTTTCTTCAAGCAGTTCATAGTAGTGCGATACAAATAAGCGCACTCTTTCCGAACGAGGCATGATATAACTTAAAAATTAAGATTGAGACTTGAAGTCTTGAAAATTGGAGATTGAGAGATTGAGAGAAATTTAGATTGAGAAATGAGTATTGAGTATTGAAATGAAGAAGAGGGAGGGGGTATTTATAGTGTTAGAGAAGGTTAGTTTTGTAAATTAAAAAAATGGCTATTTGTGCAATATGGCCGTTGGTGATCATTGGGGGTGGGGCCCTCATTTTTAATTTTGAAAAATCTTGTTTTGTAGTATATATAGTATACTAGTATAGTATATATATATATATATATATATATATATATATATACTATACTATACTAGTATAGTATACTATATATAGTATGTTATGTATATATATTTCCCGTATAATATACTATATATAGTATGTTATGTATATATATTTCCAAATATAATTTCTTATAATGTTTTGTAGTATATATATATAGAGAGAGAAAGAGAGAGAGAGATTTTCTTGTAGTATATATTGTATGTTATGTACATATATTACCTAATATATTTTCTTGTAGTATATATTGTATGTTATAGATTTTCTTGTAGTATATATTGTATGTTATGTATATATATTACCTTATATATTTTCTTGTAGTATATATTGTATGTTATGTATATATATTATATCTTATAAATAATTGCAAGTTAAAGACAAAAAAATATTGTAAAAAGATATTCAAGGGCATATATTATAATTTTTATTACCAAAAATGACATATCTTTCTTAGTCTTCCTCCCCCAATGGAATGAGCACAACAAGGTACTAATACCACCATTAAAAGGGAAAAAAACTAAAAGAAGATATGCCAAAGTACATGTTACACCATAATCTACATTGTATCTCTAACAAATTTTATAAATCCTTCAAGGTTCGGAGGCGGTTGCGTTGGTGGTGGTGGAAAAGAAGCTTGTTCATCACCACTTCCGGGCGAAGCAGCATCCTCCGCAAGTTCCGCCATCATTTCTTCATAAGCTTCATCTATCGCCGGTTGTGATTCCGCAATTCCAAAGTTTCTTCTTTCCGAGCGGATCCAATCTCTGAACAGTACAGATTTTTCCAAGCTCTCCCTCATTGACGCTCTATGATCACCTATTTGAAGTCTTGCTTGATTGAAAGCGCTCTCTGATGCAACAGTTGAAGCTTGAATAGATAAAATATCCCGAGTCATCCTTGCAAGAACCGGAAAATGTTTTTCTCTTGCCTTCCACCATTCCAAAAGATCAAAAGTGCCGTCAGGATTTTCCTTTTCAAGTCCCTGCGACAAATAAACTTGAAACTCATTTAGATGTGAAGTTTCATCATAATTATCACCTTGAGAACCCCTGAACTCCGTCCAAGATTTAAGTGTTTTTAAGCCCGCAGCTCTTTTAGACGATTGTGAACTAGACGAAGTAGGGGTTGGAACATTTGGCCTAGCATGCTCTAAGGCAAGTTGATAATCATTATAAATTGTTTGAGCATTAATTTTAATTGAGGCTTTTGCATCTGCAAGTGTAGCAAATTCCTCATTTGAAAGATCTAAAGCCTTATAAATATTTGAGTACCAAAAATGAGGACCTCCTAATTTCATTGTAGGATTTAACATTGCAGCAACACCATAAATAGGAGGGATAGGGAAAAAATATTTTTTAAACTTTTCTTTCATTGCATTTATAGCAAGTTGATAAATTTCCCCACCCTCCGAAAATTCAACAAACAAATCACATAGTGCTGCAATATAAACTAAACGGTTTGAAATAGTCGGATAATATTGCCCAAAAAATGCATTTGTAGCAATTTAAAAATGTTCTAAAAAATCTATAAGAATTTTAACATTCGTCCAATCTTGAGTAGTAAGCATTTCATCATCATCCTCACCACCTACTCGAGCATTAAACGTTGCATTAATTGGGTTTCTATATTTATATGCAACTACTAAACTTTCGTACATATAATTCCATCTACTCGGGCAAGGTTTAGGAACCTTTCTTTCTCTAAGGCCATATTCATCACATTTTTAAAATATTCTCTTAGTCTACTTCTACGGTTTGAATAAAAAAGCCAATTAAGAGCCATTCTAACCTTTTCAATTTCTAAATTTAAAATTCGCATACCATCACCAACAATTAAATGATAAATATGACAAATACATCTAACATGGAATATATTTCTAAATGCGGGATTTAGTGTTGTTGTAAGTATGCCTATAGCACTAGTGTTACTAGAAGCATTATCCATAGAAATTGACATTATTTTATCTCTAAAGCAAAAATATCTACAAATATCTGCAACAGTGTTAGCTATAAACTTACCTGTGTGACATGAATTAATTATTCTATACGCAATAATGCGTTTTTGCATTGTCCACTCCTCATCTATCCAATGACTTGTAACAGTTAGATAATCACAATCATTACCACTTCTACCAATATCAGTAGTAATAGAAATCCGATTACTTATATGAGTAAATAAATACCGCAAATATTGTTCATATTCATGTTTATATTTATAAATATCGCTCTTAACTGTTGCGCGAGGCCAACCTTTATAAGTAGGATTAAAAACTCTTCTAATATAATGCACCCAATTAGGATTAGAGGGAAAAGAATAGGGTAAGCACATAACGGTAACCATCTTTGCTAATTCTTCACGATCTCTATTTGGATCGTAATATAAAATACCTCCGGTCACAGTGTTAATTCCTGGTTGAACTAGATTTGAACCTGTACTAGGGTTAACATCAGAATCTACATGTGTTCCCTCTAGCTGCGCTTTCATTTGTAAATATCTAGCTTTATCTCTAGGGTGTGTTTTTATGTGCCTAGTCAAACTACCTGTGCCGCTACGGTCTCCAGTATATTTATGCACCAGTAATTTCCCACATGTTTTACACTTAGCCTTATTTTGTTCTCTTACTTGAGTAAAATAATTCCAAACTAATGATGTTTCTAGGCGTTTAGAAGGTTGTCTATTAAAACTAGGGGTTTCTACAGGTGGGTCGGACGATACATCAGTTGAGTTATTAACAGGACTAGTAGGTGTATCATCTAAATCCGGTTGGGTTTCATCTTCATCCTCATTTTCCTCATCATTTTCAAAGATAGTTTCATTAGGATAAAGAGCATTCATAGTTTCATCATCTAAATTTTGACCTGGTGCAACATTATGGCAAAATTGACTATCGGAAAATTGAACACAGGGGTTATCACTATCAAGAATAATAGGAGCAGCAGGACGTCTACCAGGTCTGGGTCGGGGAGCCGGAGGAAGGGTAGTAGGTTGGCCACTACTTTCACCAATTTTAGCTTTACCCTTACCACCAAAAATATTTTTCAAAGAAAATGCCATATTAATTATAATTATACTAAATAAAACTAACAAAACTATAATATTAAAACTTAAGAGTTGGAACGCGTTTACCGAATTGCCGAACAACTTCTTGAAAATTGAAAATCGTTGAAGACTTGAATACTTCAATTCACCAACTTCACAATTTTTCACGAAATTTTAACAATAAAATAAGCAATTATAGTTGAGAGATTGAGAGAGATTGATGAATTGGTGAGTAAAAATGAAATAATGAGGGGGTAGGGTTCAAATAAAGTTTGGGGAACAAATGGCTATTTTCTAAACATCCAAACGGTCAAAATTGCAGCCCAAACGACTACTTTTTAAATTTTGACCGTTGGAATTTTTTTTTTTTTAAAAAAATTTAAATAAAAACTAGTCGTTAGGCCCGGCCCAGGCCCGCCAGCCAGTCTCGAGCTTAGCGGTCCCGGGCTCGTGTGCTTTCTAGGAAGAATCGGCCCGACACGGGCTTTAAAGAACCGTTAAGACCGGCCCACCAGGCCCGTTAGGCCCGTTAGGACTGCGGGCCCGGTCCGGTCCGGTTCAGGCCCGGCCCATAGTGCACCATTACTTCCAAGGACCAACGCTTCTGTCTAGATTTTGTGACTTCAGGAGGCACGTAAAATATTATATATATTATTTTGGCTGAAACTAATGAATTCCGGTGAGTCTGTTCCTGGATGGGGATATACACGGGATATAATGGGGACTATACATGTGGAGTCATTTTCAAACTCGAGTTTCAATATAAAATTCAGATCAAATCTACCATAAATCATCCCCAAAGTTAATATTAAATCTCTTTAAGATGATTCCAACAAAACTAAATATCACCCAATCAAAACAAATCACAAATATGCAGATCTAAAATGTTTAACAAAAAGTTGTCAAAACCTTTTTGATTAAAACAACTAATAATAAGGATGAGGTTAATCTTAGTCAAACACAATAAAATCTAGATCAACTGATGGAATGAGCAAACAAGATAAAGATATAATAAGTTTATTCAAATCCAATAAAAGCTCATAAATGCGAAGACTTAAATACTTAAGTGGAACCATCACAGATGCAATCGGTGTAAGGGAAAATAAATGTGGGATGATTGGGGAATCTTAGGATTTTCTCCGATAAACAATATTGTTTTTAATTTCAATCTCAGATGATTCCTTTACAAAAGTGTCCCCCCCCCCTCTTTTTCGTTACATCCCCTTACTCTTTATAAGGGACAATCTCATAAAAAACCCTAAAAAATACAATATAGAGAATATTCGAAAAGCATATTCTTACTGTCTCTCACTAGATGTACACTGTTGTGGACGTTATGCATCGACTGATTGACCTCGTTCCTCATCCTACTCAATAATGGTCGTGGTGGCCAGATTTGGACCCATATAGTTAGTCCCTCCTTTTGTTAAGGTCGCGACCCTGTGCATCCTTGATAAGCGAATGTCGCCCCTATCCGTTACCAAATTCGGTGGTTAGATCATACCAGTTGAATCGATAGTCTAAAGAGAGACGCAATCTACGGCATTCTATATAGTGTATCATATTGGGAAATGACGTCACTCTCACGTGCGTCATCATTGCGTGTCTTCCTGAGGTAGAGACCAATTGGCTTGCAGCTTCGATTTTGGTGCCACTAACAACCTTTTTGCTTCGATTCTGGCGCCATCCAAACCTTATAAATAGATGAAGGCTTGGTTCTTTCAAGAACTTTCAAACATTTTCTTTCCAGTGTATGTGTTTATCTTCTTGGCCATCTCCTTCTACATCTTCAGCTCTACTTTCATGATCTTTCTCTTCTCCTTCTTCCGTTTATCGTTCTTTGTTTTATTAATATACCATCTGCCATCGAGATATCTAGAACACATCGTTCCCTTGAAGAGATTTCTGACGCCACCCCACTTTCTATAGTGCCTCCCCTTGGTGGTGAGGATGTGACGGTTGAGGAAGGGGACAACCTCCCCATCGTGGAGGAGATACTACCGAGAAACCCCATGTCTCAGAATGATTTCCTTAAAGAGCATGTTCCTTCTCTTGCTCCGGTGATTTATGAGATCGAGCGGGCTCACATAGATGACCTCCGATCTATGTATAACATTCCCTCCCATGTTGAGATGGTTCCGGCTGGGAGGGACCTCGTGGAAGTCCATAGGTCGGGGTATTGTGCTTTTTACAAATATCCCCTCGTGATAGGACATTCATTCCCCCTTCTTCAATTAGCGTAGGAGTTCTACCGATTCTATGAGCTCTTCCCAGCACAGCTCTCTCCGTATATATCTAAGATATTTTTAGTATTGACGAATTACACGGAGTTAGCGGGGTATGAAGTTGACCTTCGCTACCTCTTACATTTGTTTTCCCTTAGTTTTCATAGGGGCATCATGATTCATTTGAGACATCGTGGGACCAAGGGGTTGGTAGTCGGAACAGACGATCGTGTGAGGCACAAATTTTGGCATAAATACTTCTTCGTTAAAACCGAGCATCTTGTGTCGGACTCTGCTGGATTCCCTGAGCGGTGGAATAACAATCATAGGTATTGGTACTTGTTATCTACTTTTGTCTTTTCCAGCTTGGTATTCATTTGTAACTTTCTTTTTGCAGTTGCGAGGTGTACACCCCATCCTATCGTCGGTATAGAGGACTGGATGTCCCGTTTGCTGCCTTACGCGGTGGAGACTCGAGATTGGCCTTCTTTCATTAAATGCTTTGGCCCGAAGGCTGCATCAAGTAAATGTTATCTTCTGTTTTGACCTTTGGCTATTTGTCATTGTTTATTAATACAGCCCCCCGTGGTGACTGTTCATAGGGCTTCTAGGAAGAGGGCCCCAGTCCTTGCCTTTCGCCAGGCCATCGCATCAGCGGGGATGCAATTTACCTTGGAGGAGTCCGTTTGAAGGGGTCGTGCTCAGCCTGTATGAGGGAGAGACTCATCTCGGGATATGGTTGTAAGGGATGAGATCTCCTCTCGATCGGCCTATCATCGAGTCCTCTAATAAGGACGAATCTCCGTCGAGAAAAAAAAGGATGGTAGAACTCGGGAAGGATGTTGCCATTGATGCTGGTAAGAGTGGAAATGGTGCATTGGAGACAGCACATGTGCCCGTTTTTATGGCGGACGCCATTTTGGCGGGGAGGTCCCCTCGGACAAAAGGAGTATACTTGGGAGAGGGGTCTATGCGTTTTGCTGAGGGTGGCGCATCATCCGCCGTTGGAGGAGGGGTACACGTTGGGGGTGACGGCTCGGGTTCAGACGTCGATCCAGGAGATGTACAAGAGTTCTTGGAGCGTCACACTCATGTAGAGGTTAAAATGGAGGGTTCTGATTGGCACATAGTCGTTCCTGGGGATTACAACTTGTTGTCGAATTGTGATCAGGTGGTGTCGGTGTTTGCTCCTTTATGTGCTACTCCTGAGAATGTGACAATTAAAGCAATGAGTGATGCAGAGTTGTCAAGGAGCATTTCCGGCATGGCTCTATGGATAAATGCTTTTCTTTTTCTTTTTGTTGTTGGATCTGTTTCGCATCCTTAGCCCATTCTTTTGTTTTTGACTTTGTTTTTCATATTAGACCCTTATCATGGAGATCAAGCAGGAACATCAAGAAAGGTGGAGGACGACCTTCTATGGGAAGATGTCCTCCAAATATCAAGAATATCGCACCAAGCATCGTGCAATGGCCGACATCTTTACTAAAGATCACTACTTTTAGTTGTTCCGCAATGGGCTTCAACAAAGGGAGGATCAACTGGCGTATAAGGTCGAAGAACTGAAAGAACAAGACGAGGACCTTATGAAGGCTATTTCCCGTTGTAGTGAACTCGAGGCGGCCCTTAAGGTCAAGGAAGATAAGCTCGAGCTGAGTAAGGGAGTGATGGCCGAAAATGTCGATCTCTAAGTAAAGGTGGCCAATCTAATCGCCGAGCTTGATAGGAAGGCGGTGGAGGTTGTTGACCTTAAGGGTGAGATGAGTGCTAATGCTGATGGGTTGGCTCACACTGAAAGGGATAGGGCAACTGCCATTTCTGAGGCAACAGCTCTGGAAGACGCCCACCGTGTTTGCAGGTTGGAGCGGGACAAGGAGGTGGAGGCATCTACGCTTAAGGTATCGAGATTTGAGGGGCATATTCAAGAACTGGAGGCGGAATTGTCCGCATTAAACGAACAAGTTGCTGCTTTGAAAGTGGAGGACGTACGATGACAGTCGCAGCCTTCTACTTCCCATATTTCGGCCGACCCTTTCGTGCCTAGAGATTTGTACGAGCTATGGGTTCATCCCGAAGCCCAGCTTGACATATATAAGTCTCTTCATGCTGATAGGAAGATATCTGAGGCGGAACTCCGAGAGTTGCATATTAAAGTGTGTGCCGCTCTAAAGGCGTGCGGCTATGACCCCGTTAGGCCTGGTAGAGACATTGTCGATTTTGATGATGCGGACAAGCTCGCCTCCGATTCTTGGTACAATGAGGAGTATGCCACTGGGGGTGATACATCATAGGACTTGGCTGTATTTATTTTTCTTTGCCATTTTCGTGGGGGCATTTTTGAGCCCTTTGTAAAAAACTTTTGTAATACAACAACTATAATGGAGCAATTACTTTTTATTGTGTACCTCTGAATTATTTTCTTGCCGTGTTTGTTTATTTGGCGACGTCCTTCATCGTAGTCGTGCTTATTTCGAGTTGTCAAAATGTTACCTATTGCGTTTCGAGCGATATTGATCTTATGTCGAGCTTTTTCCTTTGGTAACAGCCTTAGCCATAGGGATGTTGCTTTCGAACTAATGTTAAAGTGTTATCCTGTCGTATTTCGAGCGATGTCGAACTCATTCCTATGGCGATAGCCTTAGCCGTGGGGTGTCATTTCGACTTAATGTCGAAATGTTAACCCGTCGTAGTTCGACTGGTATCAAACTTTTTTGTGGAGATGACCTTGGCCATGGGGTGTTATTTTGACTTCATGTTGAAATGTTATCCCGTCATGGTTCGAATGGTATTGAACTCTTCGTGGTGATGGCCTTGCCCATGGGGTGTTATTTCGGATTAATGTTGAAATGTTAACTCATCGTGGTTCGAATGGTGTCAAACTCTTCTATGGCGATGGCCTTGGCCATGGGGTGTTATTTCGACTTCATGTCGAAATATTAACCCTTCGTGGTTCGAATGGTATCGAACTCTTTCGTGGCGATGGCCTTGTCCATGGGGTGTTATTTCGACTTAATGTCGAAATGTTTAACCGTCGTGGTTCGAATGGTGTCGATCTCTTCTATGGCGATGGCCTTGGCCATGGGGTGTTATTTTGACTTCATGTCGAAATGTTAACCCGTCATGGTTCGAATGGTATTGAACTCTTTCGGGGCGATGGCCTTGGCCATGGGGTGTTATTTCGACTTAATGTCTAAATGTTAACCCCTCGTAGTTCGAATGGTGTCGAAATCTTCTATGGCGATGGCCTTGGCCATGAGGTGTTATTTTGACTTAATGTCGAAATGTTAACATGTCGTGGTTCGAATGGTATCGAACTCTTTCGTGGCGATGGCCTTGGCCATAGGGTGTTATTTTGACTTAATGTCGAAATGTTAACCCGTCATGGTTCGAATGGTGTCGAACTCTTCTATGGTGATGGCATTGGCCATGGGGTGTTATTTCGACTTAATGTTGAAATGTTAACCCGTCTTGGTTCGAATGGTGTCGAACTCTTCTATAGTAATGGCCTCGGTCATGGGGTGTTATTTCGACTTAATTTCAAAATGTTAACTCGTCGTTATTTGAATGGTGTCGAACTCTTCTATGGCGATGGCCTTGGCCATGGGGTGTTATTTCGACTTAATGTCGAAATGTTAACCCCTCGTGGTTCGAATGGTGTCAAACACTTCTATGGTGATGGCCTTGGCCATGGGGTGTTATTTCGACTTAATGTTGAAATGTTAACCCGTCATGGTTCGAATGATATCGAACTCTTTCATGGCGATAGCCTTGGCCATGGGGTGTTATTTCGACTTAATGTCGAAATGTTAACCCGTCGTGGTTTGAATGGTATCGAACTCTTTCGTGGTGATGGCCTTGGCCATGGGGTGTCATGTATGCCTGTTTCATTCATACATTGGAGATATATACTGATTTTGTACATTCAACGGAATAATTTCATTCATACGTTGGAGATACATATCGATTTTGTACATTCGACGAAGTAATGTCCTTGTACCTAGTCCCTTCAATGCTCGGCCTGGAGATGTTGTTGGCAGGCTGGGTGATGAATTGTACTTTGAACATCAAGACATCCCCCTCATCGCCTCGTTAAAAACCTCCTCGAGAAAACCCGATTGGGACAAAACCCGGGTGAGAGAAAAAGAGTACAACTTAGGTGGCGTCATTTCTCAGAAGTGGAAATATTTGAGGTGGGCGACATTCCAGATGTTTTGTAGTAGTTTTCCTTCCATTGTTTCCAACTGGAATGCTCCTTTGCTTGCTTCTGCTATGATTTTATATGGCACATCCCAGTTTGTTCCCAATTTTCCTTGATTTGGGTCTTTTGCTACCTGTGGTTTGCCTTGAGGACGTAGTCCCGACTCTGAGTGGTCGTACTTTGGCCTTCTTATTGTAGTACCTTTCTGCTTGTTGTTTTTGGGCTATTCTTATATGAGCCATATCCCTTCATTCTTCTACCCCGTCAAGGTCCTGTATTCTGTTTTCATCATTGCTCGGTCCACTCTCATTGGAGTACCTCAAGCTGGGTTCTCCGACCTCGACGGGTATAACTGTATTGGTACCGTTGACCAGTGAATACGGTGTCTCACGTGTGCTAGTTTTTCGCATAGTGCGGTAGGCCTATAACACCTCTGGTAGCAGTTCCGGCCATAGCCCTTTGGCGTCATCGAGCTTTTTCTTTAATATATTTAATATTGTTTTGTTGGAGGATTTCGCTTGACCATTTCCGGCGGGATGATATGGCGTGGAGAGTATCCGCTTGATGTGCCATTTTTCGAAGAATTCAATCGTCTTTTTCCCGATGAACTAAGGTCCACTGTCGCAATAGATTTCTTTGGGGATGCCGAAGCGGCATATGATGTTTTTCCATATGAACGCGATGACTTCTTTTTCGCGTATTTGAGCGAATGCACATGCTTCCACCTATTTGGAAAAGTAATCAGTTATAACAAAAAGGAAGTGTATCTTACCTCGCCCTGCTGGGAGGGTTCCAACGATATTCATCCCCCATTTTATGAACGACCATGGAGAGCTAATGGAGTGCAGGAGTTTGCCCGCCTGGTGTATCATAGGGGCGTATTTCTGGCATTGCTCACATTTCTTGACGTAATCTGCAGCCTCTTTTTCATAGTGGGCCAGTAGTATCCTGCACGAATAAGACATCTGACGAGGGCCCGGTTGCCTGTATGGGCGCCGTAGTGGCCCTCGTGTACCTCTTCGAGCACACGCCTTGTTTGATTTGGTCCAAGGCATTTGGCCAAGGGACCATCGAACGTCTTTTTGTAAAGGTCATGGTTTATGAGGTTGTACCTGGCCGCTTGTATTTGAAGCTTTTTGGCTTCTTTTTTATCTTGTGGGAGTGTTCCCTCCTGCAAATACGATATGATGTAGTTGCACCAGTCCCAAGTTAATTTTATAGAACTTACCCCGATTTGGTCTTTTGATGAGTGAAGGAGGGTGACCACGTTCTCCTTGGTGATATTTTTAGTTGCTACTTCCAGCTTGGAGAGACCGTCCGCTTCGATATTTTGCGCCCGCGGTATTTAGTCGAGTTGACATTCGCCGAATTCTGGCAGCAGCTTGTGGATTTCGGTCTGGTATTTCTGTAGCCTCTGCTCCTTGATCTGGAAAGTCCCAATAACTTGGTTTACCACAAGTTGAGAGCCGTAGCGGAGGATGACTCGTCGTGCACCATACTTGAGGGCCAATTTCAGTCCTGCAATTACAGCCTCATACTCGACCTCATTGTTAGTCATTTCAGGGCACCGTATAGACTGGCGAATCACTTCGCTTGTTGGTACTTTGAGTACGAGTCCCAGTCCCGATGCATTGGATGTGTCGTCGGTGTAGAAGACCCATAGGTCGGGTTGCCCAAGAGAGGCGCGAAGTGCTTCTTGCTCGACCTCAGATATTATTTCTGCATTGAAGTCAGTGACGAAGTCGGTGAGTACTTGTGATTTTATCGCAGTTCGCGGTTGATATGTTATATCGTGTTCACTCAATTCTATGGACCATTTGGCCAATCTACCCGACAACTCGGGTTTGTGCAGGATGCTTCTGAGGGGAAAGGTTCTCACCACCTTTATGAGGTGACACTAAAAATATGGTCTAAGCTTTCGTGAAGCTACGACTAACGCCAGAGCCAATTTTTTGAGGTGGGGATACCTCGTTTCGGCATCAACTAAAGTTTTGCTGATATAGTAAATCGGAGATTGCGTACCTTTGCTCTCACAGACCAAAACCGCGCTTATCGCGACTTCGAAGATGGATAGGTAGACATGGAGGCATTCGCTTGGTTCTGCCTTGGCGAGTAACGGTGGTGAGGACAAGTAGGTTTTCAGTTTTCTCAGGGCATCGACACACTCCGAATTCCACTAGAGCCCGTTGTCTTTCTTTAGCACACTAAAAATTTTACAACACCTGTCTGACGACCGTGTGATGAACCTTGACAGAGCAGCTATCCGACCTGTCAGTTTTTGTACTTATTTTTTGCTGGTTAGCATTTTTGGTATTCCTTCAATGGCCTTATTCTGATCTGGGTTGACCTCGATGTCTCTTTGCGATACCAGGAAGCCGAGTGATTTGCCTAAGGTTACACCGAAGGCGCATTTTTCGGGGTTTAGTTTCATGTCGTACTGTCTTAATATGTCAAAGGCTTCCTTCAGATGATCGATATTATTTTCTTTCCTTTTAGACTTAACTAGCATGTCATCGATGTGGACTTCCATTGTTTTGACGAGTTGGTTTTTGAACATCTTGGTGACCAGTCTCTAGTATGTCGCCCCCGCATTCTTTAGTTCGAACGGCATGGCCTTATAGTAGTATGTTCCTTGGTGAATGATGAAACTGGTTTTCTCCTGGTCTTCTTCCTCCATGAAGATCTGGTTGTAACCCGAATAGGCATCTAAAAAGCTTAGCAACTTGTGTCCTGCTGTTGTGTCAATGAGCTGGTCGATGTGTGGCAACAAAAAGGAGTCTTTTGGGCAGGCCTTGTTTAGGTCTGTGAAATCTACACACATCCTCCACTTTTTGTTTTTCTTCTTTACCATGACCACATTAGCGACCCACTAGGGATATTTTGACTTTCAGACGGTGCCATTTGTGAGCAACTTATTGACTTCTTCGCTGACGGCTTTGTTGATTGTGACGCTGAAATTCCTTATTATTTGCCGTACTGGTGGGTAGAGGAGGTCAACATTTAGTCTATGCGTGGCGATGTCTCTCGGGATACCTGGCATATCTGCATGGGATAAGGCAAACAGATCGGCGTTGTCAGTTAAGAATTTATGAAACTTACCTGGTTCCGAGAGGTTGTGCCCGATATTAGCCTTTTTTGTGATGTCATTGCCATCTAGTAGGATGGGATCGAGATCCTCTATTGTCGACTCAGATGCTTCCACGATGTCAGGATATTTGATAATGTCTGTTCGTACGTCAAGTTTGGTTCCCGACATCGCTGATTGCTATGCTTCCGCACTGGCCCCTTTTAGTTGTTGGGTGTGGGCGTAATCCTGGGTGATGCGGTAGAATTCCTGTGCAGTGCGTTGTTCGCCTCGGATGCTGAATACCCCCCATGGAGTAGGAAACTTGATTACTTGATAGAGATTTGACGGGACTACTCGTATGGCGTGTATACACGGGCGCCCTATGATAGCATTGTAGGTTGTATCCTAGTCCATGACGTGAAATGTCATTTCCAGGGTAACTCCTCTGGCTAGGGCGAGGTAGTACTATTTCTCTAGAAGTCCGCTTGACTACATTATTAAAATATTTTAGTGCTATGCAACGCGGTATTATTTTATCTTCGAGTCTTATCTGTGCGAGAACCCGAGGACAGATAATACATGCGCCACTCCCGTCATCTACCATTATTCTTTTTACATCAGTATCTGTAATAGTAAAGTGATAACAAGAGCATCGTAGTGAGGGAAAGACAAACGTTAGCATCCGACTTATCGAAGACGATACTATCTTCGGGGTCATCATACCGTTCATGAGTGATCGACCATTTAAGTTTATTTGTGGTGGTGAACTTTACATGATTGATTGTTGTGTCGTCTCCCCCGCCGATGATCATCTGTATAGTGCGAGCGGGAGAAAGAGGTTTTGGAGGACCCTAGGGTTGTTCACGTCTGCGGGCAAAGTTAGCCTATCCTCGATCGCTCAGAAATTCTTTCAGGTGTCCCTAATTTAGCATTCTCACTACCTCCTGCCGCAGTTCTATGCAATCTTCGGTTTTGTGACCCCTTTCCTGGTGGAATTCGCAGAGAGCGTTCGATTTTCGAGTGCTTGGGTCGGACTTCATCTTTTGCGGACATTGTACCTTGGTACCAAGTTTCTCAAGTGCGTACACTATTTCTGAAGGAGAGATACAAAAATTGTGAGCAGATAAGAGCAGAGGCATACCTTTTTCATGTCGATGTGGCACTGCATATCTAGGAGGAGCATTTGTGTGCTGCGCAGGAGGTGGGATAGATGTACTGATGTAGGGCTGATGCCTTTCTCGACCGAAACGAGGCCCCGACTGATCTTGTCGAATGTCATTGCGACGATCTTTCCTTGCTTCAATTTGAACTGACATCAACCGTTTGATCGGACCATTGAGGTCGTCCTCGTCGGCTCTTACCCCGGCGCAGTAAGCGTTATGGATTTCTTCCCAAGTGGTTGGAGGGTATTTCATGAGCCTGCTTAACAATTTTCCAGTCACTCTCGACATGTTCCAATTTAGTCCGTTCTGGAAGGCTGCTACCGCCATTCCTTCTAACACATTTGGTAAGCTTATTCTCACCCTGTTGAACCGAGATAAGAAGTCCATGAGTCCCTCGCCATGCATTTGCCTAACGGAAAAGATGTCGTTTACTCTGGCTTCTACCTTTTTGGCTCCTGCATGAGTGGTGACAAACTTGTCTGCCATTTACTCGAACGTAACTATCGATCGTGCCGGTAGTTGGGGGTACCAGGTCAGGGCTCCCCCTGTTAGGTTTTCGCCGAACTTTTTTAGTAGCACCGATGGTACTTGTTCTTTCGAAAGATTGTTACCTTTTACGGCTGTGATGTAATGGATGATATGATCTTCTGGATGGGTGGTACCGTCATATATCTTCAGGTATGGTGGCATTTTTAAGGTATTTGGAATAGCGTAGGGGGCAGCCTCCTCATTGTATGGTTTCTCGATAAATCGACCAACGCCCTGTTTTGGCAACAACTTTGGGGCGCCCGATATTTCGTCAACCCTCTCTTGGTACTCCTTCATCTAGTCACGGAGTGCCTTATTCTCATTTTCCATCTCCTCCATTTTCTTTAAAACGGTTGTATGCTTATCATTACTTGCATCATCAATAGCATGAGTGTTACCTGTACGGGGGGCATCTTGCTCATCAACAATTGTCCTGACATCTACATGTGCAACATTCCTGTTATCTTTTTGGGCGGGTTTATCAAGTATGTTTTTCAGAGTACTTGTTATCCATTCTTCCAGCAGTCTTCTCACTGTCGGTGGTACCTCTCCTGTTGTAGATGTGGAGGCTTCCTTCTCGCGCGAAGTAGTTACACTTTCATGTAGGGGAGGTGAAGCGTCTCCCCTGGGTGTGGTGTTTGGGGTCCCATTTTCGTTATCCTCCCTGCTGTCTTCGTTGATGGTGTTTAGGAGGTTGGTTGTGACGCCTACTATTGCTTTTTCCCTTGCATCTTCTTTCCCTGCCATTGTTAGTTTGTACAAGGCTAGGAAGAGGTGACTATCCCTTTCTATGATCTAGATGAAACTAAAATCTAAACTGAAAAAATCCCCACAGACGATGCCAAATTATTTAACCAAAAGATGTCAAAACCTTTTTGATTAAAACAACTAATAATAAGGATGAGGTCAATCTTAGTCAAGCACAATAAAATCTAGATCAAATGATGGAATGAGCAAACAAGATGAAAGATATAATGAGTCTATTCAAATCCAATAAAAACTCATAAATGTAAAGACTTAAATGCATAAGTGGAACCGTCACAGATACAATCGGTGTAAGGAAGAATAAGTGTGAGATGATTGGGGAATCTTAGGATTTTCTCCGATAAACAAAACTTGTTTTTTATTTCAATCTCAGATGATTCCTTTTCAAAAGTGTTCCCCCCCTTTTCGTTACATCCCCTTCCTCTTTATAAGGGACAATCTCCCAAAAAACCCTAAAAAGTACAATATAGAGAATATTCGAAAAGTATATTCTTACTGTCTCCTACTAGATGTACACTGTCGTGGACGTTATGCATCGACTGATCGCCCTCGTTCCTCTTCCTACTCGGTAATGGTCGTGGTGGCTAGACTTGGACCCATACATAAAAAAAATTGAATCAAGGTTATTTGTTTTTAATGATATTTTCACACTTCTAAGCGAAATCCTTAGTGAGAGAAACTTCTATGCTTAATGGGTTGAAGCGTTTTCAGTTCATAGAAGTAATTGAGTCCTGTTAGTGAAAGAAGAAGGATATTCTTGGTGAAGATGCATGGAAAGAAATAAAGAAAAGAAAGAGGGCGTGATTGGAGAATGTTTGGATAAGATAACTATTTATTTGTTCAGATGGCGGTGGCCAAATAACTGCATATATTACTACTTTTTTTGGTAAATAAAGACATTTATTTAGAACATAAAAACTTAGTAGTCATTACAACATGAGATTTGTCTAGGCCACGCAGTGCCTATCACATCTCTATCAAAAACTGAAATAGCAAATACAGGCGGATAATAATACAATATTAAGTTAGCAAAAGAGTCCAAGCTGCATCCATTCTTGGCTAAGGTGTTCACTACTCCATTAGCTTCTCTGAATGCATGCTTCAAGGGTGGCGTGCCCGCCTCAGATAATAGGAACCTACAATCATCAATAATATTTTGATAAAGGCAATTATCATTGTTTATCAGGTTGATAAGTTCCTGGCAGTCCGTTTCAATGACTAAAGGGGTCAGTTTCTTTTGGATGGCTAGTTTTAAGCCTTGTAATAGGGATATGGCTTCCATTTGGATATTCGTAGCGTAGGCAAATCCCATATTGAATCCTAGTATCCAATTTCTATTGCTATCTCTGAAAATCCCTCCTATATCCCCCCTACCTGGGATACCTAGGTATGATACATCCATGTTTAGTTTGAAGGTTCCTATGTCAGGTGGTTGCCATTTAATGAGGATGGTTCTTTTTGGTGTCCGGATAGGACTTCAATTGCTTAGAAAAAGGAATTCTTGGGAACTATTAATTACTTTGCTAATTTTAGGATATCGACTGCTTTTGTGAAATATCTTTTCATTTCTAGTGGTCCATAAGTACCATAGGAGGAAAGGTAAGAAGACAGGCCAAGTAATGTATTGATTATAGCGCTTGTTTGAGTTTAGTTGATGTTTTAGCTAGTAAAAAGTAGGGAGTTCATTATCCAAAGGTGGGTAGTTGTGTTTTATATGACATTGCCTCCAGATTTCTTTTGAGTGGGTGCAATAGAAGAGCATGTGTTTTATGTCCTCCTTTTCAGTTCCACATATGGTGCAGATGTCAGATGCACAGATATTACGTTTTTCTAAAAAGGTGGTTGTTGGGAGTCTATTGAGGGTTAGCAGCTACATGAAGTATTTTAGTTTGTTCAGGGTGTTACTTTTCCAGATCCACTTAAAGTCGAGGTTGTTCTCTTCAATCTGAGTATCCTGGTGAGTAATAAGATCATAGGCTTCCTTGATGGAGAAAGAGCTATAACCTGGGGAGTTCCATTTGATCTTATCCCTACTTGACTGGGATTGTTGGATATAAGTGCTATGGATTTTTAGGGTTATATCTTCAGGTAGTTCGAAGGATAATTTTGAGAGGTTGAAGTAACCATCCTGAATGATGGATTTTACCTTCATATCTTCTTCCCCTCTTTGGAAAGGCCCATGAATACTATCCCTTAGTGTGTTCCCGTGGTTTATCCATCGGCTATTCCAAAGGTTTATGTTTTCCCCATTACCTATAATCCATTTGTTCCCTTTTTGGCAAATCTTGTTTCCTTTACAGATGTTTTTCCAGATGTGCGAGGACAAAGGATTGGGAGTGGGTCTGTTGTTGTGGTTGGTTTTCCTATCATATTTATTACACAGAACTTGGACCCATAAGGCTTCCTTGTTTTTAGAGTATCTCCAGGCTAGACTGGTGCTGAAGGCATCATTTTTACAACTGGTTTTAAAAAGCCCTAGGCCTCCCTGTCTTTTTGGAGTAGTGACTTTGTTCCACTTAAGCAGGTGGCATTTTCTTTTTTCCTCCGTACTTCCCCATAGGAAATTACGTTGGATGGAATCTATTTTATTTTGGGTAGCTCTTGGTAGGTTGAAAATTTGCATGTTGTGGTTAGGAATGGCTACAAGGGTTGCTTTAATGAGGATGATTCTTCCTGCTAGGTTTAGGAAGTGGGTTTTCCATCCTTTTAGTCTGTTATTTAGATTGTCGATAATGAATTGGAAGTCTTTTTTGGATAGCCTCTAGTTTGTCATGGGAAAACCTAGGTATTTACCTACTGAGTTTGATATTTTCATGTTTAGGTACCTACTGAAGAGAGATTGTTTGTCCGGGTGGGTGTTCTTAGAAAAGATTATTCTAGATTTGCTGAAGTTGATGGATTGGCCGGAGAACTTACAGAATTTATTCAGATTATCTATGAGGGATTCACAGCTTTTTTGATTGGCCTCCATCATAAGAATGAGGTCGTCAGCAAAGAACAGGTGGGATAATTGGGGTCCCTTTTTTGACAGGGTTATGGGATCCCATCTACAACAGTCTACTTCGTGGTCAATAAGTCTAGAGAGCATTTCCATGCATATTATGAATAGGTACGGGGATAGGGGGTCCCCTTGCCTAATGCCTCTAGTAGGGGTAAAGAATTATGTGCTTGAACCATTCATGAGTATGGAGGTGGATGTGGAGGATACACAGAACATTATTAGCTCAATTAGGTCATCTGGGAAGTTAAGGGATTTCAGGGAGAATCTAATGAAAGACCATTCTAGTTTGTCAAAAACCTTTTCTAAATCAATTTTTATCATGATTTTCCCTTTCTTCCCTTTAGAATTTTTGAAAAAATTCTGGACTTCATGCACTATTATGGCATTGTCTGAGGCTCTCCTTCCTTTTATAAAGCTTGTTGGGGAAGGATGGATAATTTTGTTGAGCAAGGGTTTTATTCTATTAACAATAATTTTTGTTACGACCTTATAGGCAGTATTACAGAGGCTAATGGGTCTATATTGCCTTAAGGTTTCAGCATTCTGATGCTTTGGTATTAAACAAACGTAGGTACTATTCATGTCATCAGTCATTTTTTTCTTTGTGAAGGATTCTTTACAGAAGTTGACCAGAAGGTTGCTAGTTATTCCCCAGAATTTTTGGTAGAAAAAAGGGTGGATATCGTCCGGTCTAGGTGCCTTTAGTGGTTTAAAAGAGAAAAGGGCATTCTTTACTTCCTCCTCATCAGGCTCTCTGGTGAGGGGGAATGGTCAGTTATTGAGGATAGGGCAGGTGTGTATATTAGTGTTTTTTGGGAGGAAGTATGGTTAGTGGTATATAGATTTTTATAGAAATTTGTTATGATATGGGTAAGTTCCTTTGGGTTGTGGAACCAATTACTAGCCTCATCTCTAATGCTAAAAATCCTATTTTTCCTTCTTCTTTGTAGGGTTGTGAGATGGAAAAATTTTGTATTGGCATCACCATCTTGGATCCACTGGATTCTAGATTTCAGTTTCCAGAATTCCTCTTCCAGTTTGAGGACTTTTTGTAATTCTTCTAGTAGTTCATTTTTTAAGTTAAACAAGAAGGTGCTAATTGTGTAATTTGGAGATTTTTGAATACCTTCTAGTCTAGCTTGGATTTCGTTCTTTTTCTTAAAGATATTTCCAAAAGTATCCTTATTCCAGGCAGTGGCTTTGTTAGTGAAGTTGTTAATAGCAGTTGATATATCAAGCTGATTTGTCCAACAGTCCATTACTAATCCCTTAAAAGTGGGATGGGATAACCACATGGTTTCTAGTCGAAATATATTATTGCTACGGCTGGATCTTTTGATAAGGTCAAGATGTATGGGACAGTGGTCGGAATAGGTTCTTATGAGGTGTTTTACACAAGCTTCAGGAAACATACTGATCCATTCACTGTTGGCTACAAATCTGTCAAGTCTCTCCATAATGAAAGCATTTTTATTCTTTTTCCTCTTATTTAACCAGGTAAATTTTGGGCCTTTAAAACCTAGGTCTATTAATTTACAAGTATTAAGGCAATTAATAAACTTAGAAATTCTATTGTTATTGATAGGGAGGCCTCCAAATTTCTCGCTTGCTCTAGTGACCTCATTAAAATCTCCTAATACTAACCAGGGTCCTTTATAGTTGCTAGCAACTGTTTTTAGGTTATTCTAAAGAGTAATTTTTTCCTATAGTAAGCTACTAGCATAAATAATTGAGTATAACCAAGTTTTAGTAAGAATTTTTACCTTCACCATAGCATGGATTTCTTGATCAGTTCCCCCTATTTGGTCCATATTGACTTCATCACTGTTCCACATTAGTGCCATTCCTCCCGAATTTCCTTGTGCTGCAACCTGTGCTAGACCTGAAAATCCAAAATCCTCCATGATGACATGATGATCAGATAATCTTGTTTCTAGAAGTGCAACCACACTAGGTTTGTGATAATCAAGCATGGATCTAAAGGCTCTTCGGAAATCGGCATTCCCTGCTCCAGGACAATTCCAAGAGATAAAACTCATACTTATGTTTCTATTGTTTGAACTCATCTCCCGGTTGGGAGGGGAGTTCCCCCTGCTCGATGTTCCTTCTTGGTCCATCCAAAAGTTGGAGAAAATTGTCGGGACCAATACCATTGCATATTGGTAGATCCCCGGAGTCCTCAATTTCTTTATAGTTATTGAGTATTTTCTCAAATCCAGCGGGCAACTTAAGATGAACCTTTTTTCTTTTCTTGCTTTGAACACTAGGGTTTTTGGTGACCTTAGTGCTCCATGTTTTACCACCCTTTCTGTTGGACTGTCTTCCTCCTCTTCTATCTCCATGTTGGGTGGGTAATTCTGGTATATGGGTGAGGGAGGTGTTGCTGGGGTGTTATGGGCATCTTGGTGGCTCGATATTGGACCATGCATGTTTGGGGTTGTGCCATGCATGGTCTGAATAGGGGAGCTGAGTTTGGGGGAGGTTGGGTATTTGGGAAGAGGGGTGAGTGTGTGTTGAGAAGATTGAATGGTTGGAGAGGATTCCATGGCTGTTGGTTTTGCCATGCAAGATGAAGCCATGGTGATGGCATTCCTTGATGAAGGATTAGTGCATGGTTTATCCAAGGATTGTTTATTATGTTCCCCATGGCTATTCTCATCCCTTCCGCTATTATTTGAGCCAAGTAACATGGGTCCTCTATTTGTATGATTATATCCTCCCCATTAATCCTTAAGCTCATGCTTAGTCCGTGTCCCATTAGACCTTATTCCAACCAGCTCTGGGGAGTGTGGTTTGGTTGAATTGGTAGGGTTGTGAAGAGTGTTGGTGGTTGGGGTGGTTGTGGAGTCGATTGGGGTGTGTTTAAGGCATGATTGTGTCTTTGGTATTGTTCCCGTATCCAAACATTCCTCCTTGTTCTTACATTTCTCCTGTGGTAGTTGCTTGGAAGCCTTGGCATTTTT
This sequence comes from Nicotiana sylvestris, assembly GCF_000393655.2. Lineage (NCBI taxonomy): Eukaryota > Viridiplantae > Streptophyta > Magnoliopsida > Solanales > Solanaceae > Nicotiana > Nicotiana sylvestris. The sequence goes on from NC_091060.1 coordinate 86,275,581, forward strand.
TGTGGAAATGTTGTTTGAACTTGAGCTTGTGTTAGGATCACTCTTACTGGCTGAGGGAGGGTCTTGTATGGGTTTTAAATTATTAATGTGGTTTAATGAAGTAACCACTGGAAAATTTAAGAGGCTTGGCTCATTAATGTGGTCATTAATCCTACGGCTGGGGTTATGTCAAGGGGAGTGATTTGGTTTGAATCCAAGGACATTTGGGAGGGAGTTTTATGTGAGGGACGAGTAGGTTCTAATGGAGAAAACCTATTGCTTGTAGTTGTGTAACCGTTATTATTTGATGTACTAGAAATGGTGGAGCCTAGTTGTTGACCTAAGGGTTGTAGTTTAGTTGATGGGACTTCATAGTCCATAGAGGAAAAGTGGGATGGGTGTTTTTGTACCGAGCTTTTCGTGACAAAGTTGTTGGTCTCGTTTGATGGGTTGGTTTTGTTACTGGGCAGGGTAGCAAGGGTTGGATGATATTCTTTTGTAGGGCTAGGGTCTTTGTCTAGGGGTTTATTCATGTAAAAGGGAAAGTCTTTGTCACTTGTAGAGGTTATCATGGTTAGAGTAGTTGATGTAGTAGCAGACCTATGATTTGCTAGGGACTTTTGGGGTAGAAGGGTTTTACTATTGTGTTGAGACAAGATGCTTGTGGAGGGTGTCTTTTGTCCAGTGGGTAAACGCCCTAAGATCTTGTGAGAGTCCATTTCCATCTGAGGGTTGTTCAAGACATGTGGGCTATATTTTTCGACAGTAGGATGCATGGGATGTTTGGGATTCAAGGTACTATGTTTACCCAGGTCCAGCTTCGTTTTCCTTCTATGATGAGAGACTATGGTTCAATTTTCAACCATTGTAGTGATGGACTCAATATCCTGTGGTGTTATTTTGGTATTGCTGGGCATGGTATTATTATTTTGAGTCTCTATTCTTTTGTTTGGGAAGGATATTAAGTTGTGTCCTAAGTGTCCGCAGTTTGTGCATAAGACGTTGAAGCCTTCATACATTATTTTCTGGTAGTGTTTACCAAGTACTATATGGGTCTTTAAAGGTTTTTCTATTGGTACTAGGATGCATAGTCTAGCATATTTTTCCCTAAGGGCTGAGGAGGTGCATGCGTCAATACGTATGAGTTCTCCTAGCTTGTTCCCTATTTTTTGTAGGATTTCATAGTCGTAAAATTCCGTAGGAAGTTCAGGTAGTCTAGCCCAAATAGCCGAGTATGTTAGTGAGGCTTCCGATGCTACAAATCTAGGCTCCCATTTTCTTATGGTGAGAAACTGGTTTCCTATGAACCAAAGACCCTCGTGAAGAGCTTTATTGTAATTTTCTTGTTTGTTAAATTTTATAAGATAGTAATCGTATCCCAGGTCGATAAGGGAAATAGTTTCGTTTGGCTTCCAAATCGCTTGAAGCTTACGTTGAAGGAATTGGTACCCAACTCTTTTCCCAAAGGCCTTAACTATAAGGGTTGTTTCCCAGTTCCTATATAATCTCTCTTTATCTTCAGAGGTTATGGGAATGAAGATATCCTCCTCTTCTTCGAGGAAAGGATTTTCAGTTTCATCTGTGGTTAACAGGTCCATGTTTATGTCATTTTGGACGCATATGTTGTTTGAAAGGTTGCTGGAAGTAGGGTGGTTGTTTAATATGCTTAGGAATGATGGTTTTTCTTTGTGGTATTGCCCAGTTTCCGGTGGTTGAGATGTTTGGGTGGTATTAGGGTTCATGCTTGTTTGGGACGTATTTGGATGGGTTGAGTTGAGGCTCATGTTAGTTGGAGATGTGGTATCTCCGCTCATGCTGTTTGATGAAGTTTCCATGTTGTTTAGGTCATTGAGTGGGTAGGAATAGGGAGTATTGAGGAGCATATCTTAGGTTTTGGGGAAGAAGAAGATGAAATTTATTTTTGGAGAGAGGCTAGAGTTTCTCACTCTAACCCATGGCTCGAGATTTTGATGTTAACATAAAATTATTACTACTTTTGTTACTACAAGTTATTGTATAATCACATGTTATCGCATTAAAATAATGAGTTTAAATCTAATACTTATTAAAAATATTGTGAGTTTTATATAAAATATATGCTCCGTGATAAAAATATTAGATTAGAATGAACCCAATGCCGAAGCACTAGATCCATCTTGCATGAAAGTTATTTGTTTTAAACCAACTCGACATTCATACCCGATAGCATTAGTCAATATAGGTGCCATGCTTTGTTAAATGTAGCTGTTATTTTCTCTTGCAATCGTTTGGTTTATCGCATCAGGAAAAAAATGTACTAGTATAAAATTGTGCATTACTAATATAATATTTGTTTTTATTGAAAACTCTGCATATCGTTAACACAACATTTGGTTACTATTTTTATTTATAAATAAGAATATACTATTTGACCTAGTATTCAAGAATTTATGTCTTATTTTAAGCGGATACGATGTGGAATAAGAACTGTTTATTAGTACTTGGATAAGAACACTTCAAATGACAAATATCCTAAAGGTATCTTGTTTTAAAGATATAAACAGTTACTTTGGTTTTTAAGAATCACGATATTACATGGTGAGGATTGTTAATAGTTTTAAATTTGACGTTTCTTAGGCTCAGATTATTGATTTTGGTATGGCAACTCATACATAACAATCGATCTATTACATACAATTTTTGCAACTAATTCCTTAAATAAACGACCTTCAAGTGTATCAAGTGGATGAAGAAAGGAGAAAGATTCTTAGTTATCCCACTAACAAGTGCATTTTTGTATTAGTGTATATCATATGTGGAGTTATAAAGAAGTCAAATGTCTAAAGTGTTAAGAGAATTATCCAACATCAGTTGTGTAAGGATATTTAGACGAGTTTATACAATTTTAAGCTATCACTTATTGTCTTGTGGTTTGAACTGAATGCTTAGATTCTTAGTATGGTGGGAATCTAGGATTTTAAGGTTGTGGGTGTTTACTTCTTTAATATAAAATTGCTACCAATCACATAGTATAAATGCAGAACAATTCTAACGCAATATCGACTCAACCCATTTGTTTGAATTTTATGTAAAAATAGCATGGACTAGCCAGTTTTCGGGCTGATAACTGAAAAATAGCCAGCGTTTGCAAAGTAATTGAAAAATAGCTATTATTTTACTGCTACACGGAAAGTTCCAGCATAATATACTTGAGATTGGTGCACTTGTGTATGAACTTCCATCATGTTATGCTGGAACTCCAACACACGGAAAATTCCAGCATAATATACTGGAGATTGGAGCACATGTGTATAAACTTCCAATATATTATGATGGACCAGTACATTATGCTGGACTCCAGTATATTATGCTGGAAGTCCGGTATATTATGCTGGAATATTTTTTAAATTTTGAACAGTATTTTAATTCAAATTTATCTTTACATGAAAAGTGACTAAATTTTAATTATTTTTTAAACTGTAACACTTATAAATCTAGCTATTTTTGAACTTCACCCAACTTGTCTCCATATCTCTCTGTTAAGCCCATTGAGCCAGTAATTCTACTCCAAGCCCACATGTTTGTTCGTCGAGTCTAGTCTCTCTTTGCTCTAAAATCTAAATATAATCTTCAATTTGGCTCAATTTCTGTTCTTAGCTTGTTGAGACTTGAGTATACATGTCTCGTACTGTTCGTGTAAGGATTTTAAAAGAAATTTACGACAGTTTTACACTGCATTTTATAATGTCTTAAGATTTAAAATTGAATACTTAATTTATTCAATTGTTGATCTCATTAAAACCCTGGCTAAAAGGCAAACTAGCGGATTTGAGTTTTCCTTTTTTTTTTCATTTGAAATCAGTATTTGAGCTCAAACGACTGCTTTCAAAAAAAAAAAATGAGCATCCTAGTGAAAACAATTACAGAAAGGTGTTTGATAAAGGAATTTTTACATTCCTATACACTATATGAAACTATATTACCCTCCCTATTCAAGTTTTACTATAATTACATTTTATATACCCAATTACCAACAACAACAACAATGGCCCAGTGTAATCCCACTTGTGGGATCTGGGGAAGATAGTATGTACGCAGACCTTACCTCTACCCTGAGGGGTAAAGAGGCTGTTTCCAGGATACCCTCAGCTCAAGAAGAAGACAAGAGACGATATATTAGTATTATCAATAGAATAATAATAGAATAGCAGCGATATATATTTAAAAAAAAACACGAAATAGATGGAAAGTACACAATAACTAGTAGGTAAAAACCAGCATCAATAGAAACCACTACCATTCTAAAACTAAAACCTAATTGGCAAGTCTCACTCTGATGCGCCGAAGAAATATTCACAACTACCTCCTAACCTACAACTTTAATGCTCGACCTCCACAATTCCCTGTCAAGGGTCGTGTCCTTAGTAATCCTAAGTCGTTCCATGTCCTGCATGATCACATCTCCCCAATACTTCTTGGGCCGTCCTATACCTCTCCTCGTGCCCACCATAGCTAGTCGCTCACATCTCCTCACCGGAGCATTAGTGCTCCTCCTCTGAATGTGCCCGAACCATCTGAGTCTTGCTTCCTTCATCTTGTTATCCATGGGGGCTACGCCCACCTTCTCCCGAATAGCTTCATTCCTAATCTTATCCATCTTAGTATGTTCGCACATCCACCTCAACATCCTCATCTCTGCTACTTTTATCTTTTGGATATGTGAGTTCTTAACCGGCCAACACTTGGTCCCGTACAACATGGCAGGCCTAACCAGTGCTTTATAAAACTTACCTTTTAGTATTGGTGGCACTTTCTTGTCACACAGGACTCCCGACGCTAACCTCCACTTCATCCACCCCATCCCTATGCGGTGTATGACATCCTCGTCGATCTCCCCAATCCCCTGAATAACCGACCTAAGGTACTTGAAACTACTCCTCTTGAGAATGACTTGGGAGTCGAGCCTCACGTCCACCCCCGCTTCCGTCTGCTCGACGCTGAACTTGCACTCTAGGTATTCCGTCTTAGTCCTGCTCAACTTGAAACCTTTAGACTCAAGGGCATGTCTCCAAACCTCTAGCCTCTCGTTGACGCCGCCTCGCGTCTCATCAATCAGAACTATGTCATCAGCAAATAGCATACACCATGGCACCTCCCATTGAATATGATGAGTCAGTGCATCCATCACCAGGGCAAATAGGAACGGGCTGAGCGCAGACCCTTGGTGCAACCCCATAACAATCGGAAAAAGCTCGGAATCGCCTCCTACTGTCCTAACCCTAGTCTTAGCTCCATCATACATGTCTTTGATCACCTTAATGTATGCAATCGCCACCACTTTCGCCTCCAAGCAGCTCCATAGAACCTCTCTATGAACCTTGTCGTACGCTTTCTCCAGATCAATAAATACCATATGGAGATCTTTCTTCCTATCCCTGTACTGTTCCACTATCCTCCTAATAAGGTGGATAGCTTCTGTAGTAGAACGCCCCGGTATGAACCCAAACTGGTTGTCTGAAATAGACACCGCCCTTCGCACTCTCATTTCTACCACTTTTTCCCAAACTTTCATGGTATGACTCAGTAATTTGATACCCTTATAATTATTACAACTCTAGATATCACTTTTGTTCTTGTACAACGGGACCATTGTACTCCACCTCCACTCATCTGGCATCCTATTTGTCTTGAATATAACATTAAATAACCTAGTTAACCATTCCAAGCCTGCTCTACCTACACACATCCAAAGTTCAACCGAAATTTCATCTGGCCCGGTAACTCTGCCCCTACGCATCTTACACATTGCCTCTATTACTTCCTCGACCTTAATGTGCCTATAACTAAAGTCATGGAGATTGTCGGCATTTCCCAATTCACCTAGCACAATATCCCGATCCCCTTCTTTATTTAGAAGTTTATGAAAGTAGGTCTGCCACCTCCTCTTAATCTGGTCATCCCCCATCAAAACTTTGTCGTCCTTATCTTTGATGCACCTCACTTGGTCCAGATCCCTAGCCCTCCTCTCTCTCGCCTTAGCTAGTCGAAATAACTTCTTCTCCCCGCCTTTGTCCCCCAGTTCCTCATACAGGCGAGCAAAAGTCACTGTCTTTGCCTCCATGACTGCCGGCTTCGCCTCCATCCTAGCTACCTTATACCTCTCTCTGTTCATCCTCCTTTCCTCCCTGCTAGTGCTCCCTACTAACTGCATGTACGCTGTTTTCTTCGGTTCTACTTTACCTTAGACAACTTATTCCACAACCAGTCTCCTTTGTGTCCACCAGAGCAACCCGAAGATACCCCTAACACCTCTCTCGCCGCCTTCCTTATACAATCCGCCGTCGTCGACCACATAGTGTTTGTGTCCCCATAAATCCTCCAAGATCTCATAGCCGATAACCTTCCTTCCAACTCCCGGACTTTATCCTTTGTCAAGGCACCCCACCTGATCCTCGAGCGACCTCGTACTAACCTCTTCTTCCTCCTTATTATAATACCAACGTCCATCACCAAAAGCCTATGTTGTGTTGCGAGAGTCTCACCTGGGATAACCTTGCAATACTCACACAACCTTCTATCCCCTCTCCTGAGGAGGAAATAGTCAATCTGGGTCTTCGCCACCGAACTTTGAAAAGTAACTAAGTGCTCCTCCTGCTTCAGAAAACATGAGTTTGCAATCACCAGCTCAAATGCCTTAGCAAAGTCCAACAGCGAAGTGCCCCCTCCGTTCCTTTCCCCGAAACCGAAGCTGCCATGCACCTTATAATATCCACCTGCAGCCGACCCAATATGACCATTGAAATCTCCGCCTATGAATAACCTCTCGGTGGGCAGAATATTGCGCACAATCTCATCCAATTCTTCCCAAAAACACCTTTTAATCTCCTCATCCAACCCTGCTTGCGGTGCGTACGCGCTAACAATATTTAAAGTACACTCACCAACCACCAACTTAATAGTAATTAATCTATCATTCACCTGCCTAACCTCTACCACAGACTCTCTAAGATGCCTATTTACCAAGATACTCACTCCATTCTTACCCCTTTGGACTCTAGAGTACCACAACTTATACCCATCTGCGTCTTTTGCCCTCGATCCGACCCATCTAGTCTCCTGAACACACGCTATATTAATCTTCCTCTTCTGGAGAATCTTAGCCAACTCTATAGACTTACTCATTAGTGAATCTATATTCCATGACCTGATTCTCAACCTATAGGCTCCCTTGCCCCCTACCTCCCCTGCCACCCGTCCCACCACCTGGACCCTGCCCGATCCTTCACCCGACCCTTTTCCACACCCGAGGACATGCCCTTACTCTACCATCCCAGACTACTGCCACTACACTCACGACAAGCTAAAGAAGATTCATTAGCACACCACGAACAACGAACCAAACTAGAAGGACAAAAGTAGCTACTAGCACCCTAGTTGTATGATTAAACTAGTGCGAACTAAAATAACATCAATTTAACTAACACCAAGAGAGAAACAATAAAACGGGAGGTACCAACTCCCGAGAACAGAACCTGTAATTGTTTTAATGTACTCGATGTTGTTGCACGCTCACGTTCAACTTCCCTCCGCCCCTTTGTTTACACTCGCCTAGGCTGCTCTCCTTTGCTTGTGCGCATGCGCCTAACTTGTCTCCAACAGCTCCAAGAAATTCCCTAAAAAACACAAAAAATACCGTGTACCAAAAGGGGAGCTGTCACCGCTACCACTGGCGTAGCCCCGATAGTTGCAAGGAAAGGAATGAAAAAAGAATAGGGGGACAAAAGAAGAGAAACGAGACGGGTGATATAGAAATAAACACCCGAGAGTGTGCTGGCTGACAACTAAAGGAAGAAGAAAAGGGTCACCGGAAGTGGTTACCAACGGCGTGGTCGCCGGATGACCGCCACAAATAAGGTAAGGGTAAGGGAAGAGAAGGGAATGGGGGGTGGAAGATGGGGATGAGAGGCGTAGGAGAGGGGGGTTGCTTAGCTGCTGGGGGTAGGGTCGCCGGCGCCTCTGCTGGTCACTGGTGGTGGCTGTTAGTGACCGTTACACAAAGAAGAGCATCGAAGAGAGAAAGAGAGCGTCGAAAACTTCTATATACCCAATTATCATTTTTGTATATTTTAAGGGAATTAATGATAATAATTAGTGTCCTAAAATTACTCTAACGTATCTTCCACTCCCCCACGCTTCTCTCTCCACATCCCAATCCTCCTCCCTCTATTAATACCCAATTTTTCCCTATAATATTTTCAAAACTATGCATTGGCATCAATTAATATGTTTTTTTACAATTTCTGTATTTTTAAAAGATTTTAATTAATTCATCCCAGTATTTTATTTATAAAATAATCATTGATTGCATCCCAAATAACTTTATAATAATTTTGTAGCTTAATTGTATCATTTTTATTTGTATCAAGTTTCAATTATTGAACAAATAGCCACATTTGCATTTTTAGGGTACAATTGCAACTACTTTGCAATTATAACTCATGCATGCATTATTACATTATTTTACCGAAAATAACCTTTTATATTTTTAAAATATTAAGTAATTATTTTAAAATATTTTTAGGGATGAAAATCATTTTTTATAACTTATTAACTATTTTTAAAAATTATTTTTATCAATTAAATAAGTATTTAACAAATGGCCCTTTTTATTTCGGACCTAGCCTAATTAAATGGCCCAATTTCAACCCCAAATCCCTAACCCACTAAGACCAGACCCAAATTGAATTAAAACCCGGGCCCAAACCTTTCAATCCTGTCCATCACTTCTTACTATTTTTAACCAAACGACCCCCCCCCCAAACCTAATTCATTCTCACCAAATGGTCGCCCTAGAATCCCTCATCCTCAACGTCTCTATGAGACCTAAACCTAACCCTAGCCGCCACCACCTAAAACTAATCCTAATCCCTTTGATTCATATTCGATCCATGGATTTTCATGGTTATTTGAGACTTCTACTAATCTTCTACATCTCCTGGTTGCTCATTCTTATGATTTCATAGAAGAATCTCGAAGAGATATAACCAGATCTGGTTCAAGACTCTTTGAGAGTCCGTCTATGGTTGTGAGTGTTACTATTCTGATGCTTTTACTGTTCAAATCTATTGTTTGAGACTGGATTCTCTTTACCCTTTCACTCTTTCTTCAAAACCCTCACTTCAAACACGAATTCATCCAGATCTTTGTAGATCTGGAAAGTTTCTAAGTTCGTCGTCAATTTTTCTTTAAAGATTTTCTTGTTTCTTCACTATTAGTCGAATTCTGACACTATGTTATCTTAGGTTTGATCTCTTTATTATTTGATGTTCGATCCTCTGCATGTTTGAAGTGTTTTAAAAATTCCCATGGTTGTTCTTTAAGGTTCTTTTACTTTTCTACTACTAACCGATTTTTAGCACTATGCTACTTTAGGTTTTTGATTTCTCTGATTTCTGTTGTTCGAATCTTTGTATGTTTGAAGTGCTTTCTGTTTCCATGGCTATTTATTTAATGTCCTTCTAATCTTCCTGCTACTAATCAACCCTAAGTATCTTTCTAATTATTTGGGGTTTCCACTTCCGTTTTTACAAAAGGTTTTCTGATGTTTTTATGTTTCGTTTGATCTTTCTCGTATGGTTATGTTCCTGGTCCAATTGTTTGACTATTCAGCATTTGATTTCAACCTCTTGTTCGTTATTGTTTGAATAATTAATTGATTAGCCTAATTATCTAGGGTTTCCTTTGTTTACTAAACTAATTTTCTAATCCCTGATTATTTTCCTTAATCCTGAGTTCTTAATTGACATCTCTTTTCTATCTATGGGTTGATTGATCCTTTGATTGGTCTCTCATTACCCGTGTTGCCTTATTTGTGAAACTGATTACTTGATTTAAGGGTTCTAACCCTAATTCACTGTTAAACCTACTCCTTGACTTATTTGAAATTCAATTAGAGTTATTTATGGTATGATTCCCTAATTTCCTACCCTCAATCAAGCTTGATTGATTATTTGATTATTTTCTTACCTTATTTTTGCAATGTCAATTTGCATTGCCTTACTTACCTATACTATTCGACTCTTATATATATATGCACTGTCATTCTACTTTAGACGAACTATAATTCACCCACGCACAAAACTTTCCTCTCATCTCTCTCCCTACTACTTGTGATCACGCTCGACTAGCCGGCTGAAAGCCAATGCTAGACTGTTGAATCTTGTCTACTTTGCCTTCTGTTTCTGCTTCCTTAACTTGTATGCCTCTACCATTGTCATTTAATTAATTTGTGTGTTTATCAGCATGTCACTTCTGTTTAATTCTGTATGTTTATCAGCATACTTACTTTTGTTCAATCCATGTGTTGGTTAGCATGACTAAATCTGTCCAATCTTTGTGGCTATTTCTGCTCAAAACTATGTAGTCAATAGCATGTCTAACTATGTGTTTTCTAGCATGTCTATTAATGTTCAATCTATGTATTTATGTCTACGCCTATCCAATACATATGTTTACTACAATAGCATGTTGACTTCTATTTTTAATTAGAACTAGGGGTTCTGCTTTCAGCAAGTTTGCATGTTTACTTATGGCTAAAGTTAAATCTATGTCTTATTTACTTCCCTACCAGCATGACCTCCTATAAGGATACCTTGCTCCCCTCAATCCATATTACCCTTTACATGTGGCTGTTTGATCCTCAATATGCCTTGCTCTTGTGTTTGGTCACTTAGTAACAGCCAATAAACTAAGTTATTTGTTTCCAAATATTGTTTGCTGAAACCTTTTCCTAAATTCCAAGAATGACCCTATTTGCTCCTTATTTCCTGAAAAGTCTAAAACTATTTCTCAAAACTAGTCTTGTAAAGCATTATCCACTTCAATTCCTAGAACACTTAGGCTCCTGCCCCTCTAGTGTGAGCATTGCTTTGGAGTCCACGAGGCTCCTCTAAACTTTGACACACTGGGGCTGGCTACTCCACACTACACAAGTTGATGATTTTTAAGAGGAACTTGGTGTGAGCACTGCTTTGGGTCCCTGAGGCCCATGGGAACTTTGACACATCAAGGTACTCCTCTTGCACTATGAGATATGGAATTTGAGACTGTTTGAAGGCATGGTTCCCCAGGTTTTGCTTTGGGCCTATCCAGGCTCCCTATAGTATATTGTTATCACTCCTGTAATTCATTTTTACACTTGGTTTGTAATATTAATTACTTTGTAAATAGATATTGGGGAAATTAATAAACAGGAAGGGATTATTATATATATTTTGTTTGGAATGGGTAGATATCATGCCTATATGATTTAAAATCAGTGTTTACATCCTAAAAGCCAAACCTATAGGACATTGCAATGTTCATCACTTGTGTGCATTCTAGATATCATTACTATAGGGTTCAAATCCACTTTTGCAATCAGAAATTATATTGTTGTGTTGTTTGACTATTTGCATGCATTCTAGATACTATGCCCATAGGTTAAAATCAAATTTTGCACTTCTAGATATCATGCCTATAGGTTAAATCAAATCTTGCGTTTTAGATATCATGCCTATAGGTTAAAAATCAGTCTTGCACGTTTAGATATCATGCCTATAAGCTAAAAATCAGTCTTGTACATTTAGATATCATGCCTATAAGTTCAAAGTTAATTTCTGCATTTAGGAGTCATGCTAAATAGGTTCAGCATATTTAGCACGTAGAAACCATGCTTGTAGGGTCTAAAACCAATCTTACACTCTGGACACTATGTTTGGTGAATCAATCCTCGCATGCCAATCAGGTTTTGAAATTGTTGCATTGTCTAAAATCAGTCCTCGCATCTAGACAGCTTGCCCATAGGATCTAATGAACCCAAACTGCTTGTTTAAAATAGTTTTACTGGTTATTGCACTTCTGATTGACGACTAGAGATCATGTCCATAGGATATCATTGATACACGTCTAGACAAGCCTGTAGGGCGATTAAAAACTATGTAAGCTGTAAAACTGTGCTTCTGATTAACTATCCAGATTCAGCAACCCTCTCTAAAATTAGTAGGCAAACTGATTAGGTATTGGTTCCCGCTTTAATAAAACTTTGCATATGTTCTGAGTTGTGTTCACCTAGATATCCTGTCATTAGGACTTTTCTCAAATGTCAAAAATACTGCTGTCTGAGACATAAATTTGTTTGTTCTATTTGTGGAGGTAAACTTTGAGCCCTCTTAATTGTTCTCTACTTGACAGTCTTAATTGTTTTGTTTGTTGCCTAGAGTTTTCTCCTTTTAATTACTGTAGGAGAGTCTAGATCCACCCTAACTAGAAGTCCTAAAATACCTCCGGCACTATATAAGTAAAGGGACGGGTAGTGCACGCGTAGGATATATCTTAAGGTTGCTAGAACGCTTTAGGCTATGACCAAGGGGAGGGAATTAGGTAGTAAAGGATATGATGACATGTGCACCAATGCCACGTGTAACCCCTCTAGTTGAGGAAGGCTTACCGGGTATTGTACAAATGTGATCCTATAGGCTGACAAACCTAGGACCTCCCTCATCTTATTTACATATGTGTGCTTAGACTACTTATTTGTAAAAAATTCCTTCATCGTACATATGTACTTAGACTGCTTATCTGTCCAATTTTCTCTATCTTATATGTGTGCTTAGACTATCTATTTGTTAAATAAATAATTCACATAAATCAAGTTCGGTCGGGACCTACCATTATGGACCGTAAGAGGTGCCTAACACCTTCCCCTCAAGGTTATTTTGAGCCCTTACCCCAATCTCTGGTAATGCAAATTGGTTTTCGTTAGTTATTTGCTCTAGGTGCCCTAACACACCTTAAATCCGTTAGGTGGCAACTCTTCAAATTCAAATACCCAATTCCCAAAAGGAAACGAGTTATTCCCAATGAATGTCAAAACCCGGACTCCGCGAGGAAAAAGGAGGCGCGACAGCATGGCGAATCTGTTGGGGATATTTTAAGCTCTTACCATAACGAACTTATTTTATTGAATTAGTCTTAAGCATGCTTTATCCCATGCACCCTCCCCCTTATTTGGATTTAACTGCTTATTTTTAAGCATTTATGATTTTTTTTATTTCCTGAAACTGACCTGTCTCTTTGCTTTCTTTTTTTCGTAACTGTCTTTCAATTATTTAAATGTCGCATCTATCATTTTTAAAGTGCAAATACTTGACAACATGCTATTTATTGTTGCATAAATCATGCTCAACTCATATTCCACTCGTGCGTAATCAATACTATAACAACGCTTAATGAGTGTTTGCGCTCTTCCTATATATCACTCCTTAAATTCGAAAAGGCGTATTTGCGGTAAAACTAGTCGATCAGCGGTGCGTTCGACGGTTCCGTGCCTTTCCCCCTCAAGTTATCTGTTTGAGGGTCCCAGTCTAGACCTCTATAGCAGCCTTACTCTGATCAATTGTGCATGTATCATGATCAAACCTAGCCAGGTTAATATATTGTCCACATAATAACCCTTTAAGACAAGCCTCACCCAAAAGTCCATCGGGTTTTCCATAATCCAAACAGACACAATCATGATTGTGTGCATTAATTTGGAGAAAATAAGTGCCAATATACTAATCATTGTTGTATAAATAGATGAACCTGGAGGGGGGAATATATTGTCTACATACCTTTCGACTTCTTCTATGAACGATACAGTCGCTCTTACCATATTTTTGATGATGAGTTCTCAGTAACCTTCATGGGATGGGTTCATCGTAGGGTCTTCGTGTTCATTGTGTGTTTCTTGGGCATGCTAGTATTCCCGATCCAAGGGGATAGAATCCATACCCGGCTGGCCATGGTGGCCAAAACTTTGATGGACGGGATCGAGGGGCAGACGTATACCATTGTCCCTATGATCATTGCAGATATGTACCAAGCCTTGGAGCGCTGTCAGAAGGGGCACAGATTCTTCGAGAGTTGCAATTTTTTGCTACAGGTTTGGTTGTTAGAGCATCTTCAAAAGGGTCAATAACGTCAGGAGTTTTCACGAAGGCCGTGGAATGATCACATAGCCTTCCATCATCCCAAAACAATGACTTATATTCCAGACATGTTTGCTCAACCTAAGGATGTTGTAGGATGGGTGCAATTTTTTAACAAGTTAACTGAGGACCAAGTTCAATGGATGTTCGAGTGGTTCCCCACCGATGAGTTCATCATCACATCCTTGGATGTTCCACGCTTGGTGTTGATTGGGTTAAGGGGCATATACCATTATGCTCCCCTCAGGGTTGTGAGACAGGCAGGCAGGAGACAGGTCATACCACGAGTTGCTAAAATGAGTCACTTCATAGCTGATTTTCTGGGTGACGCCATCCCATATAAGAATAAAGCACAACATATGTGGACTTTGAAGATTATCGTGGAAAAAGATACCATCGAGCCGGACCAATATCATGCAGGTCACTCATACTTTTACACCTCGTGGTTGGATGATAACATAGCAGGGATCTTCGAGCCAAGGGTTGGTCTAGGAAACAGGGTCATAGACGAAGTTTCCAAAGCAAAGGTGAAGTATAACAAGCTGCGCAAAAGAATTCGTGAGTTTGAAGCTGAGCATATGGAGCAGCATAATGTCGATATGGAAATGATCAATGAGTGGAAAGAGAGGGTTGTTAAATCCAGCGAAAGGTTGGAATATCTGGAGTATAGTTTGATGGAATTGGAAGGGAAAATGAGAAAGAGAGTCATCGATTGCCAAAACGCTGATGGGAACGAAGGAGGACATCTGGCAAGGGCATTCTTACTACTGAACCTGCGTGAATTGGGGGAATTGATCGACAATAGCATCCGGTCTAGAGAGGGCCCTTCTAGGACCAAGTAGATTAGGTTTACTTGTTTTTTTAATGTAATAAGGCCAAGTGACATTAGTAGCATTATCTTATTTAGTGTCGTTTGGGTCGTCTATTTTAACATTAATGAAATGAGGCAATTATTGGCAGTGAATTTTTCCAAATCTATTTGTCGCTAGGCCTACCTCAGGCACAACAAGGCTCCCAAATTAGAATGTGAATTTACATTCCCGCAATATGTGCTTAAATACTGCAAACATTTCAGAACCCTTACTGACTTGTTTACCTTTTGTTTTTCTTTACCCCTTATTATTCCCATTCCCTAAATGTTGGTTCGCACATACTGGAATCATCAGCATATCACACCAGATCTAGAGGCCATCCATCTCCTCCTCCTCCAAGTAATACAAAGAGCAGAGAGAAAGCTAAAATGGATGACTTAAGTGGTATTCGATAGGAAAATGCGGAGAATGCGGAAACTTCAGACAGTCAGAGTACTCCGGCACCAAATGATTTGGTTTTACGGTTGGAACAAATGATACTATAGTTACAAGGAGAACTTGAGCATGTCTGAAACTTAGCAAACCTATCCCTCACCCTGAACGTCCCCGATATCAACCAACAAAATACCAAAAATCCAGCACCTCCTCAAAATACACCAAACCAGTATCCACAAAACCCTCCTGTACCGCATCAATATGCAACTCCACCTCAAAATCTTGATCCCTTACCGATACCAATCCCACAACAACACCATCATCAACCAATCTAGTACCCACCAACTGCTACCTATAACACTCCTCAAAATACACCACAACCCATTTCCGATACTCAAAACTCAACCAACGACCACCACTATACCCAAGTCTCTGGCACTCACCAAAACAACCCTATATATGTGGAAACCATACCTTACTCTACCCAACCAATCTCCTACCAGAATCCGCTGAAAAGGACCTACTCATCAAGAACATGGTTGAAGAACTCAAGAAATTGACAAGTCGAGTTCAGGGTGTCGAAGGAGGCAAAGGGATAGAAAGTTTGAATTATGAAGACCTATGCATACAATCGGATGTAGAACTGTCAGAAGGTTACAAACCCCCCAAGTTCGAAATGTTTGACAGTACAGGTGATCTCAAGGTTCATCTAAGGACCTACTGTGACAAACTTATCAGGATCAAAAATGATGAAAAGATCCGAATGAAGCTTTTTATAAGGAGTCTTACGGGAGATGCTTTGTCCTGGTACATCAGCCAGGATCCTAAGAAATGGTCCAACTAGGTGAGTATGGTGCCTAATTTCATAAACCGATTCAGGTTCAACACAGAACATGCACCAAATGTTTTCTACATTCAGAACCTTAAAAGAAGCCCACCGAGACGTTCCAGGAGTATGCTACTCGTTGGAGGTCAGAAGCGGCCAAAGTCAGGCCACCATTGGATGAGGAACAAATGAACAAGTTCTTCATCAGAGCACATGATCCACAATACTATGAAAGATTGATGGTTATTTAAAACCATAAGTTCTCTAATATCATCAAGCTTGGGAAAGGATCAAAGAAGGCATCAAGAGCGGGATGGAAACAAACTTTGAGGCACTACAAGCCATGAACAAAGCATTGCAATCAGGCGGCATATCAAAGAAGAAAGACGTGGGGGTAGTAATGGTGGCTCAAGGCCTAAAATATCCACTCACATAGCAAACATCTCCACTCACATACCAAACATCTCCACACATACCAAACACCCTCACCTACATACCAAATACCTCCACCCACATACTAGCCCTCATCTCCCAGATATTCCCAACCAGTCACTGCCTATCACACCTATAATTCCCAATCATCTCATTTTCAGTCACCTCTGACTCACCAAAACTACCTAAAACCCCGACCTAACTTTGATCGTAAACTACCCAGACAATATACTGCTATTATTGAACCTATTGACCAGCTGTATGAAAGGCCGAAAGTCGCTGGTTATGTCACTCTTATTTCTGTTGTGGTAGTGGAGAACTCATCTCAATGGGTCAACCCAAATAAAACCTGTGCATACCATTCTGGTATGAAGGGGCACATCATTGACGAGTTCCGAACATTTAAAGATAAAATCTAGACATTGATTGACAACAAGGTCATACAAGAGAAAGAAAGTGCACCCAACATCCGCAACAATCCTCTCCCAGATCATAAGGGCGGTGGGATACATGTGATAGAGATGGATGAAGAATGGGATCCTGAGGGGTCAATTGGGCTTATTTGAGAGGGCGATAACTTTAAACCTGCAGTCACACTTACTCCTATTGTAGTACAGACGCAGTCGCCAGTCGAGGTTGAGGTAGCCGCATCAGTTCCATTTAAGGTAGAGGTAGCTCCACCTGCAACCACACCTGTTCCATTCGAGGTAGAAGTGGCCACACCTTCCACAATGACAATATCAACCACACCTATTTTCGATTCCAAAGCAATACCCTGGGATTATGTTGCTGAAGCTAGGCGAAAGGGAGAAGCAAAGATGGAAGAATCTGATGTTGCACAAGGAATGACCAGAACCGGAAGGGTCTATACACCTGAACACTTGGTAAGATCGAGTAAGGAGGCCACTACCAAGCAACATGTCATTGAAACAGGGCCAGATGATCTTTTGAGGAAAGTACATGCAAGGGAATACTTCGTCATTGATCATTTGAACAAGACCCCTGCTCAAATATCCATCCTATCACTATTGCAAAATTCAGAGGTGCACAAGAATGCTTTGATGAAGGTGTTAAATGAAGCTTACGTACCCAACAATATCACCTGCGAAGGAATGGCCAACATGGTAGGGCAGGTGCTAGAAAGTCATAAGATCACCTTCCACGAGAATGAATTACCGCCTGAAGGGTTGAATCATAACCGAGCATTGCATATCATGATACAATTTAAAGAGAAATTCAATGCCAGAGTCCTGATCGATAGAGGTTCAAGCCTCAACATTTATCCGTTGGATACTTTGAAAAGATTGGGCATAGGTTTCCATGAAATACGGGCAGGAAGTATGAACATGAAAGCCTTTGATGGATCTCAAAGGGCCACGATTGGGGCGATTAATCTTTGTCTGCAGATGGGGCCAACTTGGTTTGATGTTGAATTCCAAGTGCTTGACATATCAGCTACATACAATCTTCTGTTGTGACGACCTTGGATATATGCCACTGGGGCTGGGGCTTCCACACTATATCAGGCCGTGAAGTTCGAATGGAACCATCAGGAGGTGATTATTCACGGAGATGGGAGTAACCCCATTTACTCCGGTCAAACCATCCAGTTATCGGGAACAGAATGTTACATCTCGCATTTTCGTACGTTAAAATTTCATTTTCAGTTAACCAACGTAGACTCGGGGATGAGATCATCTTGACATTAATGTACTTACGCTATTTATAACAAGCGATAAATAAGTGTTATGAAGGATAAAGGGGTGCACGGATTAAAAAAACGAGTTTCGTTGAAAGTGGCCAATTTGGAATAAAATATGGGTCCAGCAATAATACCCCATAATTATGAATTAGTACTATGCAAGGTACCATATGACCATGGTAGTATAATATATAAAGTATATATGAAGTATTTTAAAAATAAATAAAATTTTAAATAATTTGTGGTAATTTTTAAATTATGCGGGTAATTGATTAACTACCGGGTAACGGAACATTACCCAATTAACTAATAAATAGATAAACATTAATAAAAACGTACTCCAAAAATGTGGCACAAATGCCACAAGGCTAAGATGACTCATGAGTCATCTATGCCATGTGGCTATTTATGGCCAAATCAAAATCTAACTAACCTAAGACTTACGTCTTATCTTCATTCTTAGGTTCAAACATATGAGAAAAATCAGAAACATTTCCTTCACAAAAAATCAAACAACATTGGCATTTTTTGGTTTTAAAAAACCAAAAACGTGAAGATGCAGAACCATTTCGTCCAACTTCAACAAATCCAAGCAAAGTTCAATTCGTCCAATTTCAATTTCAATCCAAGCCAAAAACGCTAGAAGCAGATCCAAGTATAAATTTCTTTAAAGAATTTCACAGAAGCATATTTGTTCAAATAATTCAAGAAACAGGTATGTTAAGGCCCTCCCTTCTTTCTTTTGTCATGATCCATATGATACTGAAGAAACAAACAAACACACAGTTTCCATAAATTACTCTATTCATAGATATAGTAGGGGTGTCTATATTCTTAATTCCCCATGAAAAATATTATTATCTTCTGTTCATAGGTCTCAGAATAATACACAGTTGAAAAAGTTTATCCGGAAGGAATATTGAGATTATTACGTATTTTCCATGCATTTCACTTATTTATACATATATATTGACCCATGATCAGATGTCGTTATATACACGTATATATGTATATTATATTTATATGGGATACAGGAAAACGGTTACGGCATTATATACGCACCACCACCTGATAAGCCGGTATATGATGATTATGTTGCCCATTGTGGCTGAAATATAACTCAGACAACATTATATACGCGTATATATGTATGTATATGTATATGGGATATGGGAAGAGGTTATGGCGTTATATACGCAGCACCACCTGATCAACTGGTATATGTTGATGATGTTGCCCACAGTGGTCGAGACGATATGATGGGATGCCCTCAGTAGCTTGATGATATTATGTACACCCATACCTATGCATGGCATGAAATTTATATACACATGCATGACATTATATACGTCTCAGAATTTACAATGTTTTTCATATTTAAAGACGTGTTTCTATATTCCATGTTTCATCCATGTCTGTTACGTACTAATTTTCATGCCTTACATACTCAGTACATTTTTCGTACTGACACCCTATTTCACGGGGCCTGCGTTTCATGCCCGCAGGTAGGCAAGTTGACGGTCACCCTTCTTAGGATACCTGATCAGCGAGAGTTGGCGTACTCCACTTGATCCGGAGCTGCTTTTGATTTTGGTATGATACGTTTGTGTGTGTGTGTATATATATATGACGTGGCTCAGTCCCGTCTTTGTACATTTATGTTTCTATTAGAGGTCTGTGGATAGTATGCCTAGTTGAATAGTATGTGGCCTTGCCGTCTTCCAGTTTTGAGATGTATAGTTGTCTATAGCAGCCTTGTCGGCTCGCCCTACGTATGTTGTACGTATATGTATGTATGCCATTTTTGGTAGATTTCCTTCATGTACATTATTCTCATAATTCTGAAGATGTTATTCAGGTTTATATCTTAATCACATGCTTAGGGGTGTTTGACAGGTAGGACTCGGGCACCCGTCGTGGCCCATCGGTTTGGGTTGTGACACAGAAGAAGGTTAGGAGGGGAAACTTATCACCACATCGAACATGTCAATGTTGTTGAGAAAGACAAATGGTGGAGTAACAAAATCGAAAGCATACTAGCATGGTTTGGGTATGAACCTGGCAAAAGGCTTAGGAAGAATCTCCAGGGCATTACTAAACATATACGGCTGAAACGTTATGGTACTACCTTCGGGATCAGATACCAGTATACATGGCAAGAGTATGATGATTGGTCGCCTCCATGGCATGGACCTTATTACCCTCTCGAGCAACCAGTGCCACATTTGGTCAAACTTTTCACCAGGCCGATACAATATGGGAAACGGCAGAGGAAGAAGCATTAGCTGGGCTGAGGAATTTGTTCCCAGAGGACGAGGATATGGATTGCAGTGCAATAATTGAGGAGTAGGAGGAAGAAGGCCTCACCATTCAGACCGTAGAAAAGGGAGTTGTTCTCAAGAATTGGACTGCCACACCATCCCGAGCCCACCGAGTCCCTGGATAACTTGGCATTTAGCCTAATTTATTTCTATAGCCATGCTAGGCATTTCAGATGTTTCAGTAATTTTGTTTTAAAGACGCATTTTGTTTCAAAATAATTGCTCGATTCATCGAGCCGTATTTGTTTTGGATATTTTCAAATTTAATCAATGCATTACTATTTATTATTCATTATCATCTTTCATATTTTCTTTCTACAGCATTATTATTACATTTCCTGATGAACCGGTGACTGTGACATGTAATGAGACAACGCAACATAAGGATAGTGACTTAGAAGAAGATGATGAAATACCTGAGGAAGTTGTCAGAGAGGTTGAGAACTTTGAGAACAAGCCTAAGTCCAACCTGGATGAAACCGAAGCAGTAAATTTGGGAGACGCCAAAATCGTCAAGGAGACTCGCATAAGTATTCACTTATCATCGACAGAGAAGGAGGAGCATATTCATTTCTTGAAGGATTATGAGGACATCTTTTCATAGTTAATGATGACATGACCGGTTTGAGCACATCCATAGTGGCTCACAAGTTGCCTACCAATCCAAGGTGTCTGTCGATGAAGCAGAAACTCAGAAAATTCAAACTAGACATAAGCCTAAAAATCAAGGAGAAAGTTACTAAGCAGATCAAAGCCAAAGTCCTTAGGGTAGTTGAGTATCCAACCTGGTAGCCAACATTGTACCAGTTCCGAAGAAAGATGGGAAAGTTAGAGTATGTGTTGACTATCAAGATTTAAACAGAGCAAGTCCCAAGGACGACTTCCCACAGCCAAATATACACATCTTGATCGATAATTGGGCCAAGCATAAGCTCCAATACTTTGTAGATTGATTCGCGGGTTATTACCAAATCAGGATGGATGAAGAAGACGAAGAGAAAACAACTTTTATTATACCATGGGGTGTACTGCTACAAGATGATGCCATTTGATCAAAAAAAATGCTGGGGCCACTTACATAAGTGCTATGACAACCATTTTCCATGATATGATACACAAAGAAATAGAGGTGTATGTTGACAACGTCATTATCAAATCCAAGAGGGTCGTAGATCACATAGCAGACTTGAGAAAGTTCTTTGACAGATTAAGGAGGTACAACTTAAAACTGAACCCCGCAAAATGTGCATTCGGGGTTCCTGCAGGAAAGTTATTGGGATTCATTATCAGCCGTTGGGGAATTGAGTTGGACCCGTCCAAAGTTAAGGTTATTCAAGAGTTACCACCGCCAAGGAGCAAGAAGGACATGATGAGCTTTCTAGGACGTCTCAACTATATTAGTCACTTCATAGCAAAATCCACAATCATATGTGAACCTATCTTCAAGATGTTGAGGAAAGATGCTGAAACAAGTTGGACCGAATATTGTTAGAAGGCTTTGATAAAATCAAGGAGTACATGTCCACACCACCAATCCTGGTCCCGCCGGAACCTGGGCGACCTTTGCTACTCTATCTAACTGTATTAGACGGAGCTTTCGGATGTGTTTTGGGACAACATGACGAGACAGGGAAAAGGGAGCAAGCCATATAATACTTGAGTAAAAAGTTCACACCTTACGAAGCATGATATTCTCTATTAAAGCTCACTTGCTGCGCTTTGACTTGGACGGCTCAGAAATTGAGGCATTACTTCTGTGCCTATACCACATACTTCATATCCAGGATGGACCCTCTAAAGTACATCTTTCAGAAGCCCATGCCAACGGAAAAATTAGCCAAGTGGCAGATACTGTTAAGTGAGTTCGACATCGTCTATGTAACTTAGAAGGCAGTCAAAGGACAAGCATTGGCAGACCATCTTGCTGAAAATCCTGTGGGAGGAGAATACAAACCCTTGAAAACGTATTTTCCTGATGAAGAAGTGTAATTCGTAGAAGAGGACATTACTAAAGCATACGACGGTTGGAGGATGTTCTTTGATGAAACTACAAATTTCAAAGGAGTGGGCATTGGAGCGGTTTTGGTATCAGAAACAGGTCAACACTACCCTGTATCTGCGAAGCATAGGTTTCCATGTGCCAATAACATGGCGGAATATAAGGCTTGCATCATGGGGATCAATCTGACCATCGATATGAATATATAGGAGTTACTGCTGATTGGAGATTCAGATCTTCTAGTACATCAGGTTCAAGGAGAGTGGGCTACAAAGAATACCAAGATACTACCATACTTGCATCGTGTGCAGGAATTGATGAAAAGATTCACGAAGATAGAATTCAAACATGTACCCAGAATTCAAAATGAGTCTGCAGACGCACTGGCCACTATGTTATCAATGATACAACATTCAGACAAGAATTTCATTGATCCCATCCTGGTGAGATTCATAATCAATCGTCTTACTATGCTCGTGTTGAGGAGGAAACAGATGGAAAGCCTTGGTTTCACGATATCAAAGAATATTTGGCAAAAGGAGAATATCCAGAGTATGCGAATCATACTTAGAAGCGTACGCTTTGGAGGTTGTCCAACAATCTCTTCCATAGTGGAGGAAACTTGTGCAGAAGAACTCCTGATTTGGGATATCTAAGGTGTGTCAATGCAAAAGAACCTTCTAAGCTACTTGAGGAGATACATGTTGGGACCTGCGGCTCATATATGAATGGTTTTGTCTTGGCCAAGAAGATTCTTAGAGCCGGTTATTTTTGGATGACCATGGAGACAGATTGCGTCTAGTATGTCTGAAAATGCTACCAATGTCAAGTACATGCCGATATGATAAAAGTGCCTCCAAATGAGCTCAATGCAACAAGCTCACCTTGGCCATTCGCCGCTTGGGGAATGGATGTCATCGGTCCGATAAAGCCCACTACTTCAAATGGGCACAGGTTTATTCTAGTGGTCATTGACTACTTTATAAAATGGGTAGAGGCCGCATCCTACAAAGCTGTAACCAAGAAAGTCGTCGCAGACTTTGTTAGGGATCGTATTGTTTACTGATTTGGAACTCCCGAGTCCATTATCACTGATAATGCCGCCAATCTCCATAGTGAACTGATGAAAGCCATGTGTGAAACTTTCAAAATCAAGCACAAGAACTCCATAACATACAGACCTCATATGAATGGAGCAGTAAAAGCCACCAATAAGAATATGAAGAAGATACTAAGGAAGATGGTAGAAAACCACAAACAATGGCATGAGAAGTTACCCTTTTCCCTTTTGGGGTACCGCACTACAGTCCGCACGTCAACTAGAGCAACTCCCAATTTACTGGTTTATGGCACCAAAGCTGTCATCCCAGCCGAGGTAGAGATTCCTTCCTTAAGAATCATACAGGAAGCCGAACTCAGTGATGTAAAATAGATAAGGAGCCGCTATGAGCAATTGTCTCTTATAGATGGAAAGAGAATGAACGCAGTATCTCACGGTCAGCTTTACCAAAACATAATGTCTAGAGCTTTCAACAAAAGGGTCAAACCAAGACAGTTTGCACCAAGACAGCTGGTGCTGAAGAAGATCTTCCCGCATCAAGATGAAGCCAAAGGGAAATTCTCTCCCAACTGGCAAGGTCCCTACAGATTCACCGGGTGCTAACAGGAGGAGCACTCATACTTGCAGAAATGGATAGAGAAGTCTGTCCAAAACCAATCAATTCAGACGCAGTCAAGAGATACTATGTTTAGACTGTTTATATTTCTTCATCTGATGTAATTGAACTATGCTCGACCAGATTCCCGTTTAAAAGGGGATACATAGGCAACCATGTGGGTTTGGTCATATCATAATAAAATTTCTATTTCCCCTAGAACCAGAAACTAGGGCAGAACTTTCAGGAGGACCCTCAAAATTCTGGAGCAAGTCCAGCCGACGCCATCACATGCCTGAAAGTCAGAAATTGGTTGAGAAACTAGGGCAGAATTTTGAGAAGGATTCTCAAAATTTCGAAGAAGGTTCAACAAGTTTCATCACTTGCAAATGGTCGAAGCATCATTTACCAAACTGGGGCAGAATTTTGAGGAGGACCCTCAAAATTCTAATACAAAAAAGTTGTAGTGTCGCTGAAATATGTTATAGTCATCAGTTCATCTAAACTACTTGATATTTCACTGTGTTTTCTAAATAATTCTATTTTCATCAATAATTGCATATTTTCGAAAACTTTATTTCCGTAACAGCAGGTGTTACCCAGGGAAACTCAAACAAGGACTTAAGAACGAAGCAGAGCAAAGCTGGCAGACGAAGGCACGAACCAACCTCCCCTTACAAAACTTACAATTTTTCTTTGAGCGCAGGTACATCTGACGTAACAGAAGCATTCAAAAATATATAAACGCAGCAAAATCACTATCAATCGGGCCACCAGACATAAAATATATCTCCAGCTAAGAAATACTCTACCCATATTTGCCAATTGTTCACTGCATAAGGCTAAGCATTGCCTTCTATTTGCATGGGACTAAGCCATGTCCCGAACCTTGCATGAGGCTAAGCCCTGCATCCATATTTTCATAAGGCTAAGCTCTGCCTTCTATTTGCATGGGACTAAGCCATGTCCCGCATCTTGCATGAGACTAAGCTCTATCTCCATCTACATGAGGCTAAGTCATGCCTCCATTTTGCATAAAGCTAAGCTCTGCCTTCCATTTGCATGGGACTAAGCCCTATCCCGAGTCCCGTATGAGGCTAAAGCCATCCTCCATTTTGCAGTAAGATAAGCATTGCCTTCCATTTACATGGGACTAAGCCCTGTCCCGAATCTTGCATGAGACTAAGCCCTGTCTCAAATTTTGCATGAGGCTAAGCCCTACCTCCATACTTTCATAAGGCTAAGCCCTGCCTCCACATTTGCGTAAGGCTAAGCACTGCCTTCTCTTTTCATGAGACTAAGCCATGTCTCAAATTTCGCATGAGGCTAAGCCCTGCCTCCACATTTGCATAAGGCTAAGCATTGCCTTCTCTTTGCATATGACTAAGCCTTGTCCCGAATCCCGCATGAGGCTAAGCACTGCCTCCATTTTGCATAAGGTTAAACACTGCCTTCCATTTACATGGGACTAAGACCTGTCCCGAATCTTGCATGAGACTAAGCTCTATCTTCATCTGCATGAGGCTAAGCTTTGCCTCCATATTTGCATAAAGCTAAGCACCGCCTTCCACTTGCATGGGACTAAGCCATGTTCCGAATCTTGCATACTAAGATCTATCTCCATCTGCATGAGGCTAAGCTCTGCCTCTATATCTGCATAAGTCTAAGCTTTGCCTTATCTCTACACGAGACTAAGCCATATCTCAAATCTTGCATGAGGCTAAGCTATACCTCCTGTTTGCATAAGGCCAATCATCGCCTTTATTTGTCGAGACTGAGCGATGTCTCTTTGGCTCTATCTATTTGCTCTCTTTCGGGCTAAGCTCTGCCCTCAACCTCACAAGACTAAGCCTTGTCTTGTTGATTTTAGCATCATATTATTACATCTCATGGGCTCAAATATCGCCAACTTGTCCAAAGGCGTCATTATCTAAAGGCATCATCCTCATAGCCAGAAGACACCATGCCATGGCCTGAGGATCTCTCAAATTTGTATATCATTATTCAAAGATGTCATGGTTCGGAGGCACCATTTTCATGGACCGAGAACATCATTTCATGGCCTGCAAATCTCCTATCTCACAATTCATGGCCCGGGACATCATAGTCTAAGGACGTCATCCGTGTTGTCCAAAGACAATCTTTCATGGTCCAAAGGGAATTTGCATCATCTATATATTCGCATGCATTGTGTTTTACGTTTTGCAGGTAATCCAGGAGGTAACCATTCTCCAAACAGGAGAAGCCTTCGCTCCGGTTTCTGCTCATGACATTTTCACTTTTCCATTCATAACTGATTCCCATCAATCACCCACCTACTCTACGATATCCAGATATCTGCCCTACAATACCTTCGTTACACTCCAGACTCATAATCATAACCCCATCCGACATTACCCGTCATAAAAGAACCTTTGGTGAAACTGGCTACCATTCCTATAACAACTCCATCGGCTTCATTCGCCGGTGGATCCGGAACAACACATGGCATGATTCCTGTAAAACCAGGGATATGTAGGTAGCTCAAAGACCAGAGTCTGGCCTCTATTTTTCTAAAAACATCCCATTCAGTCAAAATTGCCATCATTTCTTTATCTGAAAACTCTCTCATCCTTCCCGGGTAAAGAGGGGCAACTGTTGATACCCAATTTTTCTCTATAATATTCTCAAAACTATGCATTGGCATTAATTAGTATATTTTTTTTACAATTTCTGCATTTTTAAAATATTTTAATTAATTCATCCCAGTATTTTATTTATAAAATAATCACTAATTGCATCCCAAATAGTTTCATAATAATTTTGTGGCTTAATTTTATCATTTGCATTTGTATCAAGTTTTAATTATTGCACAAAATAGCCACATTTGCATTTTTAGGGTACAATTGCAACTACTTTGCAATTGTAGCCCATGCATGCATTATTACATTATTTTACCGAAAAATAGCCTTTTATATTTTTAAAATATTAAGTAATTATTTTTATCATTTCTAGGCATGAAAATTATTTTTAAAAATTATTTTTATCAATTAAATAGGTATTTAACAAATGGACCTTTTTATTTCGGACCTAGCCTAATGAAATGGCCCAATTTCAACCTCAAATCCCTAACCCACTAAGACCAAGCCAAAATTGAATTAAAACCCCAAACCTTTCAATCCTGGTCGTTGATCACAGAGATCAACGGCCACCATCACTTCTTATCATTTTTAACCAAACGACCCCCTAAACCTAATTCATACTCACCAAACGGTCGCCCTAGAATCCCTCAACCTCTCCATCTCTCTGAGACCTAAACCTAACCCTAGCCGCCGCCACCCAAAACTAATCTTAATCCCTTTGATTCCAATTCGATCCATAGATTTCCATGGTTGTTTGAGACTTCTACTGATCTTCTATGTCTCCTGGTTGCTCGTTCTTATGATTTCTTGGAAGAATCTTGAAGAGATCTAGCCAGATCTGGTTCAAAACTCTCTGAGAGTCCGTCTATGGTTGTGAGTGTTACTATTCCGATGCTTTTACGGTTCAAATCTCTTGTTTGAGATTGGATTCTCTTTACCCTTTCACTCTTTCTTCAAAACCCTCACTTCAACCACGAATCTATCCAGATCTTTGTAGATCTGGAAAGTTTCTGAGTTCGTCGTCAATTTTTCTTTAAAGAGTTTATTGTTTCTTCACTATTAGTCGATTTCTGACACTGTGTTATCTTAGGTTTGATCTCTTTATTATTTGATGTTCGATCCTCTGCATGTTTGAAGTGTTTTCAAATTCCCATGGTTATTTTTTAAGGTTCTTTTACTTTTCTACTACTAACCAATTTTTCGCACTACGCTACTTTAGGTTTTTGATTTCTCTGATTTTTGTTGACGAATCTCTGTATGTTTGAAGTGCTCTATGTTTCCATGGATATTTCTTTAAAGTTCTCCTAATATTCCTACTACTAATAAACCCTAAGTATCTTTCTAATTATTTGGGGTTTCCACTTCCGTTTTTACAAAAGGTTTTCTGAAGTTTTTATGTTTCGTTTGATCTTTCTCGCATGGTTATGTTCCCGGTCCAATTGTTTGACTATTCAGTATTTGATTTCAACCTCTTATCCGTTATTATTTGAATAATTGATTGATTAGCCTAATTATCTGGGATTTCCTTTCTTTACTAAACTAATTTACTGATCTTTCATTGTTTTCCTTAATCCTGAGTTCTTAATTGACATATCTTGTCTATCTATGGATTGATTGACCCTTTGATTGGTCTCTTATTACCCATGTTGCCTTATTTGTGAAACTGATTACTTGATTTAAGGGTTCTAATCCTAATTGACTGTTAAACCTACTCCTTGTCTTATTTGACATTCAATTAGTGTTATTTATGGTATGATTCCCTAATTTCCTACCCCCAATCAAGCTTGATTGATTATTTGATTATTTCCTTACCATATTTTTGCAATGTTAATTTGCATTGCCTTACAAACCTATACTATTCGACTCCTATTTATATCTGCACTCTCATTCTACTTTAGATGAACAATATTTCACCCACGCACAAACCTTTCCTCTTATCTCTCTCCCTGCTACTTGTGATCACTGCTCGACTAGCCGGCTGAAAGCCAAGGCTAGGCTGTTGAATCTTGTCTACTTTACCTTTTGTTTCTGCTTCCTTAATTGGTATGCCTCTACCATTTTTATTCAATTAATTTGTGTGTTTATCATCATGCCACTTCTATTTAAGTCTGTGTGTTTATCATTATACTTACTTCTGTTCAATCCATGTTGTACGCGGCAAAACTAGAGGACTTGATTTCTTGTTGTCAAGTCACTTCGGAAGAACGCCTCGAGACCCCGAGGGTGGGAGGCCACAACCGAGTTCCCTACTTTGGGGCTGGTCAAGGCCCGACTTAGGAAAAAATAGAGATCGAAGCCAGGACAAAGGGGGAAGCTCCCAAGGCACACGGCTAAGTCTAATAGGGCCGGCCTATCCAGAGCCTATGCTGAGGCGTCACGTCAAGCCATCCCATCTCCATACTTTGTAATTAACTCCCATGTACTTGCAGTCGAGTTCCCCTCCTATATAAAGGGGACTCATGCTACCTTGTAACGGACTAATGTTGCTCCATTTCTCCACAAGTACAATAATATCTCTCTCTCTCTTTCTTTCTAACTTGTTCGTTCTCACTGGCCCGAGGCCACCTCGATATTCATCTAGTACTTACACGTTCTTCATTGTGCGCCATAGTATTGGCCACAAAGAGCCTTGTTTAATTTTATCGTCAACTGTTATTCCATCCCCGACTATCCCCGATAGCTCAAGCTCTACCCCGACGTCGACCCCGAGGTCTTTTATCGATCAGACCTATACTCGGGAAGCAGGCCCTACGGTTCAATTACTATCTTGTTTTAGCTAACTTTTCATCATTAGATTCCATATTATTAGCATCAACTACTATAACAACTAGCTTGGGAATAGATCACGTATTTTTAGAATCCCATTTACAAATTTAATTGTTGTTACTATTTTCACGGTAAACAGTTTGGAGCCCACCGTTGGGCTAAAAATAATAGTGATTATTTTCTTGCTAGTTTCATTACACAAACGCACGTTATTTTTCACACTTTTTCTTGTCCAAGATCTCTTGATTTCAGGTCAAAATGTCTAACTCAGTAAGCAAAGTCGAGAGCGACCACCCCGAAAATCACGGCGGAAACATCGAGGTTGTTCCAATGGCTGGCACGATGCCGCGAAACCCCGATAACGGATCTGGGCCAATTCTAGCGGACATGGATTCACAGGACGCACAGCAAGTAGATGAAACTTCTTACACAAACAGGAGCATTCAGCATATCGACCAATAGAAATCCCGACAAACCCCGGCTCATGAAACACAGGAAGTTAGCCTTCATGATATTTTTGAAATGTTGCAAGCACAGCAGTCAGCTATCGCTCAGCTACAGATCCATTCAAAGACTCCCAGCACAACAATGCCGAAAATAGCTCGTTACACCGAATGAGTACCCGAAAGACCAAGCAACGACGGATCAATAACAGACCCCGCCATAGTGAAGATGCTCGGGGATCTCTCCAAAAGGATCGAGTCAGGTTCGTGGAGGCTTGTGCAACAGTTCTCCCCAGGGTAAGAGGTCCCGGAACCCACTTCACAGAAATTCGGAACACCGGAACTCCCCAAGCGCGACAGGACCTCGGATCCCGACGAGCGCGTCACTGCTTACACATGCGCGGGGAAAGGAAGTGACCTTGAAGATGATAATTTTGAGCCCGCCTCATTGAAGAAGTTTCGAGAAACACTCTCGAAAGAAACCATGATGTGGTGCTGCAGCCTAGTGCCCGACCTCACATACTCATTTACCGTACCGGCAAACTCCTCCGTAGAAGCACACGCCGATGCCATCAAAGCAGTAACGGAAGAGCTCGATACATCGGAGGCCGAACAAAGAGAGAATGAAACACCACAGGGAGTCGTGCCTCATCTCCTGATAGGACGAGTGAGATCGTCCCCAGGTTCGGATGACTAGGCAACACCGGTCATCGCC